>NW_023601543.1:6222615-6427227 GCF_014898055.3 Talpa occidentalis
GCAGAACATGGGAAGATTATATTTAGGAACATGGTAAGCAATCAGGGATTATGGAAAGCAGGCTGTATCCTGCTCCTACGACACACAGAGTGGAGTGGGAGGATGTGATTGGCTTATTTAAATTCCATAGGCTGGCAAAAAACTGAAATCTGAAACTCGTGGATAAGTGTACCTGGTCCCCTTGATAGATTTACTCCTATCCATAGAAGTAGAGTGGGTAGTTTACATTAGAAATTTATTAAATCCATTCCCAGACCCAAATATTGTCAACTCTTCAAAACATTTTGGACTGCTAATGTTAAACAGTTTTCTACCTAATAGTGTAATAGTAATAGCTATAGATACACATTTTGAGTTCCTCATATCTCTAGTTGTTGATTGCATTTTTCTAATAGTCTTATGTAGAAAGTTTGTGGTCTTGAATAACAGATGATCTTTATAAACAACATATTTCCAACCACTTGTAATAAACAGATATTTTGTTCAAAAGTGATGAGATGATAACAAAGGAAGGAACCACCACATGTCTGTATGAAATGTCAGTATGCAAATCTAATTGCAGTTAATTTCTGCATGGCTAACTTGGGAGTGTGACCTTATACATTCTTTTGTTGCTTAAAAGGAGTTAAAAGGTTGTGAAGAGCGTACCCTTCTCAAAGGATAGAGATTGATTTATTTGTATTAAACAAAGAATAATATATAAAAAACAAGTCTATAAAGAAGTTATCATATGGTAATTGATGGCAATTAGATTCATCTGATGAATGTTGAGATGCGCTAATCATTTTGTCCCTTTAATTCTTCCAGTGTTTGCTTAATTGCTTTATTTGAAAGGAATGAAATACAAAGTGATTACTGACATAAGCATAGTCTTGATTTTATTAAACTTGCAAGTTTAAGCATTTAGGACAAAATGAGACCAAAGGCAAAGGCAACAAATCTCAACATGGAAATGCTTGTCAGACTTTGTGCAATTTTATGTGCGGCTTTCTAGTTTTCACCATCATTCTTCTTATCATCAAAACACAAGTGATACAAGCTGAGTGGACCAAAATAGTTATTTCCTTGGAATTCCAGAACGCTCCAGTCCTTCATTCTGTCACATGGTTATTCTGTGCAAAATGTGAAGGCCCCTGATAAGAGGTGGTTCTGTCAAAAGGCATGCCACATTGACAGTTTTTGGTGTATACTACCAGAGCACTCTCTAACACTGGTGTAGAGAAAGCCTGGTTCCCCCAGTCTTCACTAACATTAAGCATAGTCTTTAAAATTGTGACTACTTTTTCATTTAAAAATACTGTATACAGTTTTAATTTGTACTTTGGTATTACTATTTAATGATGGGCACATTTCAAGCCCTTTCATTCTGTTCCTTCCACTATTTATTAAATGGATACAAGTGTACTCTAACTTACTGCAACTTCTTAATTTTAATAACTTTAAAATGCAAGGATGAAAAGATATTCAATGCAAACAGTAACCAAGAGAGTGTTTGATTGGCGATGCTGAAAACAGATAAAATAGAGTTTCAAATTGTTATAAGACAAAACATTCTTTATTGTTAAAAGGATCAATTAATCATGAAGATAAGTTTTAAACATGCACACACAACATAGCAAAGCTCTAGATAAATCAAGCACACATTAACAGAATTGAAGAGAGAAATATAGCTCTACAATGATGGTTGGAGGCTTAAAATACTCCACTTTCAATAATGGATGGGAATTTAGACTGAAGGAATGACTATAAACCAATTGGACCTTACAAAAATATATAGAAAACTGGGCCTCTCTGGAGGCACAAGGGGTTAAGACTCAACCTATGAAATGATTTGCAGCCTCTGCAGCGCGAGTTCCATCCCCCACCAGGAAGGTACCCACATGGCACAGCAGACCTCTTCTGACTCGCCCTCTGCTCCCTTCAGCAGTGTGTTTCAGTCAATCTGCCTGTTCTGTTCCCCACTCAGTCTCTGGTACATCCTCTCACAGCCCCCTACACTCCTGGCCTGTACCCCAGTTCTTGTATGTATCAATAAATAAATTTTTTAAAAAGATACAGAAAACTACCCAACAACAGTAGAATACACATTCTTCTGAAGTGCACATGGAACATTCTTCATTATATATGTTGAGCCACAAAACAAGCTTCAATAAAATTTTAAAAGATTGAAATCATTAGAAATATATTAGGACCGAATGAAATAAAGCTAGAAATTAATAACAAGGAAAACAGGAAAGTTAACAAATTCTCTTAAAGAACCTCTGGTCAAGGAGCAAATCACAAAGAAAATTAGAAAATTCTTAGGGAAATATGAAAACAAGAAACAGCTTACCAACAGTTAAGTGTTGTAATGAAAGAGATGAGGGAAATTTGTGGCTGTATATTTCTGTGGCAGGTCACAGAAATATAAGGGTGGTTCAACATAAGGAAATCAATTAATGTAATATACTACATTAATAGAACAAAGAAAAAACCTGCATGATAATATCAATTGGTGCTGATAAGGCATTTGATAAAATATAATATACTGTCATAATAAAAAAAATCACAAATCCAGAAATAGTAAGGAACATCCTCAATATGATAAAGGGCATTTATAAAAAATCCACGATTAATACAATATTCAATGATGAGAGCTATTTAGCTGCTATTTAACTGCATGCTACAAGTGCTAGCCAGAGCATTTTGGCAATAAAAAGAAAGAAAAGGCATCCAAATGGGAAAGGAAGACATAAAACTATTTCTATTTGCAGATAACATGAGCCTATATATGCAAAGCACAAAATGTTCACCTGAAAATGCATTCAATCTAGTAAGTGGTTTCAGAGAAGTTGAAGGATATAAAATCAACATGCAAAAATTCACTGTCTTTCAACTCATCATCAATAAGCAGCCCAAGGAAAATTAAAGCCTTCATTAAAAGTAGCACCCAAATTAATAAAATACCTAGGAAAAATTTAATCAGAGTTGAAAGATTTTTGTATAGGAAAAAAAATTACATTTTAAAGGATTTTTTAAATCAATGGAAATTTTCTGTTTATGGATCAGAAAAAGTAATACTGTGAAGTGGATGATGCTATCCAGAACTGGGGCCATGCAGTCCCTATCAAAACTGGATTTTAGGGCCTCCCCGGTGGTGCAGCGGTTGAGCGCTGGGTTGCTAAGCTGCCCGCAGCCTCTGCCCGCAGCCTCTGCAGTGCCGGTTCGATCCCCGGCTGCTCCCCGGCCACCAGAGGAGGGTCCCACATGGCGCGCAGACCTCTCCTGCCGCCCGCTGCTCCCCTCAGCAGTGTACTTCGGTCCTTCTGCCTGCTCTGCTCCCTGCTCTGGCTCTGGTGAATTCTCTCACCCTCCTGCACTTCTGACTGTACCCAGTGCCTGTATAAATAAATAAATAAATAAATAAATAAATAAATAAATAAATAAATAAATAAATCTTTAAAAAAACAAACAGACTGGATTTTAACCAGGAAAAAGGCTAATTATAATAAAGTAAAATCAAAATCAACAAGCAGCTATAAATCAGAGACACGATACTGGGTGGGGGGAGGGAGTAGGATGAAAACAAGGGAGGGTGGGAATTGTACGGGGACTATAACCATGACGAAATGCATACATTGTGCAAAAAAGAAAAATGATGTAAAAATATATAAAATAAAAAAAAACATAAAAATGCCCTGTGGGAAAAAAAAAATGGGTTTTATTTGTGAGCATCTTATTGAGCGTTCTGCTTATAAGGTATATGCATGTGTAGTTTTCTTGTTGATGTCTTATAAACTTGGTGTTAGAGCAATAGTGTGTTCTTAGAATGAATTGGGGATCTTTCTCTTGTGTATATTTTTAACAATTTGTGAGAAATTGACATTAATGTTTATTTAAATATTTAGCAATTTTCCAAAGTCATTTATTTGTAGGAGTTTTTTACTGTTTCAGTCTCATAGTTATTATTGGTTTATTCCCAATTTTATGTTTCATCTTCAGTCAACTTGGCAGTTTGTGTCTTTCTGGAAATCTGCCTATTCAGCCTAGATTATCTAATTTGTTTACACAGTTGTTCATAATACTCCCTTATAATAATTTTCATTTCTATAAATTAGGATCAATGCACCTATTATATTCCTGGATTTAGTAATTTGATTTTTCTCTATATTTTTCTTGGCCATTCTATCTAAAATTTTGTCAATTTTATTGGCATTTCCAAATAACAACAATTTGGCTTTGTTGATCTTGTTTTTCTATTTGTTCTCTTTCCTTTGCTTCCTCTAAGTTTTGTGCTACTTTTTTCCCATTGTCTTCAGGTGGGAGTTTAAGTTACTGTTTAAGGTATTTTTATTTTTACATAGTCACATATAACTATACATTTCCCTTAAAGCACTGCTTTATCAAAAGTTTTGATATAATGTATAATTTATCTACATAAAAATAGTTTCTAGTTTATTGCCTTATTTGTTATTTAAGAGTGCATTGTTTAGTTTTCACGTTTTAATGAATTTCCCAAATTTCCTCCTCTCTTGATTCCTCATTTCATTCCATGTGGTCAGTAAAATACTTTGTAAGACTGAATTATTTTAATTATATTGAGGATTGTTTTATTTACTAGCATGTGGTCTAGCCTGGAGAGTGTCCCATATACCTGTAAGAAATATGTGTATTCTTCTATTTTTGGATGGCTTGTTCCATGTCATCCTATAAGGTTTAATTGGCTTTGTAGTGCTTTTCAAACCTTCTATTTCCATCATAATCTTAAGTCTGGTTGTTTTATCCGTTAGTTCAAAGTGGCTGAATAATATCCCATTGTATGTATATACCATATTTTGCTTATCCACTTACCAGTTGATGTGCATTTGAACTTGGTTTCCACCATTTGGTTTTATGAATAATATCACTATGAACATTCATATACATGTTTTGTGTGAAATATACTTTCATATTTCTTGCATACATACCTCAGCGTGGAATTGCTAGATCAAATGGTAACTTTATATTTAACTTTTTGGGAATTGACAATTTCCCAAAGTGGCTATATATTTTATATTCCTACCAGCAGTGCATGAAGGTTCCCATTGTTTTGGGGGTTTCTTTGACCACATTATCAGGTAGAATTAGCTTCATAAAATGAATTGAGAGGTGTGTGCTT
Organism: Talpa occidentalis; assembly: GCF_014898055.3. Lineage (NCBI taxonomy): Eukaryota > Metazoa > Chordata > Mammalia > Eulipotyphla > Talpidae > Talpa > Talpa occidentalis. The sequence goes on from NW_023601543.1 coordinate 6,227,753, forward strand.
GTCTTGTATTTTGGGGAAGACTGTGGAAATTTGGTAGAAATTCTTTAAATGTTTGGTAGAAATCAACAGTGAATTAATCTAGGACTGGTTTTTCTTTGTGGCTAGATTATTACAGTAGCAATCTACTTCTTATAGGTCTATTCAGATGTTCTATTTCCTCTTGAGTCAATTTGGCAATTTATGGTTCTCTAAAAATATGCTCATTTTATCTAAATTTTCTAATTCATTGGCATATATTTCATAACATTGTATTCCTTTTTCATTATTTTTATTTCTGGAAGGTTTTTGTAATAAGCTCTCTTTCACTTCAGATTTAAACAAAATGAGACTTCTATTTTTCTTGGGAAGGGAAAGCTGTGGGGGATGTGTGGAAATGGTAGAAGGGTTGATTAGATGATGGTGGATAGTAACTAAACCTTTGGTGTGTGGCATGTTTGCGTATATACATTTGTCAAGGTATGAAGCTGTACTCCTGAAACTTACACAGTGTTGTACAGTGTTACCTCAAAAAAAAAAATGCTTTTCATTCCCAGATGCCTTGTCTTCATGTGCACATACATGGATATGTATGAAAGTTGTCTTACTTTTTTTTTTTCGTTAGTATTTTAACATTTTACACTACTACACTCCCTTTTCTTCATTTCTCTATAGCTTTGTAGCCTGTGGCAGGCTGCCAAGAGTCCTTTCTTAGAAACTCCCAAAGAGGTGCTCCTGCCTCTTTTCCCTGCACTTAAGTACTCAGCCCTCCAGCTACTTAAGAAGCTCTCAGTTAGCTGGTGTGCAGCTCATTTTACTTCTGCCTCAACTGGGAGACTGCATGCTCGGCCAGCCGTACTGAGGAGAGACAGGAAGAGTAGACAAGGACTCACAGGGAGACATCAAACTGTAAGGGCTCTTACAAGAGATTCTCAATGACAATGTTTCTTATAGTACTCTTCTTGTACAACCTTTTGATATTATAAATGCAGAAGATTCTTCCCCTTTTCAGAAAATTCATACAAAGTTATTTTTATTTCCCATACTTACTGCTAAATAATGCTCACAAGTGTAGACAACAACGATCATTTTCAGAAAGCTCAAATAACATGCAGCTCCTATCTCAAAAACTACATTAGTGAAAATGGTTAATTTCCCTTCCAGTGTGTCATCTGGTTCACACGCCCTTATACAGATTGTCTCTTTGAAAGTAAATTTGTTCTTATGAAAAAAACAATGAGAGCCATCATCATCATCTTCTTCCTCTCTCCCTCCCTCTGCCCTCCCCCTCTCTACTAGTTAATGAAGGGTCTTTTAGGCAAAGGTAAGAAATTGGAGTAATATTTAAAATGAAATGGGAATCCACTTGTATCACTTAGCTATTGCTACAAAACAAACCACATTAAAAGTTGGTGTCTTAAAGCTACAGTTATATAATTCTGTAAGGTAGCTGGTAAGTCCTGTTGCTGTTTTGTTCCAGGACTAATTCATGTGGAAGCATTCACTTATATAATCTGATAGGCTCTAAGTTCCAAGATTGTCTCATTTGCACAACTAGCAGTTTCTGATGGTTGTTGGCTGTGAAAGTCCTGTCACACTGAACTTGGCCTCTCATCCTTCCACAGGCTACACCAGTTTCCTTGTTTGACAAACTCAGGAGCATTCCAAGAGTTTGAAAACAGAAGTTGAAAGGCCACTTGAAACCAAGGCTTCTAAATGTGCATAGCCTCATTTCATCTACATTCTTCCACAAAAGAAAAGCTCTCCCAGATTCATGGGGTGGGAAAATGGACTTTACAACTCTTAATAGAAGGAATAACAAAACCAGTGGGATGTGAGACATGTGTGGCCCTTAATCTACCACATTCTAAATAATTATAAGAAATTCAGTCACATAATCTGAATTTATAAAAGAGCACACTGGTTATTGTGAGGTTGAATGGATTTTACTGGGACATAAGGAGAAAAGTCAGGTAAAACCTTGTTCCAAAAAAAAAAAAAATTCCTGAAGATTTGTAGTAAACATTACTGGACATTTCAGAGTGAATGCTGTCATGGATATTGGTGCAAGCTTACACAACTTGCATAGTCTAGACTGGTTATCTTTCTGGATTATTAAATGCATCACAGCTAAAGAAGAATGAACAATGATAAATCTCTATTGGAAAAAGGCTTTAGAAGAAAATGTTCAGAATCCCAACCTCAAAGTTCATACAATGTAGGTCTACAGTACAGAAAGTCAAATGTGGTTTAGTCACCATTCAGAAAGTGTTCTAATAAAAACAAGATGTAAAATGCAGTTCATCCTCCATCATTTTACACCCTCAAAACTTGGACGACTACTTTGCAAAGAAATTTTAAATTTATACTCCATGAGAGTCAAAAGATATTCCTGTGATCTAATTAAAATGTAAAGGTTAGGAATTGGATGAGTCAATTTACAGTCATGAAGAACTGATAATGAGAATATTATTTCTAAATATGGCTCCACTAGAGAGAGAAAGGGGCTCGGTGTTATGTGTGATGACATGAAATGATAGGCTGTTCTGCTGCATGAACAAGGTAGCCAAGGAAAACAGAACGTACTCATTAATCCTCCACAAAGGATCACAGAGAGTGCAGCTGAATAAAGACATTTGGAAAAAATAATTCAAGAAGGTTGGATCTTTTCAGTTATCTAGTTATCAAAACACATATATTTTTATGTTAATTTCCAATACTGTTGAGGGTATAGTATGACAAACACTCTCCTGCAGTGCTAAAGGAGGCATATTTGTTATGGACTTTCTTGAAAGATGTTGGCAAGATGTGTTCCTAACCCTTAAAAATTGTATTTTTGACTCAATGATTCCAATTCTAGAAATGGCTTAAGGAGAGTTTCATATGCAAAAATATTCATGGCATTTCGTAAAGCAAAAAAATGGAACCTAAATTACCAACAGTAGATGCTTAAATTAATAAATTATGATGCCTTAATACAAAGAACTACCATGCAGTTATTTTAAGCCATGTTTCAATGCATTTATAATTAATATGGAGAATACTTTCTAAATTCATTGAAAATATCTGGATATAAAATCATATTAAGAATATGACCTCAATTATGTAAAAAATGCATACACTCATAGGGGAGACAGTGCTTATGGCTATGGAGGAGTGCAGTAGAAAAATCCTATCCCCAAAAAAGCTTCAAAATTGGGTAAATGATTGATAACAAACATTTAAGGGTTATGAAAATTAACCTAAGGCAAACAACATATTGAAAAGGGTTTATTCACAAAAATCTGCTGAGAATCAATTAAGAACAGAAGGAGTTTATGGTATGCTAGCCTGAGGCTGTTGTCATCCCCCATGAGTTTAGTTAGAACAGTAGTGATACCAGGATAGGATTCACTGTGAGAAATAGCAGCTTTATTGCTAATAGAGGTTGAATTGATTTATAGCAGGGAATGAAAAACATACCCAGGGACAACAGAGAGAAGATTTGCAGTTTTGCTAACCAGAGGTTGTAGTCTCAGGTTGAGTAGGCACCAGATCGGAAGACCAGCTAGAAATTTAACAGGTAGATGCTGGAAATGAGGAAGCCATGGATAAACTCAATGAACACTCCACACATACTTGACTGATTCACCCCAATATGCAAGAGAGACCCAAGAAAACCCAAGTTAATTAAACATTCCTGGGTAACTCAAAAACTATTTGCATATATAGGCAAGACTTGGAGACAGTATTTTTGTTGTCTAAGAGACTATATGCATATTCATGACATAACTAAGAGAGACCTGAGGAAAGTAAAATCTACATACTTGAAAGCTTATTGAACTTTGAATGAACCCTAAACTACACGCAAATTCAAGGCAAAAGTTGGAACACTTATTAAGGTGTTTGATTAAAAAACCTAATTGTTGTTGAACCACTAAGACATACAGAAATGAGTTATGGATAGGAAATCAGACAGAAAAAGAAACAGTATTTTACTTCATTTTAACAACGAAGTAAAATAAAATCATTAGTGACTACACAGAACAAAAAAGAGAGTTTCCACAGATGAGTTGGGGAAGATCACTTTGAAAGAAAATGAAAAAAAATCAACAACTGTTGGAAGAGAAGAAAATCAAAATCCAGACCTGAATTATGTGTAAAATATTTACTATCCAAAAAAAGATCAAAATAATAGAAAAATGTAAATAAACCATATCCAGAAAAAAATGCAAAAGATAAAAATTACCTCTGATTGGGACACAGATTTTGATCTGAGCCATAAAATACTGAAAGTATCTAATGTAAATATGTTTAATAAACTGAAGGAAACCATGTCTAAAAAATGATAGAAAGGTGAAATGACAGTATCACATCAAATAGAGAATACCAATAGACAGAAAACATACAAAGAATGAAATAGAAAATCTGGAGTTATAAAGCACACTACCAAAATGTAAAATGTAGTAGAGAAGCTAATATGAGAAAGAATAAGCTGAAACACTTATAATAGTACAATCATTATGTAGTTAACAAACCAAAAAGGAAAGGAATGAATAAAAAGGAACAGTACATCGGAGAAATGTGGGCCAGCACAAAGTACATTAATATACACCCAATGGAGAACCAGAAGAGAAATAGACAAAAGAAGAAAAAAATAATAGCTGACAACTTCCCAAATTTGAAGAACAACATTAATCTAAAAAGGTCAATAAACTCTTTAGTAGGATAAAGGTAGAGTTCTATATCTTGACACATCATCGTCAAAATGTTAAAATCAGAAGACTAAAGACAAAATTTTGAAAGCATGAAGAAAAATGTGACTCATTGTGTACAAGGGAACCCAACAGGTACCATAGCTGACCTTTCAAGTGAAGTTATGGAAACCAGAAGACATTGCAGTGGCATGATAAAAAAGAAAAAAGAAACAGTTCATCAAGACTCTTAAAGCCAAAGAAATAGAAATGAAGACAAAAGAGACATTCCCAGGTAAACAAAAACTTTAAGAGTTATTGCTAGCAAGCCCTCTTTACAAAAAAAAAAAAATAAAATTAGAAGTTTTTCAGACTGAAAGCAAGTGAATCCAAATAGAAATTCAGATCCACACACATATTGTCTACTACTGAAAAGAGTCATAATTATTCTTTTTTTTCCTGCTTACTTAAGATTTTTTAAAAAGCCAATAAAAACAAAACTGAGAATGAAGTCCATTTGCTGTATTTCACTAAGAAATTTCTTATAAATTAGGATGTTAAATCCCCACGAATATGACTGAAGTGACATTGCAAATTAGGATTACCATGTGCTACAAAGGAAGGAAACAATTTACAAATCCTTTAAGAGTCTTCAGAGAGAGAGGAAATAGTTTAAGACAACAGAGCCTTGAGAGAATTATGCTATTGCCCTATTTGTTTTTTTTTTTTAAACCCTTTACTGTATTGTCTTCTTTTATATTTGCATGGAATACAAAAGTCAAATGATTTGTGTGAACATTGGGAATAATGCAAATTATAGTTTTTGTTTTAAAGTAATAATAGCTTGAGGTTATTGAAAGGTAACAGAGAACCATGTGTCATTTGAAATAATAGTAGTAGAAGTGATAATACATACTAATTTTAATAGTTCTCACTTATGTATATGTCAGGCATTGTCATATGTCAGGCATTGTTCTTAGTGTCCGTATCAGTTCTCACCCAAACAGGGACAATTTTGAAAGTGAACGGGGGCAGTCGTTAACAACTACACAGATAGAGGAGATAATGATAGCCAATGACACATAAAAATAGAAAATAACTTCCTGCCTTCTAGAAGCTCATAGTCCAGTGAAGTTTTCTGCTGTGAGCTGAGGTTCAGTTGGTTGTTGGTACTGAAATGCCTGTTTTCCAAAGACAGCTGGAACTTTCTATGTAACTGCTCCTTTGTGTTCTGTGATCTTCTCCCCAGGCCCTGGCATGTGGCTTAGAAGTTATTGGCTTATGCTGAGGTACTTGAGCAAACAGAAGGGGTTTAAAACTAGGATGGCCTTCTCATAGCCAAGAAAAAGGCTGTGGCAGAGCTTGCTGCTTCTGAGAGGCTTTCATTTTGAAAATGTCTCAGCAATCAGGCTGAATGGTAGTGAAAGAAAAAAAAAAAAAAAGCAGAGCAGGTAAAAGGGAAAGTCATCACAGTAAATCCTCTTGAGGCAGGAGTGGAAGAATCCTGAGCAGAAATCTCTGTCAGCCAATAACTTCCTGCTTTTAGAATTGTCTCCTAGCAGAAAAGTAGGGCTGGAAGGGAGATCACCGGTCAAATAACTCTTGAACCTTCTGTGACATCCTTTGTGTCATCAGTCTTTATGCCATGGGAGACTAAAAAATGCCGCATCACTTTCTGAGCAATGCCACACAATTGCAGAGATTCGGGAAGGCCTAGGCTGGGAGGTATAAACCCTAGGACCCTAGTGTCATACCACGAAGATCAGATTCCCTGGTTTTTAGTAAAATTGATTGATTCCATGGCCATTTTTAGGTGAATATTGAAACCATGTTGTCTTCTAGGTGACTATGGAACTATAAAGTCAGATCACTTCCCCATGACTGAACTGGACAGGCATGTACAGTAGTCAATTTTTACTGAGTTTGTGGAGTAAAAATATGAAAAGTTATTTTGATAGCAAACAAGTGAACATATAGCAAGTAAGTGAACTTTTGTCCACGCACAGCTCTAGCAGTGGGGTCAGGCTCTTTGTTTATAGTTATAGGTTTTTAAATATTATCTCCTGCTTTAGGCCAACAAATATATTGCTGTGTGTTACATACACTTTCCTCAATAAGTAATTTTTTTTTTTTTTTTTTTAAGATTTTTATTTATTTATTTATATAAGAACTGGGGTACAGGCCAGAGGTGTGGGAGGGTGAGAGGATTCACCAGAGACAGAGTGAGGAACAGAACAGGCAGACTGACGAAATACACTGCTGAGGGGAGCAGCGGGTGAGGCAGGGGAGATCTGCTGTGCCATGTGGGTTTCTCGCCTGCCGGCCGGCCGGAATCAAACCCATGCTGCAGAGGCTGTGCACAGCTTCACAGTGCGGCACTCAACTGCCTGCACCACCGGGAGGCCCAATAAGTAATTTTCAAGAATCCTGCAGGCATAAAACGTGATACTGAACATTGTTAAGCAATGCATTTTGTTTGCCGTTTGTTACCTCTCAGGGAAGTGTTCCTGGCATCTTAGTATAGGTAACGTCTCCCTGCTTCGTACTTTTATAATGACTCCGAATTCCCCTGCCATAACATTCATCACACTGCGTAGCAATTTCTTCAATGTCTGTCTTCCCTGCCAGACTTTAAGTGACCTGAAGTAATGAATTAATAAATGCTAGGAAATTAAAGAGAAAAAAGTGAAATCGGTAAATCTGAGGGGCTTAGCATCTTGAAATGATTTCTAACATCTTCCCCTTGGTGTAATGACAATGTTTTATTTATTCAGTTTCAAAAGACTCTGGCCTGCATGCTAATTTGTTTTTGAAAAAACTCATGATACACTGCAGGATGACTGGAGACCTGTTCATTCCTGTCAATTCATTGGCCATCTCCTCTGTGCCAGAAAGGTGAGCGAAACAGCACGGAACAAGATAATGGAATTGTATAATGTAGCCAGCCAAGCTTTCTGACAGGGAAGAATAAGGTGTTTTGGGGCACTAATTGAGGGGGCACCTAAATGAGACTCTGTAATGCACCCAACAACTGAAGGCAGTTCATTATGTTTACATGTTCCTATGTGCAATAGTAGAGAACCAGAAATTAAGTCATTAGCCCAGTTAACAAATGAATACATATCTTACTTAGCTCTCAGGAAAGTCCTATGAATTAAAAGAAGATTCTCTGGGCATTTTTGAAGAAAAAAGCATTTTTTTTCACTGCATCTGTACCTTTGATTCTATCCCTACAGCTAATTAGTGCTTAAGTGTGTTGATACTTTAGTATAATAAGAGAATAGTCTCTAAAACCAAACTCCCACCTTTCAAACTTTATCAGGTTTTTCAAATAGGTAACTCTCCCGTAAACCACCCGTGTCTATTTCAAGAATCGCATCAACACCGTTGGGTTAGTATTAAACTGGAAGAAAAAAAAAAAAAAAACAGCGAAGGAAGAACTTGAGTTCATTTTCAGTACTGTCTGTCCTTTGTAGAGCACTGTGTGTGCCTCCACACTTTTCATTATCTGAATGTACTGGCCACTGGCTGAGATAAAAAGAAAGAGATCATTAAATCGTGGCACAGATTCCTCTCGCTCCTTTCCATTTGTTTGCATTATGGCATGCTGAAAGCTGTTTGTTTTTCATGCTTCTGGGACCCAAACACCATGTCTTTGGTTAACATTTCATGTCATTACTACCCAAGAATGAAACTTTCCAATTCAAAGAAAAATATAAATGATGCAACTGAAACCAAGAAAAGTCTAGAACTAATTTGTGGTGGAGAGTCATTCATAGAAATTTATAGTCTTGAAAGAAATTGCAGGGTAATTTTTCCCACTGTTAAAATTTTAAAAACCATAATTTGTTGCAAATTAAATTTTAAAGACATTATAAACTCCCACAAACGGAACTGCACAAGCTAAAAACACAATGGAAAACTCAATTCGTTAAAAATACTTTTAGCATTCAGCAAATCTGTACCTTCTAAACATCTAGGTTGGAATAATGAATAAATTCCACTTCGACCTTCAGGTGTCCAAATATAAACTGTCTGTGAAGATACAAGAGAAGTGTATGCATATTTATACATACACATATAAAAACATATAAATCTGTGTGTAGTCACACACGCAGGGTATGTGTGTGCATGAAAATATCTTGTAAATTGTGCTAATTGCAATGAGTTTTAATTATGATTTTCAATTCAAGTAATTCAATTCAAGTAAACTAGTTATATAACCTAAAGTCTACATATATGTGCATGAGTTTTGCATTTCATAATTTATAATCATAAATCATGAGTATTAAAAACACCTTCATTTTTATTGGAATTGCAGTGAATCTGTAAATTGGTTTGGGTAAATTGGTCATATTTTTCCAATCCATGAGCAGAGGATATATTTCCATTTCCTTGTGTCTTCCATTTCTTTAAACAATGTTTTATATTTAATCTTGTATAGGTCCTTCACCTCCTTTGTTAGGTTTATTTCCAGGTATTTGATTTTTCTTTTTTTGGTACAATTGTAAATGGGATGGTTTTCTTAATTCTTCCTCTTCAGGCTGATGATTTGCATATAGGAAGGTAACTAGTATTTGTGTATTGATTTTGTAGCCTGTTATCTTACTGAGCTGGTTTATTGTTTTAATTAATTCTACAATGGATTATTTTTAGGGTTCTCCCTGTATGTATTGTCATATCATTTGCAAGCAATGATAACTTTACTTCTTTCTGAATTTGGATTCCTTTTATGTCTTCCTCTTGCCTAATAGCTCTAGTTATAACTTCTTCAGTACAATGTTGAATAGCAGTGGTGAGAGTGGAATCCTTATCTTGCATGGGATCTTAGTGGAAGGCTGTCATTTTTTTCTCCACTGAGGAGGATGCTAGCTGTGGGCTTGTCATATATGGCTTTTATTATTTTGATATATATTCCTTTTATCCCAAGTTTCTCAAGGACTTTCATCATAAATGGATGTTGAACATTATCAAATGCTTTCTCTGCATCTATTGACATGGTCATACGATTTTTATCTTCCTATTTTGTGACACAACCTATTTTGGTGAATTACATTGACTGACTTTCGGAAGCTGGAGCATCCTTGTGTCCCTGGAATATATTCCATTTGGTCATGGTATATAATCCTTTTGATGTAATGTTGGATTCGTTTGGCTAAGATTTTATTGGCGATTTTAGCATCTGTGTTCATGAGGAAGATTGGCCTGTAGTTTTCTTTTCTTTTTTTATTTTGTATTGTCTTCGGTTTCAGTGTTAGTATGATGTTGCCCTCATGAAATGTATTGTGAAATATGAAAAAAAAAAAAAGGAAAACAGTGTAAAGGGGTTAAGAGACCAGAAGCATGTTCCAAAGTGTGCAGTCTACAGTATACTTGTAACTGTAGGATAAATTATAGTGTGTTCTTGTTGGCAAGGGAAGAAATATAATGTGAATGCAGAAAGGAAATTTCAGCATCTTTCCTAGAAGAAAATATTCTGACAGTCAAAATTATACAATATAATGGTAGAAAACAGAAATACAGTATTTTCCTAGATTGCTTTTTTTTTTTTAAATTGCTTTGAGTTTTTATAGGACAGAATGTTTTAAAATGGAAGTCATAGTGATGATTTCAGCATCGTGCCAGGTAATACTGCCAAAAGACACCAAGTTTGAGAATCTTTGGGATGTCAGCATCTTCCTATGTAGCAAAACATCATTCTAATGATGGAATTGAATAAAATGACATCCAACTCCAGCAATGAGACAAGCAGCTCCACACTGCAAAATAACAGGGCTCAGTGTACTAAGCCATCCCAACTATGTGGGCCACTGCACAGGAATGGGTGTTCTCTCAGAGACTGAGGACAGATTGTGCTTTAAACCTTTTCAGATTATGCATATGTGTCCATAAAACATGCAGTCTGGCCACTGCCTCAGTGACATGTTTGGATATGACATGCCATGTGTGTTTTGTAATATACTTTTTGCAGAGGAAAATGTTACAATATGTAAAAGACAACTTGGTAGGCACTGACATCATACATTTTTCCTGATGCTTAACAGTATAAAGTGTGTCATTTCATGTGTCAAACTTAATTCTCTTCTTCTTTTCAAGTCAGAATAATATAATGGGGGGGGGTGAATCATAGCCTTTGGTATAGAAAAGGCCTGAGTTCTATTGCCAACTCTGCTAGAAGGAGCTGTGCTCAATTTCATCAATTTTTAAGTGGGAACAATATTCACTACAAGGTGGTTGTGTCACAAAATCCTGATTCTTTAACTGGCTTATTCACAACGGAATGCATCATTTCTCATCCCAAGAAACCCTGAGTTAGGACAGCCTTTATAAGCCAAGGATTGGTTTGACTCCTTTGTGATTCTCTGTTCTCCTCCTCTGTTGGCTTTGTTTCTAAGTTTAAAAATAATGCCCACATATTCAACTTAAAAAAAAAAAAATAACAACATTGGGTGGCGTGAACTCACAATGGGGAACATTGTGGCTTTTCATGCAGTGAGTCATCTGAGTTGCGATTTGGTCTGCTATTGAAACTCCTGGTCAACTGGTAGCAGACCCACTCTGACTGGTCAGTTCCTACACTTTCTTGGTTTTTAAGTATTTAGAATATCATCCCTCCCTAAAATATATGGCTTTTAAAAGCATCTATCATATCCATTATTTTTCTTTTTCTTGCTTTTAGAGATTTTTCTCCCTTTCTCCTTTCGTACTACTTTCATTCCACTCTTTTACCTCACTCCTCCACCTCCTTACCTCTGGCTTCCTTTTTTCTCTCATCCCGCCCATCTTCCTTTTATTCTTTGTGCTCTGTCTACATAACCTTATGATTCTATTTTAGGCTATGCTTGAAGCAGGCAGTCCAGGCCTGCTAATGCAGGTCTGATATTTTGCATGTTGATTAATACCAAAACTTGAAATTATGTTAAAACCTGCAAACATTGATTTTTGATGATCCATCTTTACTGACTTCAAAAGTTATGATCAGTTAATCTCTGTGGTTCTGCTTAATTACAATATCATGATATTGGCCAGATTGCTGTCAAATGCGTTATAAAATCCATCCAACCTAGAGCACTTCCCATGTCCTAGTTGAGCTCATAGTGGATTCTAGATGAAATATAATTCAAATTTTAAAGAGTATTATATAAAAATCTGAGTAGCTGCCTGAATTAACATTATCAACATAAACACCAATAATAATAGCTAGGGTTTTTTTGAGTGCTTGCTATATACCTGGCATTGTACTAACTGGTTTGTATATATTAACCCACTTAGCTGTCACAACAATTCACTGAAGCAGGTACTGTCCATTTGCTTTTATTCACAGGTGTTGAAAATGAAGCTTGGTAAAGTCATGTGATTTGCTGAATATCATATGGCCATTAAGTGTTGCACTCAGAATCTAGGCAGACCAGGCCAGTTATAAGACGATATGGGGTTGTACAGCCTATAATGAAAAGGGAGGTAAACCTTATTTAATGATATTTAAGAAGAGAAAGCAAGAAGAACTAAAACACTGCTCAAGCAGAATCAAAATATATTTGCTGGCAAATTTCTCATTTTTTCCTGTGCTTTAACAGTTATGTGGGATAGTGATTTTCATGGCATGGGTCATGTCTCTGCTATAACCAGAAGTTGTCCTGTCTTGGCAGGAGGAAAATAAGTCTGAAAAAAATTCTAGGAATGAGAAATGACAAGCCAGTGGGGAAGGAAAGAAAACTGGACGTGAATAGTGCTGGGGTGATACTTAGACCAGAACAGCGCTAAAGGGATGGATTTGGCTCGAGAGCAGGCCACTGATAGGTTATAGCATCCAAATCTCAATATTCAAGAGGGCATGAGTAACACAGTTGGAAGTGATCACTGTTGATAGTTAATAAGGACTGATGTGATGAGTGGGACCTGGCAGTAGGCATTTTGAGGTGTAATGATGCTGAGAATCCAATCAACATGCATACTAGGGGCAGGGGGTCCATCTGGTTGAGAATTAAGCATAAAGGAAACTAGATTCAACTCTTCAGGAAGTTGGCTTACATGAGATTAGTAGAGAAACAGTGTTTTGAGGAAGTATACTAGGATTCTGCAGAGCTTTCTAGGGATTCAGAGTATAAATTGACAATGAAGACACACTGTGATATGGACTGAACATAAAGGAAGCAGGACAGAAGATGGCTGTGAAGGAGCAAAACATGCCTCTAAGCACATGTTGTGCCAAACTTGACAGCAATTCCAACTTGATGTCCCATCCAGTTATAAAGGCGAGGGTCCTGACATCCTGTTAGGCTAGTTCCCTATGGGCTCATATAATGGGTGGGGCTAAATCTATAGCTGGAAATATTAGGGGGCAACTAAGTAGGCTGGGGCTAAGGCTGGAAAAATTAGAGAGTTACAGGTCCTTGGCTGCTTTGAGCTAGTCACTGCTGCTCACACTGGTGAAAAATGCTATCTTTGTCTTCTTGGGGCACACTGGAAAGGAGCCTCCCTTCTCTGATATTATTTTTGAAGAAATCATTATGCTTGGCTTATGAAGGTCTAAAACAACCCCCAAGACATATCCCCACTGCCTGATATGCTCATTTGGAAGGAGAAGATACTATTGATGTTCTGAGATAGGCTTATGTGAGTTAATCCAACTTAATTTCTGGACTCTGGGTAATGTATTATTCAGTGAATATGGTAAACTGAGGGATAATGTGAAGCAAGTGATGATACTGACAGTGCTTTTAATATAGTGGATATGGAAAAAACCCAAAATCACTTAAACAAAGGGATGTATGCACTCCTGTGTTCACTGCCATACTACTTAGTCAAGTTATGGAAACGACCAAAATGCTCATCAACAGAGCAGTGGATTAAGAAGATGTGGCATATATATATATATATATATATATATATATATATATATATATATATATATATCTCCATGTTGTTGCAACAACATGGATGGAACTGGAGGGGATTATGCTAAGTGAAATAACTCAGAAGAAGAAAGACAAATATTGAAGGATTCCACTTGTATGTGGATTATAGAGAAACAAATCAAAGGAAGTGACAAAACTAAACTAAAACCAACCCTAGAAATAGGACTGCAGCATTAAGGCTGCTAGAAGCAGAGGGAGGTTAGAGGTGGAAACAAAGGGACGAGGAGGCCCAATGGCCTAGGGTAAAGGACTATGGGGGCTTTGATGGTGGGAGTGATGTGCTAACCTGAGGAGGTGTGAACCTATTCTGCTAAGTCATATACAGTGTTGTAAACCAATGTTATTTCAATAAAGAACAATCCATACATAAAATATATATAGTGGCAATGGCAGAAGAAAATGATCTGCCAGTAGATGTTCCGCATGAAAATGGAAGGCAATATCTCAGCACAGGGTAGTATGTCTTGTTTAGCACAGGAGCCAAGTCAGGGCCTGGGGATTGAGGACAGGGTCCAGCTGCTACTGGATGAGTGATTGGCAAGGACTAAGTAGAAAACTAGGGTTCCATTCAAGCAGAAATGGGGCTTCGGCAGGGGTCCAAAGAGGGACTAAACTAGCTAGAAAGGATCTGTAGCAGATGACCAGTGTTTATGGTGACATAGATATTTGGGTGCTCATAGAGCAAGACCAGTACCAGATTTCACCCACTAATGGGAAAATGGGAATAAAGCTCCTAATTCTGCCAGTTTGGACCAATTTTGCAGTATCAGCCCATGGCCTGGGTGGTATAAAGCTAAGGTTTGATGAGCAGGGTTAGGGAAGTTAAGGTATGATGTTTTGGCTTCACAAAAGCAGAAGGACATTTAGAGCAATTAAGAAAATCGACTCGCTACCAAATCAGTATATACAAATCAGTATATCCTACTACATTGAGAATTAGAAAAAAATTGCATAGACTATTGTACTTTACCCCTCACCCTCACTCCCCAAAGAAAATAATTATAAATCGTAGAAGAAACAATAAAGGAAGTGTGTATCACACAGTAAATTGAATGGACCTTCTCTCACTGTTATTAGCAATGATTTAATGAAAGCTGCGCTCCAGAAGTGGAGCTTTGTCATCAACAGCGAGCAGGGATGGAAGAGAAAGCCTTTTAATTTTTATATATATATATTTTTTTTATTTTTATATTCCCCATACAATTGCGACCCCTTATTTGACCCCAATCCCTCCCCTCCCGCCCCCTACCCCCCAGAGAGTGTCTCTGGTTCATAGTTGTTTGTTGATTTTGATTTTCACTTTTAGTTATTCATTTTCCTGGTTCCTTATTTAAGTTTTCTAGATTCCTGCTATGAGTGAGACCATCCGGTATTTTTCTTTTTCTTCTGGCTTATCCCTTCCAGCGCCATCCATGTTGCCTTTAAATCGGTCACTTGACAGTAACAGGGTAGTGAATGTGATCACAGAGAACAACTCAGAGACATCAGCAAACCCAGCCAAAGTCTCAGACTCCCAAGGAAAAGGGAAGCGTGGAGAGGGTCCCCTCGCTCCCACTTCCCGTCTTCCCATCTGCTTCAAGATGATTTTAATAGCTGAGGTCTGTGTTTCTTGAACACTTCGATTATGAAATCAGTTTAGCTCCGTAGCTCTCCTGCTCTCTGTGATCAACATTTTGGACAATCGAGTGAAGTTCTGTCAAGTAGGGGATGCAGCATCTAACAAGGCAATTTGATCCTCGTCTCTGAAGCTAGGCTTTCTTCCCAGGGCTCGACAGGGGACAGGGCCTCTGCCTGCTCCAATTGTCTTCTTTAAAAGATTCAAACAAGTCCTTTCACAGTGGCATAAAAAGCAGCAGTGGGTGTTTGTATTCCACCTGGGGATGTCTCAAGGTATATTCCGGATCTGTTTGCTGTCTCCATGCTTTTGTTGTTCTTCCTGACCAGTTTGGGGTCTAGGCTTCAATTTATCGGTAAATGCAGGAGCCTCACATTGAAGACAATTTGGGACTATTTACCTCAACTTTGGCTCTGTTGACTTGCAGTACACAACCTCTAGCATTTATTATTTTCGCTGCACGGACTATTACTGGAGCCTGTAGTTGCACTACAGGGCAAGACCGCATTTTATGGAGCTTTGGAGTGATTTCTCCCCTCCTGTGCCAAAGGCAGCTGCATGTGGGTGTTTCTGCCCTGGGGGCACCGGGCAGGTTGAAAGGACCAAAGCGAAGGGTCTAGGCAGGTAGTATCAGCAGGGTCCTAGGGAACTTTGAAAAGAAAAGATCAGGAAGGGCAGGAGCAAGCCCCAAAGCCATCCATCCTCCCTATCCCGAAGCAAATAGTCCAGACTCAGAGACAAGGAGAGGCTCAGACTTCACACACTGCTCTTGGCCTCTGAAGAAAGAAGCTTCCAGCCACCAACTTCCAAAGAGAAGCTGAAAATCTTTGCTGGAAACCAGACGGCAGAACCTGCCTTTGGTCTTATTACTGTTGTCATCTAGAGCAAGGAAAGGCCCCGCCAAGTGTCTCACTGAGCTAAAGTCAGTGTGGGCCAAAGGCTGACGGATAGCTGTTTAGCAGATCGTCCACCATCTCCCACTGCTGCCCCCGCTGCTGTCTGCTCCAGTGTCTGGTGCGGCCCATCCTGACCTGTGGACTGTGGCTGCTGAAGCGTGGGTCCCCTGGCAGTCAGTGAGCTCCTCCAGCTGGGCTCCCACTGTGGGTTGGATCCAGCAGCTGCTTTCAGGCTGGCATCCCCTCCAGGCGATCCTTGGTGGGAAGATTTCATCTTGGAGGAGCGGCCTTTTGTCTGTAACTTCTGAACACTATGGACTCTAGGGCGAGCTACCCGGGTCCCTGTTGCCTTATAACTCTTTGTTTTCCCTGTTAGTTAAATAAACCCCATTAATATTGTTCCTGAATTTGAGCGGTCGTGCAGTTGTGCGTGGCTGAAGAAGTCACACACAGCGACCTGTCCTGCATTGGGCACTGTCCTTGGAGGACTTTCGTACCCATAGAGCCCTGCACCAGGACCACTGTTAGTGCTCATCACCACCCTATCTCCACTTCACACAGGGAATCTACCTACGCCATCCCTAAAGACACTGCGCACCTTGGCCTCCTTAGGTTCACCTAGAAAGGAGTCAGAGGAGTGACTTTCTGAACCTTGCACCAGGCAGCTGACTTCTATTTCAGTGGCTCAGTGTGGTGAAGGTATGTCTACGTCCTTCTTCAAGGGGGCTAATTTGACACCAAATGAAAAGCGTAAGAAAATACCAAGTCAGCCTTTGATTCTATCTTAAATACTTGTGATGCTACCCAAAAGAGAGGTTTTAGTCCTACCATGGGGCTGCAAAGCCATGCCACGCAGTGCTGACTAGCCAGCTGTTAGCATGTGCGGGTGCAGGCTGACAGCAGAATCAGCAAGCAATTGGCTCAATCTTTGAAACATGTTTTTGTGCCAAGCACATGAAGTTTTAATTACAAGCACTTTGAAATATTCATGGTTATTGAATTTCCTTATTCCCATGCAGAAACAAGATAAAAAGTTCTTTTGAAATCTGATGACAGAAAATACTTGATACTGACAACACACAGTTGTGTAATGCCTAATTAATCACTCGTAGGAAATAAGCATTTTGCCCTAAGATGGTTATTATGCTCAATGCCAAAGTGTAACAAACCAAAATGTGGCCTCTGTTATAGTGCCACATCTTTATAAAGGATCTTGTCAACATATGCAAAGATGACTTTGCTTGATACAATGGTATTGTCGGTATCAGTGTGTCCAATGCTTGGCCATTAAAACCAGCTCCTCAGTCTCCAAAGGTCAACTTGTCTCATCATTCCCATGGTGCTATACACCCTGGTATGATATATACACTCTTCCCTGGAACATGTGTTCATTAAACAAAAACCTAGAGCTCTGTTATGTGTTGTTCTCCATACTAGACACATAAACCAGTGTCGCCTCTGCCATTGAGGATTTCAGTTTTGAGGCCAAGTGACTCATTTAAACAAGTAAAAGTAACACAAATTAAGAAGGGAGAGGTATAAAGCAAGAGTTTAAATAGAATCCAAGTATTAAAGCAGTCTTTGTGAATGCAGTGATTTCTTGAGATGATTATGATATTTGAAATAAATCAGAAAGTGAAAGACAATCACCCAATGGAATATAAAGAACCAGAGAAAACAAACTGGCAAAGCACAACAAAATCACTCGGATTTTGTGAAAACTGCTGGTTACCAGCGGGGGTAGGAAGGAGGGGAGAAAGGCTTAAGGGCATAAGGTGCTGGCACTGGAGACCCAAGGAAGGTGAGGGAGGCATTTGCACCTGTGGAGGTAGTTGCACCCTCCCCCAAATTATATAGTTTAGTTAATAAGTTGTAAATTTTGACTAAAAAAAGGAATATCATTCTCAATGTGTGGATCTGAAACTATGTATATCAGTTATTTGAGATGCTTAAGATCTCAGATTCTTGGGCCGCACTCCCAGAACTACTAAATCTAAATTTCCTAGGACAGAGTCCAGGCATCATCCAAAGGAATGCTGGCGAATTCCATAGCTGATAATAAATAGTGCAGAGAACATCTAACCTATCAAATCCTCTCAAAATCATATCCTAGGCTTTCTGTTGGATTCAGACTTCAGATTATCTTTGCTTGTTTTGTGTTCTCTCTCTCTCTCTCTCTCTCTCTCTCTCTCTCTCTCTCTCTCTCTCTCTCTCTCTCTCTCTTTCTTCTTTTCTTTCATCTTGTGAATAAATACTGACAAGGTTCCTAGTTTCAAGGATGTTACATTCTGCTGTATTTCTAATGATGCATGGCAACAAGTTCTTGGTAGTTCTCTTGACATTTTTATAGAGGAATAAACTACAAATAGTGAAGTGCACACATCTGAATGTATATATAGCTTGATGAATTTTTACATATTTATATACCCACGTAACCAACAGCAACATGATAAATCACAATATTCTTTCTGTCATCTGAAACTTGTTCTTTACTGTGTTTTGACAAAACAAAGACAAAACTTTCTACAAAAGCCATAAACATGGCCTCATTTTGCTTCTTTACCTTGCCCTTTAGATATACCATCTATCCCTTGTATCTACCCATTTAACTATGTCTGCACTGCAACACTTTTATCTAAATGATCGTATTTCTTGTGTACATCTGAAAATAATTTCCAACTTTGCCTCCATACA
The DNA here is from genome assembly GCF_014898055.3 of Talpa occidentalis. NCBI lineage: Eukaryota > Metazoa > Chordata > Mammalia > Eulipotyphla > Talpidae > Talpa > Talpa occidentalis. The sequence goes on from NW_023601543.1 coordinate 6,246,525, forward strand.
TTCTTGCCTCCTTCGTGTCCCTCTTATGCACAATAGAATGACAGAACATTAATTCTGATTCTATATATTCCCATTTTATAAAGCAAATACCACTATTTTAGCCTGTACTCTAGAAATGTGGCTCTTTCACAAGGAACCTGTATCTGGTTTGAATACAACAACTGAGCTAAATGGTCAGTTTCTTTTCGTACTCTTTATTTTTTTGAAATTAGAAAATCCTAACACAATTATAGGGTGTTGGTAATGGCAGCAAGTATTTCATGACTCTTTTAGATTGATTGGGATATTAAGATGAAATGAGGCTCCCGAAATTGTGGAGACATGTCTCAATAAAAACTATTATCAGTGCTACATCAGAAGCAAAATTGACAAGCACATTGCACTCAACAGCTGAAAAAGTGCATATTTCAACTTGTCAGAAAATAGGTTCTAATTCAAGTCTATGGTTTCATTTGGCTCTGAAAAATATTCTACATGTTCTATTAGAGCATTTAAATGTGGGTTTTAACTATGCCTAATGATATGCTATTGGTTTCTTCCTCCAATGAATCGAGGAAGATCTTTAGATTCTGGGAAGGAGCCAAATTCTGTTATCCTTTTGTAAGCCATTTGCACTTAAGACATTTTGATAGATTATGCACAGTATTATAAATCTTGATGTTTTGTCCATGAAATCATAAGCATATTAGTCTGTTCGAGAAATACTGAATCTATCATTCTTCCCCTTATAACGTAGGAAGATAAGATTTTATTTCATTTTCCCCTTAAAAAAGTCACGTGCATATTTTTTCTTCAAGGGCAGTAATACTTTGCTTTGTAAAGGGTAAAATGTTATTTTTTGAACATTTTCATACACAGCATGCAAAAAGTGCATTTAATGTCTATAATGTGATAAGTTTCACAATTTTTACCAAGCCAACTTGAGGAGATACAACTGTTTTCTGTGAGGAAAGCTGTGTGGAGAAAAACATCCAGGTGCTGCTTCTTTATTTTCATAACAAATTGGGAACTGCTCCACACAGAGTTGTTGCCCCTTCAGGAAATTCCTAGGGCAGCTTTTCTAGCCTTAATCAGGGGTTACAAACTAATCATTGACTAAATGAGAATTTTAAATTTTCTTCTGTAGCAATAAGTTTTTGGTGATAAACAACAAAACGTAATCTAATCTTCCTTCCAGATGTATGTTCCAGTAAAGCAACTTTTAAAGAAAAATATCTTCATATTTGATGGGTTTATATTATTCCCTGTGTGTCTTTGATATCATGTGACTTTGATGGTTTCTATTATTTTTTGCCCAGATGGCTTTCTGCTTTGTCACTATACAGAAATTGTCATCACTAACTTTACAGATTTGTATTAATTTATAGGCTGTACCATCTTGACTGACTTTTTAAAATTAGTGGCTAAAGATTTAACTTTCTGGAACTTATCACATTGTCCCTTTAAATAATTTTCCTTTACATCATTTCATATATAACACAGGAACTTAATATATATTTATTTATCCACTCTTTTTGTGTGTGTGCTATTGTCAAACTTTTTACTTATATATGTTAAAAAATCCAGGGGCACGATACTATTTTTATTGTAAAGTCAGTGAAAAAAAAAAGAAAATGTTTTATTTTGCTCATATATTTACTATTACTAGTATTTTTCATTGCTCTAGAAAGAAATCCAGTTTCCATCTGGTACTATTTTCTTTCTGCCTGAAGAAACACCTTAGAAACACTTTTTATCGTTCCTTGTAGTTCATGTCTATTGGAGAGAAATTTAGCTATTGTTTGAAGATTCTATATTTTGTGTTCATTTGAAAGATATTTCTGTTGGATACAGAATTTGGTTGCTAGAAATTTTTAGGACTCTAAAAAGTCTCACTCCAATATTGTATAGATTCTGATGAAAAAAACTATACCCAGTCTTATGAATGGCTAATGATAAGAACAAAGAAATATTTTATACTGTGCAAGTGATATCTTTTTTTTTCCCTCCTCAGGAAAAAAGTTTCAATTTTTTTAATGCTAGCTCTCTTTTTCAGTTTTAATTATGGTGTACATTCACAGACTTTCTTTGTTTTATTCTTTTAGGATGTTATTGAGATTATTGTGTATTTATATAATTATCGATAAATTTTGAAACAATTTCAACCAACGTTTATTCAAACTGTTTTACCCCTTTGGAAGCTACAATTACACATTAGGTTATTTGATTTTTCTACAAGTCAGTGAGGGAAATGTTCTTTCTTTGTTGTTCAGTCCTTTTATTCTCTCTACTTTATTTTGGTTCATTTCCATTGCTGTAACTTCTAAGTCATTGATTTTTCTTCTGAGGTGTCCGATCTGCTCTTAAGCCTTTTCTTTTAGCTATTGCTATTTCAACCTAGGAATGTTCATTGGGGTTGTTATATATCTTTTCATTTCTTTACTAGGTTTGCCTATGCTTTCCTTTAAATTCTTAAGCACAGTTTAATGAACTGGTTTATAGTTTCAGTTGGAGAATTTCATCTTACCTGCATTTTTCAGTCAGTTTGTATTTCCTTTTTCCCTCTAGATTATCATTCAAATTTTCTTATATTGTCGCACATCTAGTAAGTTTTTGAATGTTGGATATTGCACAATTTGTGAAATACGTAGTTTCCTTTCTCCCCACTCTTAAAGAATGTTGAAATCTAAATTGAAACGTGTCTAACTTACTTGTGAATAAGCAAGATTCTTTCAATTCTTGCTCTTAAGTATTGCTACATCAGGTCTAAAGGGGACTTCACTCTAGGGCTACTTTAGCTCTACTACAAACATTGACCATTCTGGTTCTCTACTGCATATCTAAGGTTTTCAAGGAGGTGTCTCCACTCCAGGAGGAAAGAAGAAAAATGTTTGGGGAGCTTTGCAATCTCTGAAATTTGTTTAGCATACATCTCCCTAGAGGTTGGTTTTTGCTTGGCTCCTCAGAGTTTCACCCTAAATACGTTCAGATTGATATTTATCCCAATAACCTTGGAGCCCTCTCTCTTGCATAGCTTCTTATTCTATGGTATTTACCACAGTCTAGCCAACTCTCTCTCCTCAATTCAGCAAGATCTCTAACCATATCTTGGGTTCTCCATTGCCATGTAACCGACTAAAAATTATCTCTAGATAGAAATTCAGGAAAATGTAGGATTCAACTTGTCTGTTTCCTTTCATGGCTCACACTCCTGTGCTCCCTTTGATCCAATGTTTCAAAATAGTTATTTCATATACTTTGTCCATATTTCCAGTTATTTATAGTAGGAGAAAAAGTCTCATCCCAGTTATTATTCTTTTGTGAGACATCTTGTAGCTGATTTTAGCAACTTTCTTCAGTGTTAATTGTATCTCATTGTACCAACTTATTTTTATTTATGTATTTATTTATTCTTATTGAAGTACCATTGTTTTATATCCTTGATAGTGTTTTGACAGTACAGGATTCCCTCCACACACACACACAACCGTGATTACTGTAGCTCGCTCACCAATTTGCAATCATGAGTATGATATTGAAAGATGCCTATTTATTATTTGTGTCTATTTGGATTAAGTAACAAATTTATCCATATCCTTGTGGATACATTTATGTCAAATTGGTTAGGAAAAGACTGGCTTACCAGTAGGTCATTGTGTTTTGTTTCGAAATAATGAAAATTTGTTCATGGCTTTAGTCTACAGTTTAGCAAAATGTGTAACAGTGAATCTCTGTAACTAGGGGAAATTCATCACCACTCAAATAAAATATAATTGTTCAAAAATCCTTTTCCTTTTTTTCACATTCCATTTCTACTTTCTGGATATTTTAGTGAAGCCACCACATTCACACATTTGTTTTTCTTTCTTGAATCTACATATATATATCCCATATGCTCAATGGAGTCCTATTTTCTACTTAGGTGTGTGATGTAATTTCCAGTTGTACTATTTATGTTACCATTTTCATTTGTACTTGTACATTTTAATAAACCAGAGAAATACAAAGGATTATAAGGATCATTAGAGACTACTGTGATAGTCAAAATTTGTATAATTAAAAGAAATGCATAAATTCTTCAAAACATGCCACCTGAGAGTCGGCCAAGGTGACAGCAGAGTGAAGACTCCAGGGTCTCCTCCTCCGGCATGCACAACAAAAGTGATGGAAACACACAAAAACCCCTGAGGGAAAAACTGATTATCAGCTAATGCTATAGGAGCATCAGCCTGAATGAAAGGGGTAGGAAGAGCTTTAAGTAAACTTTAAAGTAAGACCAGAGCAGTGCAACCCACAAGAGGGGTGTGGCTGTGTGCAGAGCCCCCTGCAGCTGTTGACTTGGGTGCATACCTATAGTGGGACTTTTAAGGTCCAGCACTGCACTGGATAAGGGGGTACATGAGCAGGCTCCCAGGATGGAGGGTGCATTGCAGGCAAGCAGCAGAGGGGAGAGCACAGCGCAAGGGCTGCTGCCTGGAATCTGATACTCATGACACAGAACGGCTGCAGCAGCCTGAATCAGGTCAGAGGGCACCTCAATTGACTTATAGAAGAAGCTATTACTAAAGTGCAGGCTGAGCTATCTGAAACACCTGTCACCCCCTCACTCCAGACTGAGACTCCCAAAACACCTGCTTCCCCCCTCAACACACAAAAACATGCTTTACCACAGGAAGTTACTTCTCCTGAGTGTACTGGAGGGATCTTTTGATATATTTTGTCCCAGTCCTCTTCTAAACCTTTTACGCCTCCCTGGTACCAGTTTCCAGACTACTCCAGCAAGTACAAAACCAACAGTGGAAAATTTATCCTTACTAAAGCCCATGTAAAATTGAAAATGAGGGTTAGTGTTAGATCACAGTACAAATGCCAGAAAATAAACTCTGAAAGGAGAGCCTCACTCAGTGTAGCAGTGGAGCATGACAGAAGGGGAATTCAGGGCAACAGTCCTGGAAGTGCTGTTGGAACTTAGCAAAAACAACAGAGGATAGAAAACAATAGAATAGAGATAATGAAAATTTGGGGCAACTACATGCAGAAGTAATGGAGTTAAGCACTATAGCTGATTTAAAAAATACAATTGAGGGCTTTAATAGCAGACAAACAGAAACAATGGACAGAATTAATGAACTTGAAAGCACAATTCTGGAGAACACAAGAATAGAACAAGGTAGAGAAACAAAGAATTAAAGAAAGGAAAATAGTATAAGAGCTCTCTGGGACAACTTAAAGAGAAATAGCATCCATATCCTGGAGATGCCAGGTTCCCACTCTGCAAAATGAACCAGAAGTTGTTATCCAAGAGACCCAAAGTATTCCAAACAAAATAATACTGGTTAGACATACACCAAGAGATATAATATAAAATGGTTGAGAACCAATGATAGGAACAGAATATTAACAATAGCAAAATAGGAAAAAATAAAGGAATCAGATTTTCAGCACATTTTACAATAGGAAATTTTCAAGCATGAAGAGGCTGAAAAAGATATCCAAAGTACTTAAAGACTTCCAGCCTAGTATCCTCTACCAGCAAGCTTAATAACCAAGGTAGAAGGAAGAATAAGGAACTTCACTGAAAAACCAAAACTGAATGTATCCACACCAAACCATATATGAAAGAAATGCCAAATATGTTATTGTAAAGCAACAGCACAATGAATATAGAGGAGGCTGCATGGAGGGAAGTAACTATATGGACAGTCTGGAGCCAGTGACCAGACCACCAGGTATCACACAAATAGCCCATGATAGCCTAACCTCAGTAGAGCCCTCAAACAAAACATAATGGAAATAATACACAGGACAATGGAAATGGAACCTAAAGAAACTATAATAGGAAGACCTCAAAAAAAATAAATAAACAAAGGAAAGACAGGACAAACCAAAACCAAAACATAACAAGAGGCAATAAACACTTATATCAACAATCACCTTAAATGTAAATGACTTGAACTCATAAATCAAAAGATGCGGAATGACTGCGTAGATTTCAAAACAGAACCCAGCTTTCTGTTGTTTGCGAGAAACTCAAAGACAAAGGCAAGCATAGACTTAGAAGTGAGGCTTGGAAGGTGGTCATAAAGCAAATAGCAACCACAAAAATCAGGAACAGCTATAATCCTGTCTGATAAGATAGACTCAACATTTTCACTGTAACTCATAGGTCCATTAGTAGTAACTATTTAATTTGAACCGTGCTTTATTGTTGTCGTTGCTCCTTGTATGTTTAGTCCTTTCCCAACTTGAGTCTTTCTGATTCATTTTTCAGTAAGCTGGAGTGGTTACTTAAAGCCTCTAGTTGTATGATGTTTTCTAAGGTCCTGCATGAAGGATAAATGTGGTAGTAAAATTTTAAATCAATTTATTTTATTCTTATAAATAAATACAATTCTACTCTAATAATTTGTACCGCTACTTCCCACTGATAGCAGCTAAAGAAGTGATTTTCAAACATCTTATCTGAGGGGAAAATTAGTTTCCCCCTTCAGAAACTTATAAATGGACAGATGGATTGCCCACAGCCAGCGAGCCTGTGAGGCAATAGCAACACACAATGGGCCAGAGCAGAGATGACATAAGCCGCATGATGCGAACCCAACCCCCAGGTCTTTGGACTTGACCAAAGATGTCAACACATAGGCAAAAGGAATTGTCAGTCTAAGGAAGAGTTGAGAGAGATCAGCTCTGACACTGAGGCTGAAGGCCAGACACTGGACTGTGGTGAATTCACTAAGGTGATGCCTCTCACCAGGCTTCCCTCAGCAACATCGAAATATCAGGATGTGCTTTCCATAAACACACACACCCCTATCTGACACAAGGACATTTTCCTTATAAACAGTGAATCACAAGTTAGTTTTTAAAATTTGACCTGTCAGTTGCCAAGACTGACATCTACAACTGTCTCATCTCTGTGCTGTTCGATAAATAATAGTACAGAGGCCTTAGAAATAATCAAAATGAGTTAAGGAAGATATTGTCAAGCACCCTCAGAACTGTTGCCTGAATTTTGCCACTCATAGTTTCTCTTTAATTGAACCCTGCTTGCTCTAGTTGGCTATTTAAATTACACAGAGTATGGTGTTCTGTCAAACGCTTTTGAGGATAGTGTAAAATATCTCTCACTCATTTCCATCTTTCATTCAATATTTCTGTTCTGCTAACAAAATGAGATGCAAGAAAGTTCTTGTTGCTTTCTTAGCCATGTAAAGAACGCAACACATGCAACTCAAGAACAAAAAATGGAATTGTAAGGAAATTTACTAGGAAGACACCCAAAGCCCTTTGTTCTTGCAACTCATCACATTTTAGAAATTCAAATAATTTGCTTGGAAAAGTTCGAGTGCACCTCAAACCTGAAACCCCTCATCCAGCGCTGGCTCTGGGCTCTCAGCAAGAGGGTGCACCTGAGTTCAGAAGAGGAGCCTCACCTCAGCTTTAGGTCGACATAGATCGCAGGAACTCAGGGTGCCTCGGAGGCCCTTGGTAATTGAAGGACAACTTCAGGCCCCCCAAGACAGTCCCCTAGGCAACTGGAGAGCAGCGAAGGCAAAATCCAGACCATGTCAAGTGAGTCATTAAGGGGGCAAAAGGAGATCTTGTACCAACTAGCACTAAAAGCCACAAGCTTTCAGGCTGAAGTCAGATTGTGTCTGTGTGTTAAATTCCAGGTTACAAATAGCTGAGCTTGAGCACAGGAACAGTGACAACAATTTTCGTTAAGCTTCTTCCTCGATTAATCTCCCTAACAAATGTTTGTTCTTGTTTTTCTTTTTACCTTTTCTCCATTCTTTTCCCTTTCTGTTTCTTAGCCCCCTTTCCTCTCTGTAGCATTTCCCTTTGCATGACATTCTGGATTTTCTTTTTTGTGAGTCACCTCATCATTGACTGGAAGTACCAAACAAGATTTTGCCTAGCTGGGGGTAATCAAGCTAAAGCAGGCGCTGATCCTTCCCTGAAATTCTGCAAGACACTCAGTGCATCTAATTTGTAAGAGTAAATGCTATTTGGAAAAATAGGGAAGTGTTTACTGGATCTTCTAGAAATGCTCGAGTTACCTCATGCCCTGAGACTTGGCCTTCTTTGAGGGTCCAGGTGTCCCTGATTTTCGAGCTACTGCTCTTGTTGTGTATCATGATGCAAGAGCCTGGGATTCCAAGTCAGAGAGGCTGAATTTCCTGTTCCTGGGTCTGCTGCTTTCTCCCTGGGGCTAACTGAAGAACTATGTTTCAACTTCTTTGAAAATCACCAGGATTGGAAGGGTTGCTTGGATCCCTGGATTCAGAAAGATTCTGAGTGCCCTGGTACAAAACTGTCACTGTACTGTGATGTGATTGCATTATATCACCGTGACTAAGCAGTGGTGAAGAGCACTGATTTGGAATCAAAGATTTCTGGACCCAGTTACCAACGGTGTAATCATTAACATGTTACTTAAATTTTCTATGTATCTGTTCTCTCACGTGTAAAAGCAGGAGAGTAATATTGCTCTACCTTATAGAGCTTCTCCAAGAAATGCATTAAGATATTCACGTAAAGTTATTAGCACAACATCCTACAGTAAAAGCTCATAATATTTATGGTAAACTATCTTCATGGCCCTCAAGTCACTTACAAACTCTCTCAAACTCTCTCTCTCTCGCGCTATATATATATATATATATATATATATATTTATATAACAAAATATCTAGGAGGTCTCATCATACAAGAGACAGAACCAGGATGGGAAAAATAATGGGTAATTATGTTGAAATTATAGGTTAACTTTATACCAAACTGACTTCTGTTAGTTTAAAATTAACCATTATGTATTTTTATCTTTCTAATGAGGCTAGTATTCTGTGGGATTTGGTAGTTACCACTACTGTTCAAATAATTCTCTCACTCTTCTGATGATTCTGGGAAAAGCAATCATTAAAGACATTGTTCAATGCCTATATGGCAGTAACTGTCATGTCCACTATAGATGTAAAATCATATAAGACATAGTTCTTGGAACTAAAGAGCACATAGTTCTTGGAACTAAAAGACAGCTTCCAGGGGAAGGCCTGAGTTCTCCCTGCTCAGATGCCTTATATTTAACATTGTAGCCCTTTATTCTCTGTAGTAGGTATTTTATGATTCACCCTAGGAATATACGCACAGATCCAACTGTATTCCCATTCTCTATGGCAGCTTGGTGGGAAAATGGATGAACTCTAGCCAACGGAATATGAGTGGAAACAATTATGCATCCCTTCCCCTTACTAATTTCTGTCTTTTATTCAACAATTCTGTTCTGATAACACAATGAGATACTTTCTCAATCCCTGACATTGCTGCTCCAGAAGCCTCCATTGAAACAGCAGTATCACAAGGCGGACTATACATTAAACCATGTGCCCACTTCACCCGCAGCCATCTCGCTGCCGGGACATCTAGAGTGAGCAAGACATAAGGTCTTGTCATATTTGTTGAGGGAATATTGATTTACAATATTATGTCTTAGTGGCATAGGTTATACCGCTACAAATGTATGTTCTTTCACCACACCCACCACCAAAGCCCCAGGAATCTTCCAGCAGAAAACCCCCTCCCCTTTGCTCTCACCCACCATGCTCCCCTTCTGGTAGCCTTAGTCATAATCCAGGTGCTCTTTCTTCTCCTGTTTTCACCCCTGCCTCTCCCTCTCCCCTCCTGGATGTCTCAGATCTATGGTCAGTTTTCAGGCTTGCTTTGACCTTTTCTTTGGTTTCTCTGTAGCCCACATATAAGTGAAACCATCTGGTATTTATTTTATCTTTCTCCTTCTGACTTACTTTGCTTATGAAATCCCTGAGAAGTTTAACATTGTTGCTATAGCATGGTGCAGTCTACCCTTCCCTATTTATGTGAAATAAAGTCTTCCAATCACTCAGGGACTGTACTCTAATTTAGGCATGTTATTTCACTTCTCTTGTTTTAACCAAATATTTGAGATTGAAGAATATTTAAAGCATCATCTATGCAATATAGGGCACTGTTTTAAACCACCACAAAAATTTTGGTTCTATCACCAAATTTGTCTTTATCCTACAAATATTTTATACAGAACAATGCTTTTATGTAATTGCTGAGCTTATCTGCTAATACTAGTAAATTGTGTGAATTATTTTTAGTCTATTTTTATTAAATTAGGCACATTATGTGTGGCAATAAATAAATCCAATCCTTCAAATCCTTTCCAAAGAGATCTTGCTATTTTTACTTAGTTTAGAATTGAGAAATACTGGTGTTGATAATAGAGGGCTTGGTTATGAGAAGCTGACTTGAGCGTATAATACAATGTCACAAGTCTCTAGATCACAACCAAATGCAAGGTCATTTCGACTGGAGCATATTGTTATATGGTTTATTGCAAGCAACTACAATTGATACCCCAGTATGGTTTTAAAAGTACAGCTACTCTTTCAAAATTAGACCATTGTAAGTTTTCAAAATTTCTGATCACTCTTTTGCAAAGAAACAATTTGCTAATTATTTGCTATGCTGTAGTTCAATAGTTCACAAACATCACTGGTGCTGCCCAAACTAGATGCCTCAGAATCCTAGGGAGCTGGTTACAAATACATATACTTGTATCCCATAACAAAGGAGTCTATGTTAAACCCTGGGAATCTATATTTTTAACAAGTTCCCCAGATAATTCCAGCACATTGATTGAAGGCACTAATGTTCTGGACCTTAAGTTCCTTCTTGCACCTAGTTTGTTTTACTTTGCAGGTTTGTATTCATTTTACTCTAAAACATGCTCTCATCTGAGTAATGACCATGAAGAGAAGCCAGAATTCATCAGTGACATGAACAAATAGCCAAAAAAAAAAAAAAAAGGCTTTCAATATAGAATGCAAAGTACTGTGCTTACACATGAAAAATGAGTTAGGAAATGAAAACAGTTATCCTAATAATTTAGCTTTGCTATCATCGAAATGTTTTCTGATGACCTGTCCATAGAATTGAAGGACAAGTAGTCTGATCATTGATTTTTCCAGATGATTTTCTTAATCTTTCTTTTTGAATGTGTGTCACTATTACCAAATGGAAAAAAATCAGAATCAGAGACATGAACTTTCTATGACTCTTCCTTTATTAAAATCTCTGCTTGTTGCCATGTGATGGAACCACTCCTTAATGATTTAAAAGCCAACTGAAAATTTGAATTTATTGGTAGAATGGCAACTTAATGTCTAACCAGTGTGTGGGTGTACTTAACTAAACTATAATAAATCTGCTTTGTTTATATGTATATATATATATATTCATTTGCATATATATTTTAATTTTCCTGAAGAATTTTTATTATGTTAGTTGAGTCTGTGTTCACATTCACCAGAAAGACTGCATGTGCACTTTCAAAGCAGCACATAGGCATAGTAGCTAATAGTCAATAACTCTGCTTTATTGACTATATTTTTAACAAGTTTATTGACTATTGACTTCAGAATGTATCATGGTCTTGGAATATGCACAGTAAAACAGAACCCAGGGCCCATGAGTATATAATCATTTTCACATTTTCTTTAAAAGGAAACCCTGAAATTTCAATGTTCTGTAACCCAAGATTTGGGTTACAAATCTTATCCTGTTATTGAATGCCTGCAAATGTCATTATAACAACATGTCATTTTCATCTTAATTCATAAAATAGTCTTAAAATTTATTCTAACATTTGGAATCACTGAGAGGACCATATTTCTGCATAGGAAAACATTAACACTTAAGAAATTATGGGCAAAAATATATAAAACAGGAATTACTTCTATTTTGAGTTCTCTTTGTTTTTGACTTCAAATCTGCATCAGTGACTTGATCACCTTGGTACTAATGTCTTGTTCACAGCCACTCATTTAATTACTTTTTCAAAACATTCATAGCATACAACATGGCTGGAACTGTAGCGCTGACCTTTACTTAGAATTATAATGGAGATTAGGTATAGTATTTGGTCAGGCCTTCCTTTCCAAGTGTTACCATTAATCCAAATTAAAATGCTAGGTTAGCACTCTCCCTGCCATACATGAAATGAAGACATCTTTTTTTGACAGTGAAGATGATTTGGCATGATAAGGATAAGAGTAGGTGACATCTTTATTTTCACAAAAACTCAACATCAAAGATTAAAATCTTCAGAATATCATAAATATTTTGGACCTTAAGATGTATGAATTTGGCAGTCATATAAGTATACTAATATAGGTTGGAAAGAACCTTGTTTTCAAAGTCAAGAACCTTAAATTCTAATTTAAGCTCAACTACTATCAAGTGTGTGACCTTGGAAGAATCATTTACATTCTCTGAGCATCTGTTTTCTTGGTCATTATAGGATATTGAATCAGGTCATCCCGATAGGCTGAAACTTTAGTTTTTATGGAACTTGAGTGATTTGGACCAAAGAAAGTAAAATATGGGCCTCCCTAGTGGCACAAGGGGTTAAGGCGCAGCACTGTGAAGCTATCCGCAGCCAGTGCTGCACAAGTTCGATCCCTGGCCAGGGAGCTACCCATATGGCGCAGCAGACCTCTCCTGACTCGCCCCTGCTCCCCTCAGCAGTGTATTTCAGTCGATCCACCTGTTCTGCGCCCCACTCTGTCTCTGGTGAATCCTCTCACCCACCACACTTCTGGCCTATACCCCAGTTCTTGTATGCATAAATAAATAAATCTTTAAAAAAAGAAAGTAAAATTCAAAATTAGTCAACTGTAATGTTGGAAGTCATTTGAGCATGATAGTGGCCACAGAAGGCTGAAAACATGAGGACGAATGTTTTCAAAGTTTTTATTCAAAAACAAGCTGGTAATAGTTGTTGAGCCTGACACTCTAGAGTTATCTATATTATAGAATTACAGCTGACAAGGCCCTTAGAATAAGAGCTAGTGTATCTAGAAAGAAAACCTATAAAAGCAGAATTAGTGGGAAAAAATTCTCCTGTTTAAGTTAATTAGACAAAAATAGCACTGTGACCCAATTTGCATTGGGTTTACAAAGGTAATTCTATGTGATTCAATCTAAAGTGGTTGTTCCTCCTAGGCAAAGGCAAAAGTTGAAAAAAAATGAGAAAATTTAAAAATAGGTCAAGAACTACCAAATGTATGGTTCCCATTCCAGACTGTGAAAGTGTGAAAAATGAATCGGAATACAAATACAGAAAATGCATATATAATTTGAAGAAGAGACTCAGCTGAGAAACATGAGGTGCAGATTTAGAATCTAGCTCATCTTCGGGATTTAAATACTCATGATAGATATTCACTGGCTGGAAATAATATACGGCAGCAGTATTTAATTAAAAGAGTTCTTTCTGAAAAATAAATACTGAAGTAGTGTTAGAGAATGATTTCAATTCAACACAATACAATATTTTATCAGTTTGTTCCCCTTTGGAGATGGGCCATCTTTTTGTGGGATGAGAGGGATCAAGGAAGGGGTAACATCATCAGTCAAGAAGTCACTGGCCAAATTGGACAATCAAAAATGGTTAAAATGGTATATTTTACATATGTATACTTTACCGCAATTAAAAAAAAAAAATGTCAGTGACCAGGGTAAAGATCCACATAATTCCTTTCATATAAGAGACACTCTTATTTCAGGAAATGTTAAGTGAATCTCAGAAATACAGTTGTTGGTCTACTTGCCCTCATTGATGCCATCCAATAACTTTATCCTAATGAATTATTGTTGGTGAGATAGGGGTCATCACTGACCCTTTGGATATAGTCATTCTCAAACCCACCTCGATCTAAATAATACTTGTCTTTGAACAAACATCCGCTAACCTTTAAATTATTCCCATAACCCTTTTTAGGTTCTTCTTCACAAATTGCATAGTGGATTGGGTTTGAAAATGTGATCCTGCCAGGCATGCATCTCATCCTTAGCAAATCCATCTTCCGCCAGAGTGGGTGTCCCTAGATAATAAAATAAAAAAAAAAAGCATCTGCATATTTAAACTGTAGAATCTGGCACAATAAGTAGTTTAACAGTGTTATTTTAGTTAAATGGATGAATAGAGGAATGAATGATGGAGGCCCCTGTGTTATTGCATGTGCTCACTGTCAGAAATATGCAGGCAAGAATAATGTCTTAAAATTTTATGTCAACACACAGAATGACATCATTGTTTCATGAGGATTGATGAATAAACTCAGCATTCAGAAGATCTTTTTAAATAGAATCACCCCTTTTAAAAATAAAAGCAATTAGTTTAAATAGACATATATGTCAAGAAACCAAATATGTTTTGGCTATTTTGAGGGTATGGAATCAACCAGTTAAAAAGAAAAGAAAAAATAACTAGTTCATTCCAACAAACAACCTCAGGTTTCTTTTTTATTTTTTTTAACAAAATGTCTTAATTTGGTCAGATCAAACAGTTATGTCAGTAAAATAAATTGTGCCAGACTTCTCATTCCTTTTACATTTTTTGCAAGACTTCTGAAGTTTTGCATGCAATCAATGCATTATGAAGACTTTTTCAATAAAAATCACTCAAATCCTAATTATTGAGTCTCATGGTAGCTTAAGGAATCACAGACTTTCCCTTTGTGCTATCTGTGCAGAAAAGGTTTGACAAAACTACTCACATTGTTAATGAAAAATGTTGAAGGATAGTAAACTTTTTAGAGAAACAAATGCTTCCAAGGACTTTAGCAAGATCAACTTGACTACAAACAATGAGTCAGTTACAAATTATCCTTATCTATTAATTAAAATAAAGCTCATTAAGTGTTCTATTATACCATGCTTTACTGATTAATATTTAAATTAGTTTAGGGCAATAAAATTTATATAAATAAAGTGAATTCTAAATACTGAAGACATTTCACCAATTCAGGCTGGCCATCTCTCTAATGAGTCTGACTTAACAATGCTTTGTGGTGTCTGCAGAAAGGTCATTTTGAGTAAATAATGTGTTCTGTATTGATTTTGTGCACTACAAGTTTTTCTCTTAGGACACTTGGGCCCTATCTATGTAGGTATGTGTGTGTATTTACTTTCATTGAAATACTCAGACGTTTCCACCTAATCTATTTCCAATTTAGTCTCCATCATTTATACTAGAGGGACAGATCTTTGATTGTTAGTCCATTTGGTCATGAGACTATTTTGCTAGTGACTATTAATTAATCTGAACGCAAGTTTCCATTTTCCTGAGATCACTTGGGAATATTTCTCGCTCCTAGTTAGGTAAGAGACAACGTGCCCTGGATAGTTAGAGCATTCGGTTATTCTAAAGTAAAGTGACACTCTTACTCTGTAGAGGACTCTTTATAGTTAGACTTCCTATCTAATATATTCAGTTCTGCCCATATTTGCACATAGACTACTGAAAATCATTATTGGAGACAAACAATATGGAATTGTTGTGAACTTTGCCTTCAAGTCATATCAGCATATTCTGTGGATGGATGGTAAAAGGCTTTATGAGAATATTTGCTATCCAGTTTGACCTTGAGAGATTTCTAGCACATGGAAAGTGACATTTGTTTAAGGGTTAGATATATATTGTGCTGTTCTGATCATAAGCTCGAGGCACCAGGTGCAGTGGCCTGCTTTGCTCTATCCAGTGTTCTCAGGATAATTAAGATGACATGTTCCACAAAGCTATCAAATTGGAATTCCTGGGGCCTCCCTGGTGGCACAAGGGGTTAAGACACAACCTATGAAGCTGTCTGCAACCTCTGCAGCATGAGTTCGATCCCTGGCTGGCCAGGGAGCAACCCACATGGTGCAGCAGACCTCTCCTGACTCACCTGCTACTCCCTTCAGCAGTGTTTTTTGGTCTATCTGCCTGTTCTGTTCTCCGCTCTGTCTCTGGCGAATCCTCTCACCTCCCACACCTCTGGCCTGTACCCCAGCTCTTGTATACATAAATAAATAAATCTTTTAAAAATTGGAATTTCTGGCTTTGTGGCTTAGGGTGCTAACACTGAAAAGTCTACACATCTTACAGGAGCTGGCTTCCATGCATTAAATAACGTAATACAATTTGACAAAAAATACACATAGAAAGGCTAGAATTCTGTGTTTTGTTACCACTTGACATAGCTTCTTTGTGTATGCATTTTGCTCAGGTAATCATATCCAGAAAGAGCTTATTCTCCAAAGGAAAGGAATCTTGTGCTGGACTCTGACAAAACAAGCCAGAAGCAAAATGAATTATATACTAAGGCGTGTAAACTTATAGTAAGTCGGGTAAATCACAAGATGGTGTACCTGAGAGGAGGTGAGGAATCTACAATAAATTCTTCCTGGGGACAGTAAGACACTGAAGTTTAGCAAGGGGATTAATTACATAATGTAATTTCTAATTATGTTCTCATAAATATGCCACAGAATTTTCAGTTGCTGTACAGTTATGAAGTCATAGACTCTAAGCTATATGGTCTAAATTGTCATCATTTCCATGTAGAAAGTGATCTATAAAGCACTAATTCCAAAGCTAAAATAACTGTACTTTAAAATATACTTTTGTGAGTGATGGTAAAAAAAATTATGAAAAATGTATGCTGACTTAGGAGGGACAAAATTATGGAGTAAAATTCAGTATCAAATGTGCATTTGTGGAAAATTTCTAGAATATCAGCTAATTAAAGAATTATATCTCTAAAACTAAAAACTCTGGATAAAAGGGAAAAGATGCGGCATGATTCTCACTGGACATTGCTTCATCTGATATTTTCGCGAGGATTCTTCTCTGTTTGATGACAAACTGATGTGTGACATATTTGGAAGATCCTATTACTGCAAGTATTCCTTTCATGCAGATGTCATAGTTTCTAATGTGCCATCACCAATGCTGTTATTTAATTAATTTCTTTATAAATATCTGTGCTATCGAAAACTACTTTAGTTTGGAATCAGACCAAAGAATTTTCAAATCTTGGCATTTGACACTGGCCATGTTCCTTATCTCCCCGGAGTTAGTCCATGTTCCTTATCTCCCCGGAGTTAGTTTGCTGGTAAATTGGGGGGAATAACACTCAGGTCAGTAAGATATTGATAGTTTTTAGAATTGTGTGTGATTATCCCCGTCAAAGGTATAACAGCTTCTGGTATTCCTCATCTCACTCTTTTCAACAATATAGGACTGTTTATTTATAAACCTTACATATGCACAGCTACTCTGGTACATTATGTAATTATAAAGCATACATGAAAGTAGCATTTTGTTATTTTCCAGTGAGTCATCTTGTTCCCTGAAGCTACATACAATCCACTTTAGGGATCACTGCTCAAGTAATGTTGTACTTAAAACCTTATACATAAAAAATAATAACAAAGGACTTATATATGAATATAATTAGATAAGTAAATACTACTTAGAAATGATATTAGTAAATACCCAAAGTAAAGCTAGGACCTGCACTTGCAAGATGGCTAGATTCCTATATTTGGGCAAAAACTAATGGGGGAACCATGTTAGAGAGACAATTTGGCAGTAGTTGGTTAAACACACAGTTACCATTAGACCTGGCAATTCTGCTCCTGGGTATTTACCCAAGAGATATGAAAGCATATGTTCACACAAACATTTGTAAACAAATGTCAGTGACAGTATTGTTCATAATAGCCAAAAAGTCGAACTCCTCAAATGGCCATCAGCTGATGAATGGACCAAGAGTGTTACAGCTGTACAATATGATATTATTCAGACATATTAATAAGTGAAGTACTCACACATACTGCAACATGGATGAGCCCTGGAAACATTATACTAAGTGGAAATAAAGCCAGTCCCAAAAGACATTTCTTATTAATATGTATATTTTAACGACATGCCCAGAATAGGCAAATTAAGAGCTAGAGCTAGATTAGTTGTTGCTTAGTGGGAGAAGAGGAATGGGAAGATATGGGATGAGAGCCAAAGGGTACAGGGAATCTTTTTGAGCTCACCTTAGTTTTTATAGTGTTCCATTTTAATAGCGCATGTATCTGAAAGGGAGTCTATGCTTATGTGTATGTCCATATACATAGCTGAGTGTTGTATTAATACAGTGAACACCTGTGAGACAGTTCACCGTCTCTAACATAGCACATGTGGACTTCAACAACCCTTTGACGGTTTTGTTAAGTGTGCAGACTGGAGTCAGCATGCCAGGAATTCAAGCCAATTACTTACTCGCTGTGCCACCTGTATAAGGTAATTAGTCTTTCTCAGCCTCTGTCTCTTCATTTGTAATGCAGGCCTGATGATGGACCACTGGGTTCCCATGAGGATTATATGAAGTTCTGTATGTAAAGCACTTAACATACTTTGTGCTACATAGTGAGGACTCAGTCCGTGGGAGATGTGTAGTGATTATTACTATTATTCGTATTACTACCAGATGCTTATTGTGTGCAATACAGTAGGTTTGTGTAGATAAGGCGTGAGGACCTTTGCAATTGAAGCATTTAAAGAATTCATTCAACATTTTTTTTTTTTTCGGCCAAGTACATCTGCCCTGGGCACTGTTCTAGGAACTGGGGATTTGGCAGAAGACAGAAATAGACAAAATTATTGCTTTAAAGAAGCTTGCATTTACCAACTGGAGGACATCTTCATTGTGTATCGTTTCAGTAGGAGGCCCTAAACACAACTGACAATTAAAACCAGAGCACAGGGAAGAAGGAAACAAAGAGAAAGGACACTTAACCCAGTTCTGTGGAAGGAAAATGAGGAAGTTTCCGGGTGGTGGCAGCCTCTATGCCTTTTAGGACCTATTTATTGATTTAACAAGTTCTTACATAATGCCTGCTATGTGCCAGGGGAATTGTTATAAGTGCTTTACAAATGAGTTATAACTCTTTTAATTTAATTTAATTTAATTTAATTTAATTTAATTTAATTTAATTCATGTGTTACTTTTCTTTTAATTTAATTCATTTACCCTTCCTAATAACTCTAAGAGGTGGGGAAAGTGAAGCACATGTGGGTTAAGTAAATTGCCCCAAGTCATAAAACTAGAAAACATAAAACTTTCATTGTCCATGTTCTTAATAGCAATGTGCTGTGCTACTTCTCCAGCACATTGCTGGGGTGAGCTGGGGTGCAAAGGAATAAAGGACAGGCGAAGCAGTCAGAAGCCCATAAATAGCTTTGAGACTTTTGACTTAATAGAGCAATGGAAAGGAGCCAGAAGGAAGATTGGTAGAAAATGGAGCATGATTATGAAGATTCTAGAAAACCATGAGGGGGATTTTTAAATTGCTGATAGTCTATATCCAGTTAGCATTTGGCATTATATAATTACACAATTTAGAGTTGACTCTTAAACAACACTCTGATTTCCCACCACGTGGGCGTCAGTACTGCCAATCCTTGTGTTGTCCAAGGGTCAACTGTAATGCATTACTGTTGTCATGGAAGTATATTTTACAGGTTCTAATAGAGAGATCAAAGGATACAATTGCATTTATTAAGGACCTGCATTCCATGTCTATCCTGCAGCTGCAAGCCACGCTTCCACATGGTCTTATAGTCAATTTATTTGCACTTTTAATCATGGTTTTCTATCCTAAAGTTATTGTCACTTTTGTAAGTAATCCACACAATATTCTTATTAGGAATGGCTAGCTTTCTAAGATAAAGTAGGTTTGCCAAAAAGTAATCCAAGTGATCAAAACAGAGCTACTTGGCCAGAAAAAATCCTAAGTCTAGTTTTCATTTTTCCCATGAACAGTTTTATGCTTCCCCAGTATATATTAACGGCCTAAAGTATGTTCTCATTAAATATGGCGAAGCACACTTAGAACAGTAGATAATGTCTAAAAATAAGATTTGCAGTTAATGGACCATCAATAGATACTTAATAAAATAAGTTACTTTTGTTACAAAAGACAAATGATCATGGAAAAAATAATCAAATTCCATAAAGACGTAAAAAAATAAATCCACTTCCTTCTCCTGCCCCATGTTCATCCTACTACTAGTGTAACTGCTAAGTTTTTGTGTATGTGTCCGGAAATAAGGCATGCGGATAGAAAGTTGAGCAGATATATAATATATAAAAATTATGTCTGTGTATACAGACATAAATTACACACTCTGCAACTTTTCTTTTTCACTTCACAGTATATGTTCGGCATCTTTCTTACGCATTTCACTAATCTTTTAAATAGCTTCATATTTTGTATTGCAGATATATATATAAAACCAACAAGAATTTTACATTTTTTTTCATTTTTCCCCTTGGATGCTGCCACAGACACAGCTCTATTTATGTAGTTAATTCTATGTGCCGATTTATCTGAACAGTAAATGCCTAAAGGACAAAACACTAGGTCAAAAGTTATATACACTTAAAATTTTAATAATTCCAATTTGTCCTTCAAAATACTTACCCCAATTTACAATTCTATCAACAGTGTATGATTGCTGCTTCTGTTCACCCCTTCCAACTGTGTCTCCTCAAACCACTTCTTATCTTGTCCAATCTGATAGTTTAAAAATAGTATTTTGTCATTTTATTTTGTCTTGCTTAAAATATCTGTGAGCACATGCATTTCTAGACATTGGTGAAATTCTCTTTACATGATCTGTTTGACCCCCTTCACTTGTGCTATTTTTTATCAGAGTGATTTTCTCTTTTTTGTTTATTCACTTGTATGAGCTATTTCAATATTAAGAAAATCAATGTCTTATCTGACCTGGATGTTAGAAATCTTTCCAATCATGTCCTTTTTCTTTAAAATGTTATAGTGTCTTTTCCATGCAGAGAATTTTAAGACCTATACAATCAAATTGTCATTCTTTTCTTTTTTTAATGGTCTCTTTCATGTTAGAATATTTTTGTCTCCAAGTGTACACATAAATTTTCCTATGTTTTCCTCTAGTCTATTTCTGCTTTTTTTGTTTAAATTTTTCACTACTATATACTTCAGTGTGAGAAGGGAGGTGGGGAACACAATTTATAGTGATATATAAAAAAAAAACAGCCAGTTGCCCAATATCATTGAATTTTTCCAGCTTTATTGAAATATAAAAAAAAGATTCATAGATAAATTTATATTGGAGAAATATAAAGTGGCTAATAATGTTATACTCAATGGTTTTTTTAGTCAATAATTTTTCTCACACTGACTTTTATATGCTTCTGCCTATTTAGTTAATGTTCTTTTTTGTCAATCATACTTGGAATGAGTTCTGCATCAAAATGTAGAGTAAACAATGAAACATTTTTCATAGTTATAGAATTTCCCCCCAACGTTTTCTGTATTGCTTAGAAAAGATATGCTTCATTTCAGGTCAATAAAATGGAAAACATACACAAAAAAATTATGTGCAACATTGCATGTTTAAGGTATGCAATGTGATGACTTGAAACACAAACAGGTTGCAAAATGGTTGCTACAATAAGGTTGCTAAAACATCCATCATCTCACATAACTACCATCTTTTCTTGTGAGGTGAGAACATTTATGATCTATTCTCTTAGCAACTTTTTAATACAGTATTATACAGTAATATAGTCTAATACACTATTGTTAATCATTGTTATCAGGCTGTACATTAGCTACTCAGAGCTTATTATTGCAAATGCAACTTTGTACACTTTGACCAACATCTCCCCACTTCCCCCACCCCTCAGACCCTAGTTACTACCAATCTACTCTGTTACTGTGAATTTGACCTTTTCTCCTTTTTATATTTCCTATAAAAGAAATACCATTCAGTATTGGACTTTTCTAGCTTATTTCACTACACATAATGTCCTCAAGGTTCATTCATGTTGTCACAAATGGCAGAAGTTAATTTATAATTAAATGTCTAGTTATATTTGTATAAATTTTTATTCAAGTAACATTGGTTTCTAACACTAAAAGTTTCAGGGGAATGTCCTTATAATTGAACATCTGTATATGCCACATCATGGTCACCAACACCAAAAGTCATGAAATTGACCACCTTTTCCCAGTTCACCCCCCCCCCACCAATCCCTCTGATAACCACCATGTCTTCTGTATGTCAGAGTTTGTTTTTTTTTTGAAACATTTTCTTATTGACTTGTGAAATTAGATAGTATCATGTAGTTTCTCCCCAGAGATTTGGAAAATATTCTTCTATACAAATTTCACTCTGCTCTCCTTACACCTTCACATATTTTGGTGAACTCTATTATAATTATTACATTATCGATGTTTCTAATAGTTGTCTTATGCTTTACAATTCCTATAGTTTTTCATTTTAAATTCTAAAAATTAATGGAATCAATACTTGCTCTCTACTCTTTTATACCATAACTTCTCCATTTGGAGTTCTTTATTTTGCTTTATTTTTTGGGTTAACTGGATTTCTGCCTTATATACATTTTTGCAAAAGGGATTTATGTTAGCAAAAGGACCTATTGTCCTGGCAGAAAGTCCATCTATGTTGTAGTTTGGGATTGTGACCATTTCTAAGTTTAATTAAAGATGGTGGTTTCTCCTCTGTTTTTTATTCTTTTTACTGTTTTGTGGAGAGCTTTACTGAAGGAAGTTGAACAGAAAAATTATTAATCTCTCATCTGTCAGAAATCTCCTAAATTACTCCTTCGTTAATGAACTACTTACTCCATAAAGTGGTAAATTTAAGAATTTTAGAGCCCTAGATCTCACATTTTCTAATGTGGAGCTAGGGCTATTCCTCACTCTCTCAGAGATAATAAAAGAGTGACCATATTCATAATTTTCCTAGGAAAGTTGTAAGCTGTAGTAATTGTCTGAGCTTCAAAATGAAATAGTTGGCATTTTACTCCCCAAAGTATAATAGTATGGAAAAAAAATAAGTGATATTATAAATATCATGGTACCTACCACATAGTGTTGCTGTGATACTTAAATGAAGGACCATTTAGTGGTTATCATAATACCTGGCACATTACTCCCCCCTGCCAACCAGACTTTATAGTGAAAACAAACATACTGTGTCCCTTCAGGAAGAGTACTGTCCAGTTTGGCTAGCAAGTAGCAGAAATAGAAATTCTTGTCAGTTTTGCAAGTCACCCTGAGACCTCCCTGTCTGGCTGCCTCAGATTCTCACGACCACACCAGCTGCAGTATCTATACAGAAGGAATCCACAGAAATTCTCTCCAATAACTGTATGGTCTCTATACACCTTTCCACTGGGTAGAGGGCAATGATTATGCAAGTTCTGCTTTTGGATAGATGTAAAAAGTATATGTTGTTTTCAAAATCTGAGTACACAAGAAGATTTCTGGAAAGTTCAATGAGCACATGAAATAGAAATGTAGGGACATTTGCTTTTCCCCAGGTAAACAGTGAAATGGAAGTCATCCAAATAATAACTATTTGAAACTATTTATCTCTCCAATTTGTGACTATATGACTGAGAAGAGGTTAGAAATGGCAGGAGTTGGTCAAGCATCAAGGACCTCACTTCTATTTATTATGCTCATTTATCTATATAAACCTCCTGGTGGAAATGGAAATTATTTTCCCTGAGAACAGTGATGACTTCACTATTGTTACGTAATTTGCATATTCTTTTGAATATGTTAGCATACAGGAAGAATTCAGTTATATGCTACATTTGCCTCAAGGCAGAATATTGCTCGTTAGCAAGGAGATATAAAGAAAACCAATGGGCAAATCTAGAAATAGATGAAAGAATTTGCCATCCTTTCCTGCTTCTAGATTTTCAAAATACATAATCTTATTTATTTTAGAGCTATCCAAATGATATCAGTAGAACTAGATGTAAGTATATATACTTATTCATATGTAATGAAAATGAACATAAGCAATTTACATACTAGTGTCTATTGCATAACTGCTTTCTGACTTGCTCTTATACACCATTTCTGCATGTTTATCTCCGCTTCACTTATTTTATGAATACCTAAATAGAATTAAGATGGCCAAAATATTGAAAGAACTTTTGCTCTCAGAATATAAACTCTCTCAAAAGAGCTTATTTATATGTGGTTCCATTGAATAAAATGCCAATGATCATAAAAATTAAAATTTTGAAAATAGACCATGAGGCAATGTTTCTATTATGAAAAGAATTTACATGGGATCACATTGGTGGGGTCTCTTGGATTATTTTAGATAGAGTTATATATTAAGATCAACATGATATGATTTTCTATGGATATATTCATTATGGAAAGCAAAATACATAACTATATTACCCATCCTGTAAGCTAGGGGATGATTTTAGCAAGGCATAGGATCAATAATCAATGAAGGGAAGGCACTGAAAATCCAACTCAATGTCTCTAATACACAGCTTTCTAGTCATCTAGCACACAGCTAGGAAAACAGCTTAAAATGTCTGCTTCATCTTATTTATCCATAACGATAACTTTTGCATTACCAAAATGAAATATTATCACTTTGAGTTAAGAACATAAAAATGCATACAAAAGAGACGTTCAAATTCAACACTGTCATTTCCTAGATGGGGAAATTGAAGTGTGGAAAGCCCACTGGGTCTGATCAATGTCCCACATTCAATTCTTTCCTTGTGTGATTTTGGGAGCATTAGGATAAATAGGAAATTTCCAGTTCTCAAAATGGTAAAGCCTTTTGAGTGATAGTGTCAGCCTTTCCCTGGTTAACAGGGCACTCTATTTTCAGGATATTTCTCAAAGTCATTCACTGCCAGCTAGGGTGGGCCTGAGATCAAACTCAGAAAATGCGTCTTCTTGACTTTATTTTCTGCTTTCTATTCCCCTTTCCGTTTTCTCTACCCAGAATGCCTGTCCATAACCCCACACGATTAGCATAGCAGTAAGCACATGCGTACCTCTTTCCTCACATGAATTTCAGGGGAGATTTACAAAGGAATGGTCATGACAGTGAAATATTATCATTTGCTAAGACCTTGGAGTCAGTTCTTCTTGACACATTTATGTCTTACTAGAAGCAAATGGACTTTATACTTATAGAATCATGGGTTATCAACTAGCTCAAGGGGAGAGTAGAAGGACTTACTTAGAGTGGAGTGTATTCTGATATCACTAGAAATCACAGACTGCAAATTGTAGGGAAGACCCATCTTTCCAGACACACTGCTGAAGCTTGCTAACACTTGGCAGGTCACAAATCAATGATTTGTGTAAGCCGAAACATTGCCAAAGGGCAATTCTCTGGCAATATTTACTTCTGGACACATGCTTGTTACCTCATGAGAATTGTTCCACAGCCAGTTCTTTTGGACGAAGACCAAGCCATGGAATGGACAAGGATAATGATCTTTTGGCGAGAACAGTGGCTCGCATCAGATGGAAGTGCCCGAAAGAGGCAGTCCCGTGGTTGGGTCGGTGTCTACCAACTGGCCTCAGGGGGAAGGAAGTTAGAAACAAACCAGACATATTCTTTCCTCTCATAGTAGTCTTTGAACTTAGGCTCTCCTCTTCTCCATGGCCAGGTTCAGCCTCACCTTCTCTAGCCTCACCTTCTCATCTTGAATGTTGGGTTGGGGAGAGAACTGGCAATATTATAAGGGGGTGAGCTTTGCGTAGAGTGGGTTTTGCCCAGCATCATAGTCACTACCACAGTGACCCACAAGGCGGTGTGACCTGTCTCATGGTAAATAGTGGACACAAAGTGACCATATCAAGAAAGTGTGAGTTGAAAGATGCTCTGCTCCTACTTAGCATGTAGAAAGCTGCAAACAAATGTTACTTCCATCCTAACACTAAGGAGAAGGCCAATAATCTACAAGACCCAGGTTGCAAAGATTACCGAGTGAACTCAGTTTCAAACAGTAAGAGCCCCTTTGAAAGGGACATACCCTATGAATGTTGCTACCTTTTGGAGAGCAGGACTGGAAGAGGTGGCCAAGTAAAAGCAGACAAGGAGAAAACAACTGAAATTTGAATAAATTTATAAAATTCTACTTTGGACTGGTGACTATAGACTTGAAAGATCCAGACAGAAAGCAAGTCCATACTTGCTCATGAGCTCTTTACCCTGCTACACACTAGCGAGATGGGAGACGCTAAGACCCAAGCGGGTTCCTTTTTTTTATGCATATAAGAACCAGGGTACAGGCCAGAGATGTGGGGGGGTGAGAGGATTCACCAGAGACAGAGCAGGGAACAGAACAGGCAGCCTGTGTGAAACACGCTGCTGAGGAGAGCAGCGGGCGAGACAGGAGAGGTCTGCTGCGCCAGGTGGGTCAGCTCCCTGGCTGGGGATCGAGCTTATGCTGCCATGGCTGTGGATAGCTTCATAGTGCTGTGTCTTAACCCCTTGTGCCACCAGGGAGGCCCCTACTGTAACCAAATCTATAGAGATTATTGTGTGAGCAGAAAATTTTATGATCCTTACTTGAGAGTAGGATGTGAGGGTCTTATGACAATAACATCCTTAACTATGATTTGTTAAAGATGATCAAACTGTCCTCCTGCTATCTATGAGAGGGCTGTTTCCTTTGCATCCTCAGCAACATTTCACATTGTCAAGTCTTTTACCTGTGGACGTTCTAGTAGGTATGCAGTCTGTAAACGCACACCTAATTGTGGTCTTAACTTCCATTTCCTTAATGGAACAATAGTGTTTATACCCAGAAATGTGCACGCCACTTCTTCTGTCAGACTGTTAGCATGTGTGTGAGTCAACCTAGACAGGAATCGAGCTGAATTTAGGTCTTAGTGTGGCTATAGTTACCTTCAGTGTACACAAATGCCTAACTCGCACATTCCTTCAGGGATGGGTGGCTACCAGATGCTTCTGTGGGGCCTGGGCAACTGCATGTTTTCTCCGTGTTCCTGCTCTATTTCTCGCTTTCAACAAGACCTATGTGCCTGCACAACAGAGAAGTCTCTTCACATGCTTGCTCTCCTCACTGAGAGACTATTTCTTGTTATTCAGTGTGAGGCTTGTTGCTTACATCCCCAACTCCAGCCTGGGCCTCTGGTGAATCCTCTCACCCTCCATACCTCAGGCCTGTACCCCAGTTCTTGTATGTGTAAATAAATAAATCTTTTAAAAAATCATCCAAAGATATACACTAAAAAGAGGAGAACTTTACTGTAATCACAGTATTTTTTTAAGTCAAGAATAGAGGAAGAATGAGAAAATTTAAAAAAATGGAACCTAAAGGGCTAAAGATCTCTGGAAGATAGAGCAGACAGAGGAGTGCTATGGGTTAGAGAGTTATAGCAGCTTTTTTGTGTGGTGCCTTTCACTCCTGGAAGAGCCATTCCAGGACTCCTGACAACTGTTTAGATACAGTCACAGCAACAAGGACAGGACAAATAGTCCTCGAATATTTGTCATGCATGTATCTGGCATTTAGGTACATGTATGGTCACCAGACATTTCTCATTGTCACACACTTTGAATTATTTTATCTAGGGTAATTCTGTAAATGTATAATAGATTCTAATACTTATGCATTAATATGAATTTTCCTATACATAAATTTATAAAATTTGAAGATACATTCTTTTTTTTTGCATCTCATGTCCCAATTTGTGGTTTGAAAAAGACAGTCACAAATTCCTATGCTCTAGTAATTCTGAGTTCTTTCTTAATCTCCTCAATGAAATGGTAAGCTGCTTGAATAATAGGAGAACGACTATACAGTTTACTACAAGATTGACATAAATGATCTTATAACAACGCTGTGAAATATAGCTTACCTATAAAAATGAGGAAATTGAGGTTATTCAATATTAAATAACCTTTCAATGATCATACAGGGAGAAGTGGTAAGGCCAGACTCAGCCTCCGTGTGAATTCCTCACCTCAGCCTATGATGTTTCTACTTTGCCACTGAACCTTCACACAAGGTAAGGGAAAGACTGGCCAGTTTGATAAACTGCTACAGTCCCTTCAGTATTGCCACAGTATTTCAGGAGAGAAAAAGACTGTCCATCACCTAATCCAACATCTTTTGATACTTTGTCTGAAAGTCTATTGGCTACCTGGCCAAGGTCATAGGTCAACATTTTGAAAGAGTTTTATTGGATCCAGATGTAATAACTCCCAATCTAATGCTCTTTCTAATTGCTCTCAATGGAAACCAATGACTACTCAACAAGGTGTTGATCAGAAAAGGGGAAGATTTGATTTCAGTGTAGCCACTAAGAGGATACCCCTTTGGGCCTTCCCTGGTGGCGCAGGCGGTTGAGCGCCGCGCTATGAAGCTGTCCACAGCCTCTGCAGCATCAGTTCGATCCCAGCCGGCTGGCGAGGGTCCCACATGGCCTGGCAGACCTCTACTGTCACGCCCGCTGCTCCCCTCAGCAGTGTATTTCGTCAGTCTGCCTGTTCTTCCCCCGCTGTGTCTCTGGTGAATCCTCTCACCCTCCTGCGCATCTGGCCTGTACCCCAGTTCTTGTATAAAATAAATAAATCTTTAAAAAAAAAAGGAGGATACCCCTTCCAAAATTTTTGAAGTGCCTGGGGTCATCAGGTGACCAGGTAAGAAGATACAACCATGCAAATGAATAATGTAACAAGAGACTCTGCATTTATACTCTGCTGAGCATAGGTTAGGGAAGCCATCTTCACCATAGAAGCATCTCTGCCCACCTATCAATTACACTAAAAGGAACATTTTGACATTAAGAATCCCAAAGAGACCAAAGATCTGATATAACTAAATGTTCTGAATGGTTGCCTTCCTTCTAGCAGGTCAAATAAAGAAACCCCAAGAGAAGCTATTTGTCTTGTTTCTGATTTCTAGAAAGTAGGATCCTCTTTATGAGAATCAGCTGCATAGCTTGATGCAAGAGAAGAGGTTATATTGCAGTCTGTGATAATAATCTTTGTACTTAATGACCTCTTATCCTGAGTCATGTCCTATTATAAGGGTTTTACATAAATGAACTCATTTTATCCTTTCCATGAGTCTATGAAGATGGCACCATTATTACTCTAATTTTATAGTTAGGGAAGTTGAGGCTAAAAGAATCTAAGTCTCTTACCCAAAATCACACAGTGATAATAGATGGTGAGTCTGGCAGGAACTTCAGATATCACATTCCTAACTGTCACCCTACCACTGAAATACTTTGTCACAGCTACACTACATTTGTTTATTTTTGTTGTAACTTTTTTTTGAGGTAACATTGGTTTACAACACTATAGTATGTTTGAAGGGAGATTCAATTGAATTTCAAAATGAGTGATGCTCACTTAAATTTACTCTGAAATATATCCCCCCTTCAGATGTATAGTTTCCCCATGGATATAGCTAGCTGACTGTAGCTTGTGAAAGCAACTTCCAGTAAATGAAAGACCCAAGACTTGAAAATTAAAACAAACAAAACATTGACTTCTGGCTCTGTTGCTTACTGATTGGAATCTTGGCAAGTTAATTATCTCAGCCTTAATTCTTCAACAACAAAACCATCCTAATTTTATTGACTTGCAGAAATACTGTGTATCATTCAGAGTCCTAGTATTGTTCCCCTCAAAAAGGAGTCATGGGAGAGGTTCGATGAAGAGACTATTTACAATGAGTGGGCAGGGTTACGGGAAATCAGGAGGGCTTCCTAAAAATACTAGGTGGCCATTATCGCTCTTTGACTTCAAGGGTCAAAGGATAGGAGGGGTTAAGGGAAGCCAAGGAAGTCTGTCACTGCAGGTAGAGTAAGGCAACCCAAGAAGAACTGGAAGCTTTAGCTTATGGACACCCCCAGGTCTTGGTGACCATCTGGGAGGAAACCAGGGGAATAAATCACCTGCCCTTTCATTCCCCCCATGTTCCGGTCCCCTGTTCTTACTCACTGAACCCAACAAAAGCCACAAGCCAGGAGAACCAAATTGTTGAAGTCCATTCATGAGAGACTCTTGGCCTTCCAGGCAAAGAAGTGTGAAGAGTGTGTTCCTAGGCACATGGCAGTGCATTGGGATGGAGGATGTATGTGGAAATGGCTTGAATGCAGCATGGACTTAATGCTTACTAATTTATTTAACTTCTGGTGGTCATGTGTGTCTTTGCCCTTCTGTATTGCTACCTGCTTCTAGTAACAGTACTTTTCCTTTGGTTAACACACTAACCCCAGGATAGTAAGAGGCAGGATGTGAAAATATATCAATGTATGCAAACTTCATTTTTACGGGGAGATTCTGTAGCATATCAGTCAAAAGCATGAGCGCAAAAACAAGACTGCCTGGGTCTGAATCACACTTCCTTCATATTACTAAGCTGCGACCTTGGGCAATTTTCTTAACTTAATGAGTTTCAGTTCCCATTTTTTTTATAAAGGGTACATAATACTAAGTCATTTAATAAGGTGATTTTGTAAATTACATGTCAACAAATATAAAACACATCGTGACTGGCACAAACTAAAGGAACCTATTTACCAGGCTTAGCTCTTCTTATTTCATTTAGTCTCATTAAATATTGACAGCTAGGGCACCCACTCAATGCATCTCTCCCACTGGGAGGCATGTGGCTCAGGCAGGACCAATCTGACTTTCTCCTAAAAAGTTGAATTCTGTACTGAATGATACAATATTTAAAAGAAAAAAAAAAACATTGTTGGCTCTGGGTTATCACCTTTGTTGACTTGCTAAATTTAGGTTTAAATCTGAGGACATTTTGCTCTGGGTTTGACTGCTTCTACAATGCCACCCTCCATGGTAGTTAGCTAGTTGATCTCTGGCAGTGTTTCAGCATGTGTTTTTGCAGGGCTAAATTAAGTTGCAATACACTTAAAAATGAAATAAAAGTTAACAAGTTGTTTAGTTGGCTCTGTGGTTATCAAATGCAATGTAAGGAACCAGATAGGGCTGCTATGAATGAAAGGACATTATTGAGGACTTGAACTAAGAGAATTTATCCCAAACAATTCTGATGACTTTCCATTTAGAGACAGTCTCTTTCCTTTGTGTGGGAAATTTTCATCTCCCAACAACCCAAAAAACACTATGAAAGTCTTTAAAAAAAATAAACCTATACCTATATCTATACATACATATAGACATGCATCCATAGTTACATAGATAGCTATAGATAAGATGCATAGATGAATATAGCGATATATAGATATTTATAGGTGCCAGGGGGAGGGTAAGGATTGAAGGAAGAAACCAACATGTTACTCTGAGCACTAATATGACATTTTTACTGTGAGATGGTCAATGGTGTGTGTGTGTGTATGTGTGTGTGTGTGTGTGTGTGTGTGTGTGTGTATATATATATATTTTATACATATATACAGCTATATGTGGGTATATTCATGGACCTACAAGAAGCTGGACAAATGATGATGGTGCTTGTTGCTTTGCACCATGCTAACATTCTTAACTTTGTACATCGCCACAGTTCATTAAATTAAGTTAAATGCAAATGGCCATCCCCATAAAGTGAATGTAAGAGTGTGCTCAAGGTTGGACCATCTAGCTGAGAAAGTGCATAACAACAGCAGCATTTCAGTAATAACAAAATAGTAGTAACAATGCCTTCTGCTGTGTAGCAGATGCACCATTTCAGTCAGTTACAGGGATCCTTGTTATTCCCTCGTAGCAAGCCAATCGAACCACATGCTCCAGAAAATATCTTTGCGACATTCCAGAGAAATAAATGCAGTTTCCACATTAGAGAAATGCAGATGAAAAATACAGCAGTGAGTTCACCAATATGCATCTGAAGCAGGGGCCAAGCTTGCTGTGATCAAGTGAGGAAATAAGATACAGAAGAAAGCTGCACTGCATCAACATGTGTGGAAAGAACAAACTATGCAAAAAAGAAGAAATACATTAACCTTCTCCTTGACTAGTTTTTCCTCATATTCCTCACCTTTCCTGCACTGAGTTATTTTCTCTACCTACACCAGCACTTTTCTACAGTTCCTCATGACCCAGTCCCAGATGCCCCTGTCTTTCACTCTATATTGTTCTCTGACCATCCATTCCATTCCCACGGCTTCTATTACCACCTCTACAAAGCTACCTTGCACATATATAACTCTAGCTCAGATATTTCTTTTCAATTCCAGAAAGTCTCAGTTTTCAAAACATCTCAACTTGAGTACCTCAAAGACATATCAAATTCAGTATGTCCAAAACTAAACTCCTGATTTTCTTCCTCTAGCGACTCCATCCGAGCAAATGATACCACCACCCAGATGTCTGTACAGTCAAAAACCTAAGACTCATCCTTGACTCTTCGATCTCATTCATATCGACAGTTCATTGGTGACAGAAGCACAATTTGAACGGACTCATTGACTTCAAGTCTAGTACTACTTCATTATCCCCCAGAGTAACAGGGACCACAGACTCAAATAAGCAAACATTTCATGAATTTAAACTTATCAGACCTATCTTCTCTATACTTAGTCACTGGGATTTGTTCATAATGCATTCTTGTGGGAAAGGGAAGGGATTATATGCTAAACTAGAATTGTGAAACTGGGCACTATTCCCAGAGAGCTAATTAAAAAAAGGTTAAAAATTCCCAATTACCGCTGACTTTGAAAGTAGATTTTTTATGATGATGTTAAAGGACATTGAGTGAGAATTTCCCTTTTACACTAGAATGGCAGCCTACAGCAGGACAAAGATGGACTAAGGCTCCTATCTTCTTAAGATACTTGCCAATGACTACAGCCGGACACTTCTCTAAGGAGTCACTAAATTTATGGCATATCTTATCCTCGTACTTCCTGTCATCACTCCAAAATCTTTTCTGTCCTCAGTTTTCCAGAATAGTTGAGAGAACAGGAGAAGGGAAAGCAAAGGAACCAAAGTCAAATCGCACAGGCGAGATTGGGCTTTTGTGCAGGCATAGCTAATAAAAGTTGGCCCTGCCCTTGGTGCAGAATCAGCATCTTGCGGGTCCAACCTATGCCAGACATTGTCCCTATATTGGCTAGCTCATGGAGGGAATGGTATTTGGGGCTGAGTTGGCCAC
Source organism: Talpa occidentalis (assembly GCF_014898055.3). Lineage (NCBI taxonomy): Eukaryota > Metazoa > Chordata > Mammalia > Eulipotyphla > Talpidae > Talpa > Talpa occidentalis. Next base: position 6,279,338 of record NW_023601543.1, read on the forward strand.
TGTGGAGGAGCAATCGTAGGGCGGGGGGGGGCAGAAGAGCTATGTCAGATTATTGGTTGTGTGCTCATTATGAGTAAAAAAGTATTTCAATAATGGTTCTGAAGGGGAGGGGATATAATATTGACATTGGGGTATCACTATTCTCAAGCTAATGTTCGTGCATTGCATGCATTGTTCTTGACTTTCATCTCTTTGCATAGTCTATTATCTCCAGTCCTTGGCTGCTAAATGCAGTCCCACCTGCTGTGATAATGCCTTTGCACATTTTTAAAGTCTTCCTGGGTGGTAGGAAAGGACCATATACCATATAGGTTGAAAAACACTTTCTTATCCTCCACACTATGGAACTATGCAAATAAATTCACTGAACTCTTGCAAAACTGAAACATAGGCCCAGGAGGGAGCCAGTATTCTGTGCCTTTCTGCAGAGATTATTGACAACCACGAGGAGATAACAGAGAAACAGCTATAACTAACACCACCAACAACAAAATGAATACAATTATAGCCTGGAAGTAAAGAGATGTGTTCATGTGTTCATTTTCCCTACCTCCAGTCTGTCTCAACACACTGGAAGAGACAGGCTTTGAAGAAAGAGGAGAGAAGTATCTTCTTTAAGATGCTGTCCTACCACCCCTAAATGATCAGAGTCCCAGTTTAAACCTATGCTAAAGGGGAAGAGTTGAAAAGGCAAGTTTAATAGAGGTTGAGATTGAAACTGTAACCTGGACTGTGTTTTCATAACCCAAAGTGACCAAACTTATGGAATCTCTCCAAGACTACATTAAAGAACAGGAAAAAGAGGTTCAATAGAGCATAGCTGAAGGCAGTAGCAGGGGGAAAAATCCCTTTCATGTTTGTAGCCCACTAAGTCCAGACCCCACAAAATCCTGATTGCAATTTACCTATATCCATTCCTGTACTCTCCTAATTTGGTTCTTTTCCTTCATATTTGAGTACACCATTATTGGACTGAAGTTTGATTGAAGTTAATGATTTACAGTTTTTGAGAGACTATCATTTTTCCTTTCTCTCAATTACACTAAGTTTATGAGACCTATGCATCAATATATTTGATTTTCTATTTTCCTCTCATTTTATTAGCTAATAAGTGCAACATTAAATAAATGCAAAACATTCCAATAATGGTTCAATAAACCTTGATGTTCACTGAGAATTGCAACACTGAACAAATTAAACTTATATCTGGCTGGAAGCACTACCATACAAAAGCTCAAAATATTTAGCACACTACTCACTCCTTGGCTGTTTTATAGCTACTCAATATTTGCTATATGATAGATAGTTCAGTGATTTAAGGGTAGACTATGTTAAGGTGTGAATTACGCAAAAGTTGAGCTCTGAAACAAGAATGCCATGTACTGTTACCAGTACACCTACCTATTGTGTCAAAAGGGGAGAGAACAAAGAGGCCACCTGCTCTGCTCCATCAACCATCTGATAATTACACAATTTTCTGAGCCCAGGAGATCCACCTGCCTTTATTCTTATAATTTAACATTTGAATCTCCCTATTATACAGTTCTTCCTTTCAAAAACATGACATGGAATTAACCGCCAGTCTTTTTTTTTTCATGTTGTAAATTATTTTTCATTTCAATTTTATATTCCCCATACAATTGCAACCCCCAGATTTTGACCCCAATCTGCCTTTCCCCCCCCAAAGTGTGTCTCTGGTTCATAGTTGTTTGTTGATTTTATTTTTTTTTCTCTCTAATAGTTATTTTTTTCCTGGTCCCTTATTTAAGTTTTCTAGATTCCTGCTATGAGTGAGACCATCTGGTATTTTTCTTTTTCTTTCTGGCTTATTTCGCTGAGCATGATCCCTTCCAGCGCCATCCATGTTGCTGCAAATTGCATGAGTTTATCTTTTTTGATTGCTGAGTAATATTCCATGGTATATATGTACCACATCTTCTTGATCCAGTCATCTATTTTTGGGCATTTGGGTTGTTTCCGAAGCTTAGCTATTGTAAACAGTGCTGCTATAAACATAGGGTGCAGGTTCCCTTTGGAATTGATGTTTCTGTGTCCTTTGGGTAAATACCTAGGAGTGGAATTGCTGGATCATATGGAAGCTCTATCGTTAGTAGGTTGAGGAATCTCCACACATGTTTCCATAGTGTTAATCGCCAGTCTTAAATGGTAAAGCTTTTAAATTTTAAGAAATTTTTTTGGACAAAGAGAACCCATTATAGATCTGTTTAAAAATATAGAACTTTTCCTTAAAAGAATGAACACATATACAATTTTGTTTATCGTTAGGATCCATGGGCCAAGTCTCAGATTTTTCAGTGCTCTCAGGTAAAGTGTATTCTACAAAGATGACAGTGTTGATATTTATTAATCATATATGCTGTTATTATAATATGAGGTTAACATGATGCCATTGAGAGCTGGTGGTTGTGTTTCCTCTCTTCAAATCTAGGCAGTTCTTTATAAGGGCCTCAGTGAAGCAAAGTATTCATTTGGACCCTTACCTCATACCATACATGAAATTCCTAAATGTAATAGCAAAATCTATAAAACTTTCAGAAGAAAATATAGATGTAAATACTTATAACCTTGTGTTAGATAGTGGTTTATTGACAACTAATGACAACTAAAGCACAAGCAACCAAAGAACAAGTACATAAATGGAGTTTCATCAAAATGAAGTTTTGGGCTTTAAAAGACATCATCAAGAAAGTGAAAAGACAACCCAAAGAAAAACTGGTAAATCATGTATCTCACAGGAATCTAGTATCTGGAATATATATATATATATATATATATATATATATAAATACTTATAAGTCAATAATAAAATGTAAATAGCCCAACTTAAAAAAGAAGACATTTGCAACCACATGGATGGAGCTCGAGGGCACTATGCTTAATTAAATGAATCAGATGGAGACAAACACACTTATGATTTAATTCATATGTATTTGTGGTATATAGAGACAAATTAATCAATGAACTAAATAAAACTAAACTTTCGACTATAAGACCATTAGTAGTTGCTGTGAGGTGATGGGGGGTGACATATTTGATCAAAGTGATCAATTTTTAAAATTTATTCATTGTTTGAATTATTGAGGTATCATTAGTTTAGAACACGATATATGATTTAGAGGTGTAGGATCACACCTCTTCAGATGTATGTGAAGAGGTGTGATCCTACCACACCACTACCAAGGCACCATAGTCCATTGGGCCCAAAAGGGGTCAATTGTATGGTGAAAGATAAAGCTGGATTTTTTGTGGTATACTTAATGTATTATACATAGATCTTGATTTTTAATAATTCACACCTAAAACATATAATTTTATAATACAGTATTACATATATATATATTTCTTTAAAAGAGAGAAAATAAAGCAAGACATCTATCACTATGGGTAAAAAAAAAAATGAGTGAAGAATTTAAAGAGATATTTCTCCAAAGATGATACACAAATGAAAATGTTCAACATAAATTGCCATCAGAAAAATGCAAATCAGGGGCCTCCCTGGTGGCACAAGGGTTAAAGACAGCACTATCAAGTTATCACCAACCACTGCAGCACAAGTTCGATGCCACGCCCTGGCCAGGGAGCTAACCGACATGGTGCAGCAGACCTATCCTGTCTCACCAGCTGCTCCCCTCAACAGTGTATTTCCGCCAATCCACCTGTTCTGCTCCCCACTCTGTGTCTGCTGGATTCTCTCACCCTTTCATACCTCTGGCCTGTACCTCAGCTTTTGTCTGCATAAATAAATAAATCTTTGAAAAAAAAAAAGAAAAATGCAAATCAAAACCACAACATTATACCACTGCATCCCCACCAGGATGGTTATAATCCAAAATACTGATAACGGTAGGTATTTGTGAAGATGTGGAGACATTGAAACACTTGTGCATTACTGGAATGAATTTAAAATGATGCATCATTTAAAAACAATTTACAAGAAAAAGAACAGCAAAATAACCTTAAAATAGTAGTAAAAATATAATAGTATTCAGAAAATTAAGAGCAGAAATAAATGCAATAGAAAAAAATATTATAAAGGAGATCAACACAATCAACAGTTTGCTCTTAGAAAATAAACAATAAAGTTGACAAATCTGATGAGACTGATAAAAAAAGGAAATCAGTAATAACTATCGGGAATGAGAAGGGGACAAGCTATAGACAAAATATTTTGGTTAATTTTATGTCAATATCTTCTTGAAAAATTGACAAAATGACAAAAATTATTAGAAAAACACAAAAGTAACACGGGCTCAGAGAAAAAGAAAAGCTGACTATCCCTTTAATAATTGAAGATAATGAATTAGCAGTAGACTAAATAATAAAGAAGGAAATAATTCCAATCTCTTGCAAATGTTTTATGTGACTAGCATAATATAGATACGAAATCCTAATAAGGAGAGAAGAAAGGAAAAAACTAAGTCAATTTTATTCATTGACACAATGTAACTATCATAAGCAAAATATTAACATAGCAAATAAGGCAATGTATACATAGAAAAACATGTCACATCTAAACTGCTTTGATCACCGAAATGCAAGGTTGCTCTATCATTAGTTATTCAAATAATGTAAATCAACGTATTAACACATCAACAGATAAGAAACAATATTTGATAAAATCGAACCTCCATACATGATTTGAAAAACAATAACCTCAGCAGATTCGGAATATAAGAAAATCCCCTACGTCTGACAAAGTGATGTGTATTCAAAGTAAACATGCTTTTTGGTGAAAAGTTAAACCATTTCCTCTCTGAGAACAGGATCAGGGCAAGGTTGCCAGTGCTATATTGAGCAGCGAACTGGGTGTTCTAGCCAGTGTGGAGGACAATCAAAAAGAAGGACCTCAAGGATGAGGAGTGTAGAAAAAGTGACACAGTAATTATTTTTTCGTCTAAAGAGAACCCTAATGAATCTACAGGTAAAGCATTAGAGTTAAGGACAGTGTTGCCAGGTTGTGGAAAAAACATCACTATTCAAAAATTCATTGTATCCTTCCCTCCCGCCTTCTCCTTCTCTCCCCTGTCCTCCTGCCCCTCCCCTGCCCTGCAGGTCCCTCTGCACAAAGTGAAATAGAACACACTGCAGCTACGTGGCAGAGTTCATGAATCATTTCACAATCCAATGGAGGGTGAAGAAAGTAAGTCACATTAGACACTATTCCATTTAAATAAAGTGCAAAACTGCCAAAACGACTAAACTTTATATGTAGGAATGCACACATAGGTTAGTCCATAAAGGAAAAAAAAAAAAGTGCACGGATATACACACACATAATATATGTCTCTATGTCATGTATATGTATATATGCGTTTTATAAATACATCGTTTCTACACTATGTTGTAGAAAAAGAACGAACATCTTAAAACAATTTACGCAAGAGTGTCTCTAGTTCACAGTTGTTTGTTGATTTTGATTGTCACTTTCTTATAGTTATTCATTTTCCTGGTCCCTTATTTAAGTTTTCTAGATTCCTGCTATGAGTTGGGGGGCGGTCAAAATAAGGGGGTTGCAATTGTATGGGGAATATAAAAATAAAATGTATTTAAAAAATGTTCTAAACTTAACACAGTCACAAACCATTGTAAATTTGGTTAAATGCTTCTTAATTTTAGGAAAATTCAAATATTATGTGCTAATACAATAAACTTACAAAGAAAGTAAGTTCAAAAAAAAAAAAAAAAAAACAACTTGCGCAAGAGATAGGGTAGCCATGATAAAGCGGTCCTCTTACATTCGCCTCTGTGTATTCCTGTGTGGCTTAATTCTATTACAGACAGTTTTTTTATGGATCAGGTGTGTTCATTTTTCTTTTAATATCAATAAAGGTTTTTCAAAAACTGCAACAGTCTCCAAAAGTGATAGGTGTAAAATTTAAGGGTAAAACAGTGTTTTAGAATGAGAGAGGATGCACTCTGGCCTTTGGCAAAACAAACAAAAATCTGAAACTCCTGAGGGTCCTTGGGTTGCTGCTTGGGGCGGGGGCGAAGGCACCTGAGTTCTGAAGAATCTGACTTGGAGCCTGGGGCTGTGACCATTTAAAGGTGGTTCGAGGTCACACACAGAATCACATGGCAGTGTTATTTTACTTTGACCCTTGCGCACTGACTGACCCAAACCCCCTTGGTGCTGGTAATAAATTCCACAATTATTAGCAATTTTAACTACAGAGAGGCAAATAATTGATGAGGCCAGGAGAACAGGTCTGCCCTTTCACCAGAAGCCATACATTCAAGTCACCTTCAAGGCAATTTTCTGGGGCAAACCACTGACCATGCATTTATGTGTGGTTAATGAGTAGTGAAAGCCCTTCTGAGTGTTCAGAAACCCTTTTCATTTGCACACAATTAGGATCAAAATGAAATGTGCTGATTAACATTGAGTGACATTCTTCTGTTATCTTTTTTCTATCACGTCATGCATGAAAAACAAAGGTCTCTTTGGCATAATAGGGTCTAATTTGCTTAATACCCAAATTTATAAACTTGACTCCTCCCCCTCAGAGAATTGGCCATAGTTTCTGAGCTCTTGAGCAGTCTTACAAAGCATTAACACAACAAATTGTGTATATGAACCCAGAATTGAGAGCAGAAGACTGGTAGGGAAACTTAACTTCTGAGGAGAAAGTAGAAAAGGTAAATGGTAAATGTTTCATACAGCAATTGAACTTTAGAAGATATTTGTTTCCCCAGGGTAAAGGCAGTGGACCGATCTAAATAAGTTTTTGCTTTAAGTTGGCTTGTGAATTAGTGTGCATTTGAATGCTAGGTTATCAGTATCGAAGCATTTTGCTGATCTTGTTTGTAGAAGGTAAATTGCAGGAAGCGTGATATCCAATCTTCCGTTCTCTGTGTCTGCATGTCTGTAATCAGAATCCAGGGAGAGCACCTTGAATGAGTTAGTCTGCGCCTCTGCTTGCGTGTCTTCATCTGCAAAACGGGCTGATGGTAATAATGGCTGCTTTGCAGTGTGGAGTTGAAAAAAACACGAGTGGACTTCAAACGGAGCCCGACAATCTGTGGGTCCTCACTCAAAGTAATTTCGTGTCATTAGTGTTTGAACACGTGAGCTATAAAGCCAAATATTTTTAAGTTACAGGATGATACGTTTTCAAAGCTGTGCCTGAAGTGTGGCTTCCTGAGAAGCTTGTTCACGGGGCATTTGATGATCTGTTCCTGCTCACCTGATCTGGGGTCACAGGTTTCATAGAAAAAGCTTCATCTGGAGTTTATGTCCAATGGAGTATTACTCGACTATTAAAAAAGATTAATTAGGGCCTTTAGGGACCGAATGGATGGCTCTTGAAGGGATGATGCTGAATGAGTAAGTCAGAAAGTGAAAGCCACCTATCGGATTGTTTCATTCATTTGTGGAATATTAATAAGCAAACAAACTAGCAAAGTGACACGAATAATTCTTCGTCTCTGTGAAAAATGTAGTGGTTCCAGAGGGGACGGGAGGAGGCAAAAGGAGAGAGAGGAGGGAAGGGGGTGGGGCGTGGGCGCTGGAGCCTCAGAGGAGGGTGAGTGAAGCCTGGGCACCTGTGCACAGTGAAGTTGCACTCCCAGAATTCCAGTTAGGGAACATTTAGCCAATCTCTAAAAATTGAGAAAGAAAGAAAAAAAAAAAAAAAGAACAGGCTTCATGAACACCTCAGGGAATTCCTGCAAGCCTCCAGACTCACTTTTCCTTCTGTCTCTTTGAGCCACATCATGTGGTGTCAACCTCTGTGTACGCTGAGGGTAGAGTTGGCCTGAAAGTTCCACGGTGCTGCCTCTACTCTAAGCGTCCTCTCCACAGGCTGGGCCTCATAAGACTGCAGAGCCCTAACCCACACCATGTCCAGGCTTCTGAAGGGAGACCACTGCCAGTCAGGCCCACCACCTCACTGGTGGCCATCCCTTAACCCCAATGCCCAGCAATCCAAAAAAACAAAAATTAAACCCAGTTGCAGTGGTGTCCAACTTTCGCATCATGAGCTTTATTTTTTTTTTATTTTTTCTTTTCTTTTATATATTTTTACATCATTTTTCATTTTTTGCACAATGTATGCATTTTCATCTTGGTTATATTCCCCATACAATTCCCACCCCGCTTATTTTGGCCCTAATCCCTCCTCTCCCCCCCACCCCCATAGTGTGTCTCTGGTTTATAGTTGCTTGTTGATTTTGATTTTTACGTTAATTAGTCTTTTTCCTGGTCCCTTATTTAGGTTTTCTAAATTCCTGTTCTGAGTGAGACCATCCAGTATTTTTCTTTCTGGCTTATTTCGCTGAGTATGATCCCTTCCAGCTCCATCCATGTTGCTGCAAATGGCATGAGTTTATCTTTTTTAATTGCTGAGTCATGAGCTTTAAAAAGGAGGCCCTCAAACTCTGCTCCAAGGTCAAAATCTGGCCTTTTGCCTGTTTCCTGAGGCCATCAAGATAAAAATGGTTTTCACACCTTTCAAAGGGCTTTAAAGGAAGTAGGAGGTGAGATAGAAAGGAAAGGAGAAAGAGAAGGCAGAAAAACAAAGAATATGCACAGAGAGCTTCCACGTCCTGCAAAGCCTGAAGTGTTTAGTACTGGCCTCTCGCAAAAACGTTTCCTGACCCTGATTCTCAAACTCAAATTTCATCTTTTCAAGTCCTTGTTTAAAATCCCTCCATCACTCCCCATCACCGTCTGGAGAAAGTTTTAGCTATTAATACATGATCTGACCCTGCTGACCACTAGGTCCTTGTCAACTTGACCTTCACATGTACTTGCCACTCTAGGAGCACAGAGAAACTTGAACTTCTCTGAATATACCCTACACTGTTCTCCGTGCTTTTATACTCTCCTCTTACTTGATACCCTTTTCTTCTCATGCACATGTAAAACTTTTCCTTGGAGGCACAGCTAAATTGTCCCCTCCTCTCTGAAGCCTTCCTGGACTTCCCCAAGCAGAATTCCAATATATGCTACTGTGTATGTCCACAGCAATAAGTTATGTCCCCTCCTACCGCACTGAATATGATGCTGTCTGACCACACAGCTCTCAGTTGGGAGACTGGAATGTTTTTCATTTCCATCTGGCTGTTTATATTATATGGACAGCATCTAAACACTCTTACTTTCAAGTTCACCTGTCTTTCAGTTTCCTGTTTGCTAAATTCTGGAAAACAGAGAAAATCCACTTACAATCCCATATTAGAACTATTTTCAGGCAGTTGGTAAGAGGATAGCCCAGGCCCAGAAAATGGCTTGAGAATAATCAAGACATGCGATGCAAAGTCAACACATCTTAAAGATCTATTCTAGGGCCTCCCGGGTGGCGCAGCAGTTGAGCGCTGGGCTACGAAGCTGCCCGCAGCCTCTGCAGCACCAGTTCGATTCCCGGCTGCCAGTGAAGGTCCCACATGGCGCGCAGACCTCTCCTGCCGCCCGCTGCTCCCCTCAGCAGTGTATTTCGTCAGTCTGCCCGTTCTGTTCCCCGCTCTGTCTCTAGTGAATTCTCTGACCCTCCCGCGCTTCTGACTGTACCCAGTGCTTGTATAAATAAATAAATCTTAAAAAAAAAAAAAAAAAAAGATCTAGGGAAAGTCTAAGCCTTCATTTTACAGATATATGAGGTTCTCCTTCCCATGAAAACCGACACTCTTTTAGGAAGTCTCCTACCAGAAACACTCACCTGGTTTAAAAGATAAATGGGAAAATGAACAAAGACAAAATAAGTGACTAGTCAGTGGGAGGGGGAGGGCTGATAACGTCCATAATATCTGCAGTGCTCTAAATGACACGATTATTTACTCAAAGATTGGTTTGCTAATTAAATAAATTAAAATCATGCATACTATGGAAGTCTGCGGAGAGTTTAATAGGATGAGATATTAATATGGAGAAAGGCTCATGGGAAAATATGCTGAAAATCAATTACACTATGACTTTTTATGTAATTTACTCAAAATAAAAGACAAAACACCCTTTGTGTGTGCAAATGTATAAAAATTGTGCAGGGTATGCCTGGTTGGCAAAAATCATTCCTCTGCTAAGGGAAGAGGGGCAGGCAGTGGGATAGCAGATGGGGAGGGGGTGCTGATAATCCAGGACACTCAAAGACACTTTAACTATTAACTCTACTTCTGAATTGCTGGAAGTTTTAAAATTAATGAACTCATTTTCCTTTTGCCAACTTAAGTAAAATTCAGTAAGGTATACATTCAGGTCATATTCAGATCTAGCAGCACATAACATCTCGAATATGTAAGTGATATATTCTAATTCACTTAACGTAAAAGTATCTTTCTTGAAATATACTTATATTGTTATATATAACATATTTAAATGTTACATCTTTCATTACTTGTATTTCATTATGAATAGATATATAGATATATACATATATAACATAAGGGCCTCCCCGGTGGCGCAGCATGTTGAGCACAGTGCTGTGAAGCTGTCCCCAGTCTCTGCAGTGCGGGTTCCATTCCCGGGGTGCCAGGGAGATTCCCACATGGCACGGCAGACCTCTCCTGTCTCTCCTGCTGCTCCCCTCAGCAGTGCTTTCAGTCCATCTGCCTGTTCTGCTTCCCACTCTGTCTCTGGTGAATCCTCCCACCCTCCCGTGCATCTGGCCTGTACCCCAGCTATTGTATAAATTAAAAATAAATAAATAAATCTTACATATATAACATCAGAGAAAATCACAGGTGCTCAGATGGGATTTGTGAGCCTCAAAGACAGGTTGAGAAATCGGAATTAAAACTGGACAGACTAAAGCAGTTTCTATTAAAGTTGCATGAAACACAGCACAAATAAAAGTCAGGTGGTCATAGAAGAGATAGGCATGACCATGTGACAACTTAAAGGTCAGGGAGGAGAATTCATGACTTGCCACAACTGGTGACACCAGGTTTGACAAAATCTACAGAACCAACATATGTTTTTCCTCCTTGAAAATCAACAAAGGTAGATGGTTAACTCCAGAGTAATCTAAATTGAAATGCAAAGTGATTATCGCTTCTGTGACTTACTAATTCATGAATTCATCAAAGATTTACTGACGGCCTGTGATGTGCACGACCCACACTGGGACGGAGGTCAGTGCGTGTCTTGCACTTACAAAGTTGGGAGTCTAGCAGGAACCTTATATTAAGCCCGTTCCTTAATGCTTTCAAAGAGCTACTGTACTTGGAACCTGCAAGGAAAATGGGATAAGCATATGCCCTTAAGGGAGGGGAGTTACAGAACCAACATCTATTTTTCCTCCTTGAAAATTAACAAAGCTAGATGAAAAATTAACAAAGCCCTTAAGACAGGGACTTGCGGCTAGCTGGGACAATACTGACCTGTTAATTCCTCTAACAGTCGGCAGAAGTTCACCTAAACAGAACACCGATTCAATTCCCTTTATGTAGCAGCGGGGACTGGCTCATTGAAGAGAAGCTGTTCACAAACCAGTCACCTTCACTGCTTCCTAAGCTCCGGAACATGGGTGGGCAAACTTTGCCTGTAAAGGGCCACGGAGTAAATGGACTCGCCTTCCCAGGCTGAAAGGTAAAACGTGGGCATTCCATAACCATTTCGAAGTGTAAAGACCATTGTCAGTGTGTGAGCCATGCAGAAACAGGCCATCATTTGGTCTCTAATTTCTTCAGCAGAATCATCTGCAACTGGGGAAGGCCTGCAAAGTCATTCTTTCTATTACTTAAGGCCAGGTACTTGGATAGGGTTCTGATTCTATCACAGAGGGCAAATCAGTCACGGCTGTTGCCCCCGCAGTTTACAAACCAGGCACAGGCCTGGCACATAAATGAGGTCCTTGGGCCTGGTAACAACTCCTCTCCCTTCAGGGCATATGCTTATCCCATTTTCCCTGCAGGTTCCATGTACAGTAGCTCTTCGAAACCTGCCCTCCGCTTATGAAACGATGTCCTGTACTTACGAAACTATGTCCTCCACTTACGAAAGCATGTTCTCCACTTACCCGATTATGTGAAAGTGACCTGTTTTCATCCCTGTATACACAAAGGGCAGAAACCTCTGAGGGCCAAGGAGCAGCTCATCTTTTTCTCCCATTCTTAGCACCTTGGCCTACCTGCCCCTTGAGTAGTCGACTGTATGCTAGATACTCAATAAATGCTTGTCAGGATGAGTGGAATAGAACTGCTTTTTATCATGTTATTTGGGTGCCCACTTCTCCTTCTGCTAGATTGAACTGTGTTGCAAGAAATACCCTGAATCCAAGGCTTTGCTTTTGAGAATGGAAGGGGCGTATTTTCACCGCAGTTGACATCAGCAGAAGGTCTAAAAAAAATCTTTGTGACATCCTATCTTTTCAGCTGAGGTTTGCAGCAAACTATTATTTTCTTTTTCTCCAAGAAAAATTCGACCTCACCACAATTTCCTAGTGGTTTCGCCGGGAGACTGTTTGCACACCCCTCTTGTGAGATCGATCATGTCTTATATCTTCTTTTATTCTTTATTATTTCATAAACGGGAAAAGGACAGCTTTTTCTCCTGTCGGCTGTTCTGTCTTTGTGCCCTATGGGTGCAAGTGAACACACACATAGTGACTAGTCAGATGCCCATCTGGATGGCCGAAGCTGACACTTGTCTTCTGTTTGAGCAGGTGTGAAGCTGGTAATAAATTCCACAATTATTAGCAATTCTAACTAGAGAGAGCCAGTCAGCACAAAAGAGGCAAGGCTTTTGTAAAAGCATGTTCTATTTTTACCAGTATAATAGGAAGGCATGTTTATCATAGACAATTTGAAAATAACAGAAAAATGGAAAATAAAAGCGTATGCACACCATCGAAATACATCTGTTGTAACCTTTTTGCTCATGTTGAGGCTTTACATGCCTGTTTCTTTATCTATAAAATGGAGTTAAAACAGTACCTACTTTTGTGGTTGTTGTAGGTACATGAAAGCAGCAAATGCAAGGACAGACTTTCTCTGAATTCCACATACGTGCCAAAGAACAGATCCTCCAAAATTAACTCAACTGTCACAGGCCCTGGCCCAGTAGGAGACTAGATGTTGACATCACACCAGACAAACTTTGCCACAGCACATCATACTACCCCTCTGTTCAGAACTACTCATCTGTTCTCCTAAGGACTGGTTATCTTTCCTAAAAACCATCTACTCTCCCCCAAAAGGCCCTATATCTCCGCCTTTTCCCTACTAACATGACATTAATCCTGTTTTCTAAAGCCATCCCTTTGAGTTACTCATTTTTCCTGGGCATCTCCAACTATGCATGAGGTATGCATGTTAATAAACTACTGTTTGTTTTTTCTGTCTATTAATCTGTTTCTTATTGCAGGGAATCTCTGCCAATAACTCAAAAGGGTAGAGGAAAATTATTTGTCATCTCCTGCACTGCTTTGCTATGTTGTGATGAGCAGGGAAAGACTTAATCAATATATAATGCCTAGAAGGGGTTCTCTGACATGGTGTGTGCTCAACAAGTGTAAGATAGATAGTGATCATCATACTGAATAACACCTTTAAGCATCTTGTTTACTTATGATTATAACACACATTTTCTATGTGATTAAAATATTTTAGTTACCATAATCATAACTCAATACTTCCAACAATTACTATTAGTAATAGTATAATGTAGACTATATAAAAGAACCTATGATTCTTGTGTATTTTGTAAAATAAAATGAAATCAGTCAACAAAATGCATGAATAGTAACATTATTGGAAATATTAACTGATCCCATTTAACCACAATGGCCAAAGTAACCTAAAAAAGTCTGTTTATGATGTATGTACAGCCAACATCCTGGTTTTCAACTATACCTACATGACCACTTACAGAGAGACCATGCTTTGCAACTGTCCAAAGAAATCATTTGAGTTAAGCTTCAAATAGGTAATTTAATATTTGAATATTTATGAGACTGCACTTGAATATTCAACTCTCCATTAGGCCATCATAGTTTCTATATTAATATCTTAATCACTTACACTGTTGCTATAATATTATTTTCTTTGGTCATAAAAGGTGGGAGGTTATTTATCACTCATCACTTATTAACTTCCTTAATGGTGGAAGTTTTTAAAGGTCTATATGCTCTTTGCCCCTTCTCTTCTACTTACCTAAAGGGCAAAGTAGTGAGTAGAAAAGAATTCTGCATTAAATGGTGTCTTTGAGAGCTGATGAGACTCAACAACAACAAAGAAAATAATCCTGTCAAAAAATGGGCAGAAGAGCTAAAAAGAAACTTCTCCAAAGAGGAAATGCAAATGGCCAACAGGCATATGAAAAAATGTTCAACATCACTTGTAATCAGGGAAATGCAAATCAAAACTACCATGTGGTACCATCTTACACCAGTGAGAATGGCACATATCAAAAAACTAGCAACAACAAATGTTGGCGAGGTTGTGGGAAAAATGGAACTCTCCTGCACTGTTGGTGGGAGTGAAAACTGGTGCAACCACTATGGAGAGCTGTGTGGAGATTTCTGGACCTACTAAACATAGAGCTTCCATAGGATCCAGCAATTCCACTCCTAGGTATTTACCCAAAGGACACAGAAACATCCATTCCAAAGAGCACCTGCACCCCTATGTTTAGAGCAGCACTGTTTACAATAGCTAAGGTTTGGAAACAACCCAAATGCCCAAAAATAGATGACTGGATCAAGAAGATGTGGTGCATATACACCATGGAATATTACTCAGCATTCAAAAAAGAGAAACACATGCCATTTGCAGCAACATGGATGGCGCTGGAAGGGATCATGCTCAGCGAAATAAGCCAGAAAGAAAAAGAAAAATACCGGATAGTCTCACTCATAGCAGGAATCTAGAAAACTTAAATAAGGGACCAGGAAAAAGAGTAACTATAAGAAAGTAAAAATCAAAATCAACAAACAGCTATGAACCAGAGACGTTCTATGGGGGGGGGGCGGGGAGGGAGGGATTAGGGTCAAAATAAGGGGGTCGCAATTGTATGGGGAATATAAAAATAAAAAAATAAAAAAATAAATTAAAAAATGGTGCTTTTGAATGTAAAGTATAATGGATAATTGTGGTAACTCCCACGATCACAGCCACATGAATGAAGAAATGTAAGCAATGACACTGACATCCCAGACCATAAATTATCAATTGACCTGAAGTGTCAGTTCTCACAAGGAATACAAATAGTAAATAGACATTAAAAATACACCCAACCTGGTTAAGGAGTTAAAGAAATGTAAAATTCAAAGCAAATTTTTATACAATAAACCATTAAGAATAAATAACATAATACATTCCAATGTTGGCAAGACTGTGAAGAGAGAGATGCTTATTTATGTTTGTACAACTTTTCAGTGGGTAATTTAATGATGTATATCAAGAGACTTAAAATAATTATATGCTTTGGCCCAACAACCCTACACATGGCAATTAACCCAAAGTATCTTATCAAAACTACAGTTACTTAAATTTGTTTTATTTAAATGTCTATGATTGCCTTATTTATTAGTGAAAAAACTGTAAACAATTGAAATGTTCAACCAAATGGTTTTTGAACACCCTGTACATTTTTATGGAATTAGGCCTAAGATTTAAAATATTCCAACTTTTTACATCAGTACAGTAATTAATTTCCCTCTTCACCTAAGATGAAGAACAACTAAAATATCTAACTGAAAATCAAAGACTATTTTTTCAAGTTTCACCAAGTTGTTACTGGAGTGCTTGATGAATAGTCTCTTCAGTTGTTTTCTCTTGTTCCTGGATGGAATGTGTAGTGGACAATTCATGCCATAAGCCCAAGTTGCTACCAAATTCCACATACCATTGCTTGTTTTGCACACAATTGCTATGTTTGGACTAAGAATTGTGGACTTGATTGAAATCTACATTTCTGTCACCAGCGCTAGCACTTGGCTTTCTTTCATAGCCTCTTTTGTTCCACAGAGGAACTTTATTTTCACCACTTTTTGTTAGCTACTCGTAAGTGACAATGAGTAGGGAACAAGGTTGAGTGAAGAAGCTGGATGGCCACCTCAGGTGTACATCGGTCAAATTCAGTCTTCTGCAACAAAATCCTCTGTACTACATGTGATGAACCAAATTTTTGCTATTCCTGAAGTAAGCCAGACACTTGTTCTAGGAACCATCCCTTATATATACTGTTACCTCTGCTGTGTCCTTCTCACCTTCGCCCTTCATATGAAGTTACCAGTACTTTTTAAGTCAAGTTCAAGTATGTTTGATAACATTAAGCCAATGGTAAACCCTAGAACTCTGGCATAAAACTAAGGCTACCAGAGGGACAGTGGGAGGGAAGGAAATAAAGTAGAGAGGGAGCACAATGGACTTTGGTGGAGGACTGTGGGTGCTTTGGTGGTGGGTGTGGTATGGTTACAACTCCTGAAGGGGGGATCTTATACCTCTAAATCACAAATGACATCATAAACCAATGTTACCTCATTTTTTTAAAAAAAAAATGTTTAAGCATGGCTTTTTTCGTGAGACCTTCCCTGACACCTCCAGAAATTGTTAATCCTGGTGTCATCAGCTTGGTATTGTATATCATGTACTCAAGTCCTGAACTATGCTTACTTGCAGGAGTTTTTAGTTCCATTAACTATGAAATGGTACAACAAAGCCAACCAGGGTCCTATTTTCAGTTTCAACTGATGTTAAAGGCAATAAGTACATGTAAGAGATTACATGCCACATGTGACGAGTATTAAAATATTGAATACATGCATAAGGTCTAGAACAGATTCTTACACATAGCACATACTCAACAAAGGTTAGACAACCCTTATTATTACTGCAGCTTTCAAAGAAAAGGGCAGGGCCTCCCCAGTGGCACAGCGGTTGAGCGCTGGGCTGCGAAGCTGCCGGCAGCCTCTGCAGTGCCGGTTTGATCCCCGGCTGCCGGCAAGGGCCCCACATGGCGTGCAGACCTCTCCTGCTGTGCCCGCTGCTCCCCTCAGCAGTGTACTTCCATCAGTCTGTCTGTTCTGCGCCCCACTCTAGCTCTGGTGAATTCTCTCACTCTCCTGTGCTTCTGACTGTACCCAGTGCTTGAAGAGAGAGAGAGAGAGAGAGAGAGAGAGACACTTTAAAATACTTAGAGACATGGAGAACCATAGCAGCCCTGGTGCTCATCAGCAAAGGTTAAAAAGGTCCCAAGGTGAGTAATTAAGGCACCCTGCATAAGCTGTGGATATTCCAACACAAACCAGAACTCGTGGCAAAGGAGTATCAGTTGAGAAAGGATGAGAACTCTCCTCTCATCCTATGGAGACCAAGACCCAAGCCCTCGGCTGCCCCTGCAGAGTTTATTATAGATAAATGTGGAGACCTGGGGTTCTTAGTCCAGAGGGTGAACACAGTCTTTCTCAGTTGACCTTGTCATTCCCATGAATCATCAAGTTAAAGAACCCCTAAAAGTGTTGTTAGACATCAGCGGGTTTCAGGAGACCCTGCTGGTCACATTCGAGAATCCGGTATCAGAGAGAATGAAACTACACAAATTACACCGTATACACAAGAACTCAGCAACACACGCACACTGACAACTACAGGCAATAAAATCTTAGCTACGTAAGGTTCCTTCTAAGTCACCATGTGCCACAGAGCTTGCCTTTTCTTCCTGTGCTTCAGCTTTATCTTGTCCTCTGCGTTAACTGCACACTTCTCAGACTCAACTGTAGCAAGTTCTGTGCATTGTTTGACACATAGTCCACCCCCCTTTATATTGTGAATATATATACCCCCCCTTTAAAATGTGTCTGGGTTCAGGGAAAGAAATTTCGACTCATATAACTAGCAAATATACTGATGTCTGATACTTTGGGCGTTCACATGATGAGGCTGGAAGGGACGACAGAAGAATCAGCAGATGCGACAGACATCTACCCTTGGGGTTCCCTTCGGGTCCTCATCAATGACAAGGTTAGCCACCTAAGTGCCTTGTTCTATCCTTGTAAAACTACTGTCCACCTGAGGAAAACAAGCCTGTTTCCTCACTGACCCATGATAGAGTTGGCAAAAGCTGACATTTCAAAAGAAACTTTACCAAATACAGAAAAGCAAAGGAGTTCAGGGAAATCCATTTAGAAAATCCTAACAGCAGCAGATATTTGCCGCTAGCACATGGACAAGTTATTGGTCTATTTAGGAGTCACCACAATTTCAATTTGAAGCACTCAGTTGCTTTAGCCTTCAATAGTTCATCCTGGAATTATTGGGGTTCCCCCCTGCTATGTTGCCTCTAAATTCTGGAGTGCTGACATCTGGCCAGAATACCTTGACACAGAGGGTTCGGGTGAGCTGTAATCTGTCCATGATGGGCCCCTTGGAGGCATCAAGGCCTCTCGTGGCTCATCAACACAGCTCTGCCACCCCTGAGACCACCCTAGTTTCACCCATCTGGCCCCCTTAGGTCCAGCAGTAATACCCTTTGCTGCTGCAACCTGCTTTAGTCCACAGGGCTCCTGCTTCTTTGAGGCGGACGCCTATCTTTGAGACTCTCTCTGAAACGCCACGTGTCCAGACACGCCGCACAGCCACTCACTTTCTTGGCATGTACCTCCCCAGGTGTCTACCTGGGAAGAAGAGTATTGATACTCTTGCTCTGGGATCTGCACTGTTTCCTCCTCTTTGCCCAGGAGATCTGTTTCAGTCTCTGAGAAGAAGCCTGTCACAACAACCCCTGTCATAGAGTGCAGCTTTCCCCTCCTGTCTTTTTCTCTGTTCGCAGCCATGCATATTCCCTAAGAGTATATTCTTGTGGAAACCAAAGCTAAAAAAATTCCATTTTCTCTGCATTGTGCCTTGTCAGATGGCTCTTCTAGATGGTGAACACAGAAGGGGTTAACTACTTGAATTTGGGCTTGGGTAGAAAGAAGAATAAATATGACTGAAAGGGCGGAGATGATTGATAGATACTATCTTGCTTCATTTCCAAAGTCTCCTCAGCCCGAGGGCTGTTCCAACTAGTTGACCATTCTTCCCATTTTCATGAGGTCAGATAAAAAGTTTAAACCTCTAAAGAAATTCACTCTGTTAAGCAATGCTGCTATGAATCCTTTTGTAGAATGATTTTTTTAAATACATTGAATAGTTATCTTCCATTTTTTCTTATTATTTGAGAGTTTTCTTAAAGTGAAGCGTATCCTTACCTTTATTTGGTCAGATACTTAGATAACAGTGCATGGATGTAGCGTGGATAAGCAGGGCTGCAATTATAATAGAATTGAGAAAATAGACTTTTTTAGTCTCCATCTTACAAGACCAGGTTATTAATGAAATCAATGCCTTAAGTTAGGAAAGCATAAATTTAAATAATTGTGTTCAACTATTTAAATCAGTTATATATTTTAGTGCTGTGCTCTTTGCTCAGATGTCTACCCTAAAGCTCCTAAGGTCTTTATGTGGCACGTTCATAACTATCAAATGTATTAGTGTGTAGGTTTTCATTGGTTGAATTCGTGATAAAATACACTCCACTATCATTATAATTTTGTAAGATATGTAAGCATTGATGTAATTTCTCTCTTCAGGGTACATTTTTATTAGACATTTTCATTGTATATTTCAGCAGCAAAGCACATGCCACCTGGTGGCTGAAAGAAATATGTAACGTAATAGAGTTTAAGAAGACTTAGTGGAAAAGCAAAGGCTCCAAAATGTCACTTTGAATATGTTTCTAAATCCGTAGCAAATATGAATTTGGGGGTAAGGCACAGCACACTGAGAAATCTCCTGGGGTCAGAACTAGCCATTTGGTGGAGGCTGTATCAAATGGAGACTTTTAACGACAAAACCCTGGTAGTTTTTTTTTTTTTTAATCTCTTTTCAGAATTCTTTTGTATTTTCAAACATATAGTGTTATTATGGCATATACATTTTATTAAGCAGGTGTCAAATTATTGACTAGCAGATTTTCTTAGTATGGTACATATCTAGGAGACTGAGGAAAAGATTTTCTTTCCCTTCAATGACGAACAAAGGTGGTAAGTGATTAGGTAACACGGAAGGTAGTCATTTCTTCCAAGTATTTTACTAGAGTGGTCCCAATGTACCACATGTCATGCTAGCAGAAGGTCAAGTGGTGGTGAGGAACTCCAGGGGAAACCCTTTTGGATTAAAAATCAGATCTGCCTTCCAGCTTACAGCCAATTGTTTGTGTGACCTTTGTAAATTGTTAATCCACCTACTCACAGAAGTCAAACACACAAGCTCTTATTTTTATGGTCTTAGAGGACTGATTTTCTTTTTTTCTTTCTTTTTTTTTTTTTGCTATGGCCACAATTGTGACCGCAAATAATGAGAACGATTTTAAAGTTTCTATTATTTAACTTTTAATTGTAGTAAAAATACATAATCTAAATGTTACCCTTTTAATTATTAATTATGCCATTCATTAGTATTTACTGTATTTGCATCCCTAGAATCTTTCTGTCTTACAACATTGAAACTCTTCAAACAACTTCCTTTTTCCCTGTCCCCCAGCCCCTGATAACCAATCATTCTATTTTCTCCTTCCATTGTTTTGACTCTTCTAAACTCTGCATGTAAATAGAAGCATACAGTGTTTGTCTTTTTGCAATTGGTTTATTTCACTCATCGTAATGTTCTCAAAGTTGATACATGTTGTCCCACATGATTAGATTTCCTTCTTTTTTATGTATGAGTAATATTCCAATGCATGTATATAACATATACATTTTCTTTATCCAATTATCACCAATAGACATTTGGTTGCTTATACCTCTTCGATGTTGTGAATAATACTGTAATAGACAGCAGTGTGCAAATATCCCTTTGCAATCTTGATTTCAATGTTTTGGATATATATCCAGATGTGGAATTGTTGGGTCATATGGTAGGTGATGTTTTCAATGTTTTGAAAATCCATAGGTTTTCATCATTTTACATTCCTATCAGAGTGTACAAGGTTTCCAATTCTCCATATCCCTGTCAGCATTTGTCATTTTTTTGTTGTTTCTTTTTCCTTAGTGGTCAATCTAATGAGTGTGAAGTGATTTCTCAGTATGATTTTACATTTGCATTTCTTTAAAAATGATCATGTTGAACAACTTTTCATATGTACATTGATAATGTGTATATCCTATTTAAAGAAATGTCATCTATTTAGTTTGCCCATTTTTTAAATTGGGTTACTTATTGTTTTGTTGTTGTTGCTGAGTTGTGTGAGCGCTTTATGTATTCTATATATTCACCACTTATTAGATATATGATTAGCAGTTATTTTCTCTCACTTCTTAGGTTGCCTTTTCATTCTGTGTGTTGTTTCCTTTAATATGTTGAAGTTTTAAGTTTGATAAAGTACTGTTTGTATATTTCTAGTTTTGTTGCCTGTGCTTTTGGTGACAGACCCAAACAAGTATTGCCACAACCAATGTGTAAAGTCAGGAACAGGACACAGTGCAGGTTTTCTGATCCAGCAGACCGGGTAAAGGAGGAGTCAGAGTCCTCAGTGGTTTTTTGCAGGTTTTTATTGGGGTTCAGCGGGTACGTGGCAGGCAGGGATGCTGGGGGGCTGGGAGGCTGGCAGTCCTCCCAGCCCCCAGCAAATATTCACTCTATCTGGGCTCTCCGACGTTCTCTGCTTCTGCTTCAGGCTTCTTCTCTTTTGGCTTCTACTGGTGTCCCCGTGACGCCACCCTTAAAAGCACAGTCTTGGCCCAGGTGTACCCACTTCAGGTGCCCGCCATCAGGCATGCATTCAGGATCACAGGGTTCCCTCATCTATCCTGATGGCGGGAGGGCAGAAAAGCCTGATTTTTTACCTTACCCTACAAATGTCATAAAGATTTTCCTTTCTGTTTTCTTCTTAGTGATGTTACAGTTTTAGTTATCTATGTCACTTGCACCCTGTTTTGATTTTTATAGCTTTGTAATATATTTTGAAATTAGGCAGTGTGAGAGCTCCAACTTTTCTTCTTTTTCCAGATTGTTTTGGCAATGTGAAATCCCTTCAGATTCCATATGATTTTAGGATATTTTTTCTATATTTCAAGGGCCTCAGAACAATATGACATAAAAACCTATGTTTTGAGGTATAACATGATGTGGTTTTTTAACCCCTGTTTCATCCTAGCAAAGGAAGCTGGTTAATTTGTACAATGATTGAACCTCCCTTACTCACATCTGTTACTTTCTCTCCTATCTGATCAGAGCAGATCCACATCTTATTTGAAGAGTTTTTCAGTACTCATCTCTCATACCAGCATGGACTTACTATAGCAACTTAATTATCCATTTTTGGCCATGGAATCTCCATGTAAGTGCTTGAACCCTAGAAACACTACCCTATTTTATTTTCTATTTGTGCCATTTAATTTGATTAGTCAATCATTTCTCAAGCTTTAATTAATTAACCTATAACTAACCTGCCAAGCTTCCTTCATGAGGATTATGCTTCATCACCCTGGCTTTGGCCCCAGACACTTTGCCTTCCTAAGAGTGTCACAAAGTAGGCCCCTGCCAAATATAATGTTTGAGAGAGTCACTGCGCTTAGTAGTGCACTCTTCAAATGTAAGGTCAACTGAACTGAGTAAACCTTGGACCCTTCCTCAGGACCTATTCAAGTCTGTCCTATATCTTCCTGCAGCAGGTTCTAAAGATTGACTGAGCTTTATTCTTTTATTGAATTCAATGTTGAATGACTTGAGGTTACCTAAGGATACATTTACCAAAGGCAACAATATAATGAGTTCCAAATGTGATCAAGAGACTTAAACAATATAATTTGTTGTGACTTATCAGTGAGTAGTGAAAATAATGTTCCAGTCCATGTTATCTGAACATTTACCTTAGTTGATTGTTTCTTGGTTATTTTGTTATGTCTAACAAGCTTAATAAAATAGACCCACTATTTGAATGTGATAATAAATTTGCAAATGTAAATAATGAGAATGCTGATTGTTGGGTTTGGTAAGATCACTAACTGACAGATAGTGTGCTGATTGACAAAAAAAGATTCTCTATGAAATGTTTGAATTCGTAGAAGAGAATAGAAAGGTGGTTCCAATGGGTGGGAGGTGGAGGAAGTAGGGAGATGTGGGTCAAAAGGTACAAAGTTGTAATTATGTAGGATGAGTCCATCAAGAGATCTAATGTGCAACATGGTGACTATAGTTAATCCTGTATTGAAATACTAGAAATTTGCTGAGAGTGTAGATTTCAGGTGCTCTCATCACAAAAAAAAAAAAGACAGTAATTATGTAAGAAGATATGTTAATTAGCTTGCTGGAGTCATCATTTCATGCATACATACATATGTGTGTATATGAAATCATGTTGTGCACTTTAAATATACACAATTTTATATAAATTTTTAATTTAATACAAAAACAGAAATTCTCAATAGCACAATGGCATCAGGTATTTAAGAATGTAAATAGATTTTAAAGTGATTTTGGAAAACAATCCAAAAAAAAATGTTCCTGAGATAAAGATTCATGGGCTTGAATAAGAAACTCTCCCAGCTGCAGGTGTAGCCATTTTGCAGTAAACAGGTGCAGGGAATTAGCCTGCAGTGAAAAACTATAGCATGGTAGGTGCTTTATATGTATGACTTCATTTAATTATCACCATAAACCTGTGGGATCAGTGGTGTTATTATTCCGTCTTATAAGTGAAGCTATGAAATGATAAATTTTCATGACAAAGGCCACACAGTGAGTAACTGGAAAGACAAAGATTCAAACTCAGATCTGTAAGACTCAAAAATTGCTTCCTTCTCCACTATGTCAAAGGTTACACAATAGCTTTGATATCTATATAGCTGTGATGTCCACATAGTGGAATGATGTCTGAGGAATTCAAAATATGGAGGTCAAAAATGAAGATGATGTTGAACATTAGAGCATTTGTTTCTTGAAGCTCTGAGCATAAGATTTTCAACATGACTGTATTATCATAAATATATACATAAAGAAAACTTAAATACAGCTTTCTAATGGCAAGGCCTATGCTTGCTATGCAGCTGACTTGGTTTCTGGCTTATCTAGAGAGGTATGGAAGCCACCCAAAAGTTCATGTTTCTCCTGGGGACATTAAAGATAAGCTCTTGCTGTTTACACATGCCCTAACCCAGCCCTGGACATACCATAGCATCTTACAGTCACATGTACTCATTCAGCAAACCTTAGCTCGCTGTCTGTTATGTGAAATGAACTGTGCTAGGTGTGACCTGTGGTATACTAAGATAAAAAACAAAATTTATTGGGCCTCCCTGTGGCGCAGCGGGTTGAGTGTAGCACTGTGAAGCTGTCCGCAGCCTCTGCTGCTGGGGTTCGATTCCCGACCAGCCTGGGCGATTCCCATATGGCGCAGCAGACCCCTTTTGTCTCTCCGGCTGCTCCCCTCAGCAGTGTATTTTGTCTGCCTGTTCTGCTCCCTGCTCTGTCTCTGGTGAATCCTCTCACCCTTCCGTGTCTCTGGCCTGTACCCCAGCTCTTGTATAAAAATAAACAATTCTTTAAAAAAAATTATTATAAAGCATGGCCTCATGAATTTATGCTTAAGGATTTCCTGACTTTCTCAGGCTCATCAAATTGTCACAGATAACTTGTTACAGAGGTTAAATATTATAATCATTCATTCTCCTAAAGGTTATGAAAGGCATGCCACCACCATACTATGAGAGTATTGGAATCTATCTTCAAATCATTTATAATTATTATTACTATGACGAGAACATTCTCAAATCTCTCAGTGAATTACCAGTGGTAGCAGTTTTACTTTTTAACACTAAGCAGCAGTTAAGAAATCATATTAGGTATTCTGGCAATCTGTTTTAATACTAATTAGCTAATAAAGTAATTAGCAAAGAAAGAAATGTATTACTACTATGCTGTATTATGATTTAGCTGAAATTACATATGCAGATGCATAATGTGGAATTTCTAAAAATTCCATTTAGAAAATTTAGCAGTATATTTAAATATTTCTCATTCACAGGCAAGCAGCTGTGGTGGAGGAAGCTGTATTTAAATAGTTAGTCAAAATTGAAGGTGCCAGCAGATTTCAAACAGAACACGTGAAAAAGAACTTTTTATAAACTTTGTTTTCCTTCTTGGAGTGGATTATCAGAACACACCAAAATTGAGGTGTTAGGTTTATTTTAATCATCTATATATATATATATATATTTAAAAGTTACGTGGTGCACTCTTTTCTAAGTGCACAACTGTCTGATACTATTCACTGAAAGCGCTCAGGCACCTGCACCAGACACTATTAGCATGTGTGGTGTTGACATTGGTGTGCATATTGTAGTATATACCCTGAATGTCTCAGCAGAGTTAGTCAAAGAAAACCTGATTTCATACCTGATGATATCTATCTTTGGTCCAAAATCTACTTTTTACCACATAAAACTGAAATAAGGTTTTAAGTACATTATAACACTGCTATGCCACCTATACCACCAAAGGACGAGCTTCCAAATATAAAAAATATTGTCTATTCTATTTCATAGAATAGTCAATGCAAGAAATCTATGAAAACATTTTTCTTTTCTTTTTTTTAAACAAAACACAGTAACAATTCATAACAAGGCAAACACTAATTCAGTCAAATCCATTACACCACAATGAAGCAAACCTCTTCTATCTACCAGTGCATATTAAATTGCAAGAACCATAGTTACTATTTTCCTTTGAAACGGGTGTATTCATCATTAAAATTATTGGGAGTCTAATTTTGCATGGCCTTATACAAAGTGAATCACACAGATTGTTTCTTGGAACCTAGCAACCTATATCAGACAATACATTAAAAAAAGAATAAAAAAACACAAAAATGGAATCAAACTATGCAACCATGACATACACCGGATGAAATGAACACAAAGGAAATACCGTTCAAAGCATTTTAGCAAAGTGCGCTATTAGGTCGCTTGTGAAATGTAGAAGGAAGCTCTATGACCAAATGGGGCTGGAAGAGGTAAAAGGTGGGCTCGTCTCTAAGCATTCTGGAAAATTCTGCAGAGATTCTGGGACATTGGAGGTGTTTAATGGTTTAGGATAGCTAAAGACATTTTATGTATGACTCTAGGCAAAGAAGATCCAGAAATAAAGAGTGAAATGGAATCTGTTGCAAATACAAAAAGTAATATTTTATGCTTCTTGATAGAACTGATTATTGCAAAAATAGTATCTGAACTAAGTTGTAACTTTGTATGAATATGCAATAATAAGGCATGCCTGAACTTTGTTATCCCCTTTATAACATTTGGTAATTTTCCCAATTGGTCTTGCCTTGATGACTATCATAAGCTTGAAATAGATGATACAACAAAAGCATTGAGATTGAACAAAAAACTGTAAGCCAAAAATATATTTTAAAAATGCTGAAACATAAAGATTCCTCAAACCACTATCTATGACATTTTTAATTGCATGCAAGATTGTATAATGTTGGCTGATTAAAAATTATTTAAAGAAAAGATGATTAAAGTACTTTGAATTCCACCAGAAACTTTCTACAGTAATTTGCATGGAATTACAATGGGATTTATTTTGAGGGGCAACATAAATCATTTAAAATTCTGATGCCGTTATCACCATAATTCACTGATAAGTATTAGAAATTATCAAGGAAGCAGTGGTGTAACCTGCTTTTGGAGCCACCTTCATTTTGTATGGGGAATGAAAGTTGTAGTTACTCACCAATTGGCAAAGGGCACAACGGAAGAAATCCTGGCAGGTCACCAGTCATCAGCAAGTAAGTGCAAGAAAAGAGAAATAATCTCTTCATTGTAGGTATAAACAGTTTAGAAATGAAAGACTAAACCAGCTCCAACTTCTTGAGCTTTATTTCCAGTACTTTTACTGGGCCTTCATGTATGCATCTTGTGACAAGTTTTCTAAAAGTCCCCAATATCCATTAGCTTCTAACCCCAAATGAGGCTCAGAGTCTAAGGACTTCTGACCAGTTACCACTGAATCAGGTCCATATCTTGTCTTTAACATTTTAACACAACCGCTTATAATACCATTCCAGTCCATTCAATGGACATGTATTAAGCCTATAAATTGTGCGTGGTCCTAGGATATATAACTTATATGCTACTGGATGAAGATGGGGAAATACAAAGTGGATTAAGACAATAGTCCCCTAATAAGTCTACAATTTGTCAGGGAAGGATATTAGGTATGATAACTCTAGAAGTTGATGAAGTACTTACATTGTTTTGAGGAAGCACAGGCAGTTGAAACAGTCAATTGAAGACTCTATTGAGAGGATGGCAGTTGCAAGTATTTTACCAGCACTTCCGTAAGCATGATGGGACTAGATAAGGCTTTCAGGCAAACGGAGCAACACATGCAAATACCTAGAGATGAAGGTAAGAAAGGAAGGAAGAAGGGAAGGAAGGAGGGTGGCAGGGAGGCATAGGAAATGTTCAGATTTGTCAAAAGGTGAAAAAAAAAATTCATGTAGTGAGTAGTTCACGATGAGAACTGGCAAGATATGAGGTCTGCTTTGGGGAAGTAGCATGAAAAGATATTCAGTGAATGCCATGTGCTAGGTATTTTTCACATATTAAAGCATTTCATTGGACATGTCTAATTTGATACTGGATCTCTTCTTCAGCATTTCCCAAAAGTGATTTCTCAGTCACTTGATATCCTGCAAGAATTCAGTTGCAAGAAACGGGCAACTTGTATCCTGCTGTGGTATGAAGCATTCTACTTTCAGACAATTCTAGTAATCAGATTCTTCCTTCGCATGAGCTCAAAAATTCTTCCTCTAACATGCTTCTACTATGCATAGTTCTACCCTCTGTAAATGCACAGAAGTTAATCTTTTTTTTTTTTTCTATAAGATATCCTTCCAAATGACTCAAAACAGGAAGGTTCCGATTTTACAGGTGAAACTCCATCAATCCCTTCAGAGGTTTCCCATCTGATCTGCTTTCCAAGCCTAAAGATTTCCTCCTGGATATTTTCTCATTCCAATATTCCTCATGGAAATATGGTACACAGAACTGAAAACACTCTACTCCGGATATGGTATGTCCAACAGAGAACAGGACAAAATGGCCACCTTTATTAGCAAGACTGAATTTTCATGAATGAAGCCCATTTGTGTTTAGGGCAACTGCATGCATTATTGACTCACGTTACTTTTGGACTCAAATAAATCTTACAAGGAACCCATATATTACAATTTGGGTTGTCTTTCAAGATGTTAGGACCAAGACCTTGGAGAAAGATCTGCCAGCTGCTAGGATCAGATAATCTCCATGCGGCTTAGAACAGTACACATGACTTCCTGGACATCAGTCCCCCCTTTTGTAGCATGTGGATCATGAAGGTGCCTTCTTCGTAGGGTTATGATGAGGATTAGATGAAATTATTCGTAAAAGCTACCTAAAACAGTACCTGACATAAAGCAAGTTTAATGATTATTAATGAATGAGAAGCAAAGAGAGATCAGGACAATGGATGAAGGTTCATTTACCTAGAATAATAGGTTAAAGAATCATGATTTACTGAGTATAATACCAGAATTAAACTGTGCTTAGTTAATGTTTTATAGGAAAATCCTAAATTTGGGGCAGAGGCCAGAAACAAGGAAGAGTATGTCTTCTTAGTTTTGGAGGCCCCTTAGGAGAGATGAAAGAAATGAAGGCAGGCAGAAGCCACTTGCCTTAAGCAAAGAGGTCATAAAAGTAACTTTTAGGAGAGAGATGTATTCAGAGGCTATGAAAGCAATCCTGGATGAGGGAGAAACTTCTATAAACTCAACACTATAACCAAATTTTCTCACTGATAGCGTAGGATGATGATACAGGTCTAATCTCCTTTGGACCAGAGTCTAAACAGTTAAGCCCAGCATTCAATGCTGGGTGCATTGTTGTTTTTCTTAAACAGTTCTGATTTCAAATTATCTCTTAATATCAGATTAGGTAGGATGATTTTTATTTAGAAAACACAGATACTATGTTAACAGAGTAAGAAATTATCGACAAGGAGGGACAGTGACTGGAATAATGGAAAGATGCTCGAGATCTAAAATACCTTCATGTAATTTCTTAAAACTGTCATCCCCATGAGGGCAGACATTTAGTTCCATTCTTAAGATACTGTTGCTTAACATAGGTCCTGGCACAAAGCATTCAAAACTGATTTGTGAGTGAATGGAGCAATGGTATTTTTGTTGCCTCAATCATTTTCTCATAGTGATTAACAGGAAAACACTTTAATTAAGAAGGATATTTGGGGGGATAAAGAAGAGAGAAACTGTTAAATCCTATTTTGCATCTAGTCTTATAGTGAAGAGGACCCTCAGGGTTATAAGGTATGGCAGAAATAATAGATGAGAGAAACACGAGGCAATGTGTGCAGACTGTGGAAATCCAGTTTATTTCCTTTAAGTTGAGCCATTACTGCATTGTCAAATCTACCTTTTTTCTTGCAATCAACTAGACATAGCCTTAGCTTCTTACTATAACAAATGAAAGATAAATGCAACTGGAGAAAGCACAATTATGTTACATTTTAATCAATTCTAAGCAGAATCAACTTGCTGAGATATCTGCATTTGCCCACTAGGCTGCCCAGGACAATGTGTGCCTACTGAAACATTGTGCCATTTTTTAAGGACATAACCTGGGCTGTCTGCTACAGCCATGACAGGCCAAGGGATTGGGAAAGTTGGCATCAATAACAGTTGTAAGTTAGAAAATTTGATATTATTGAACAATATGCCAATGAAAGTCACATACCACATACCGCATAGTCCTGCCATTTCAGAACACAAACCCCATGACCAAGAATAGTTTTAGTTGCTGTTACACAATATATGTAGACAAATGGTAGCTTACAACTGCTTTTTCATACTTTCATCACCAATAGAAAAGGAAAGTAGTGCCAAAAATAGGGTAAGGGCAAGACTATGAACCCACTGCCTTCTGGGAATGAAGGCTTGGGTCATTGTACAAAACAAAGAACAGTGAATAGCCAAGTCCTGACTTAGGGCGAAGAAACTTGAAAATGGTAGTGGAAGAAGGTAGTTATAAACATTATTGTACATCCCCAAGAAAAGAAGTATATTATAGCAGCTATGCCTATTTCCTGCTTGGGTGGCTGTGTGTGTGTGTGTGTGTGTGTGTGTGTGTGTGTACCCACAAGTAACCATATATTGCAAAGCTTATATGCATATGTGCATACAATAAACACAGTTTATTCCTCTCTCCCTTTTCCCCTTTATTTATATAAAGAGTGCTGCTGGCAGTTAACTGTTTAAGTTAGTCTTTACATGATAATAAAGTTTAGATAGAATTAAGGAAGTATTTCATAGCAGCTAGAGATGGACATCAGGACTATTCAGGCTTTGTGTCCATGGTTGGTGGGAAGAAGCATCTTCATTCAGAGGAAGGATGGAATGTGCAGTTTTATTGGAGGGGAATTAAACACATGTAGCAGGGTGGACATGGGTACTAAGGAACTGAAGAGCAGTGGGTTATCAGGTCCAAGTCATGTTTTAGCAGCACATTGCTGTGTGAGGCAGGTCTTGGGACTCTGTGGGTCACATTTCTCCATGCTAGTTGGCCCCCACTAAGTTTTGCCAATGGGGAGATAGATGGAGATTGCAAGTTTGGAGAGAGAAGGGACCAGAGTCTTCCTGATTATTTGTTTATCTTGCTAGCAGTGCCCCAACAATGCCCTTTATCCTGGCAGTAGCAGTTGATTCCAGTCTCCAGTTTCTTCCAGCATTCCCCAAACCATTGTGCTCATCTATGATGACTGCATTACCATTACCTGCCTTATAGGGTGATAAAAAGACATATTAGTGCATTAGACTGATAACCAGGAGACCCAGGGATTTTTTTTTTTAAATTGTTGATAGTTGTTCTTTCCCAGCTTTTAAATTATTAGCCAATGTCACTTTAATCAAATTAACTTTAGTCTGGTTCTTGCATTATAAACTGGGTTACTAAGATGTCTATTTTTTTTTTTTGTGGGACCCTCGCCGGCAGCCGGGGAACAAACCTGCGCTGCAGAGGCTGCGGGCAGCCTCGCAGCCCAGTGCTCAACCGCTGTACCACCAGGGAAGGCCCTAAGATGTCTATTTTTATAATCTACAAGACTATTGTGAGTATTAATAAAAAGAGAAATACCTGTAAAGCTTCTTAGACATGCAAAAAAGACATGATTTTGAGCTAAGATTCGATATGGCCAAATAAATCATTTTCCATATTAAACCTCTGGGAAAATATTCAGGCGCCAATCCAGATGAATGACTAATAAACTGAAAACCAGTCAAATAATAATATAGCAGCAGCAGCAGCAGCAACAGCAAAGAAAATGTGTTTATTTCTTCCCAAATAATTTTTGGGAAGGGAAAAAATCAAGCTCGTAGTAGTTTGAAAAGGAAAAGAGGATTTTAGTATAAGATGCTGAGTATCAGATGTTTTGGGATGGCTGTTTTTCTGTCTTGTCTTTCTTCCTTTGGGGGATGTTTGTATAGTAAAGCAATGGTCAATCCCAGCCACCAAAATTCCAGTGGAATCTCTACTCAAATTGAAATGCAATATTCTCTCAAGAATTGTTTATTGATGGACTGAGCAAGAGCACAAATTAAATACCATGTTTGAAAAAATTATCAGAGCCACTTTCCCCCAAAAAAGGTGTAAAGTCTCTTGACATCCATAAACAACAATTAAAAGGCGCCTTTGTCAGGCTGAGGTTGTTGCTCCAGGGCCCAATGATTCTAAGAAGTAAGTGTACAGTCTGCTTTGACCTACTAAAACAGTCAAAAACATAAAGGAACCCACTTCTCGCTGTCAGCTAAAATAATTTCAGAAGATAACTCTCTTGAAATATTTTTCAAATGTGCCATTTAAATATTGTGGCACATTTGTGGATATCAGAATAAAAGATAATCATGTAAAACCAGACCTGCTTATATTTAGGATATTATTGCTAGCAGCTCATCTTAGAAGTAGTTGGGATGTTTTTGTTTCTTGATTATTACATAGCCTTGTGTGTATATAGAGTAAGTAGAGAAGACAGTTATTATAATTTGCCCTCAGTTCCCCTTGAGAAGCCACATCCTGAATACCTATGTTTATTCTCCCGAAACCAGCATGAGTTTCTCTTCTTTTTTTATGTCACCCATGTTGAGGCTTTTGTGATTGAGACATCAGATTTGAAAAATTCTTGTTTTGGTGTACTCTTCCATATTTTCCCTTTGGGGTTGTTGTTGGTTATTTTCGTTTCTGGCCCTTCCAAATGATTCCATTCCTTATTTTATAGAACATTTCCTGTTAATGTCTTTTCCAAATATGTCTGGCACACAGTAAATTTTGACTCTGTATTCTGGAGGGAGACCAAAGTTTTGGACTGTGTCATCTCCAGGACATACAAGTTGTTGACCTTGCCGTTCGATGGAAGGCAGTGTCCTGATTTTCTTAATTTCCTTGAATATGTGCCATGGAATCCTACCATTATTGCCTTCAGCTATACTAATTCACAATGTTTAATAAAAGTGAGGAATTTGGTAAAGCTTAAAAATGAGCATTCATGGGTTCAAGGGCAATTGCATTCAACACATTATAAAATATTTGTTATAACCTCGTCCCATTGGCTTTATCACCAAACTAAGGGAGCTTGGAGGACAGAGGCTGTGCCTGTCACACCTTAGTATCCAAAGCTGCTGTGGATAGGTATTCATTAAAGGCTGAAATGAAGTGAACTTTATGGTTGAGCAGATTTTTTGTGTTCAGGCTCTCTTAACTAATCTTCATATATTCTTGAAATTCGTAGAGTTCCTGGTATCTGAAAGGAAAGGAGTTTTCTATTCCACATAGAGTAAAACATGCTAATTTGTTTTTAATATGCATTTTGGGTGGTGCAGCCATCAAAATGACCATTGGGATGGGGATGGTAAGATGGACTGCTTCTGGTTTGTTTTAATTTTGGAGGGGTGTGTCTATGTGTTAAAAGATGCACTGTGGCTCTCTAGGAATTCTGAGGATTAACTTGCCTTTTTTTTTTTTCTGGAAAAGCTCTGAGTGTGTATTTAATACAGATTTTACAGACAGTACGAAAGAAGGGGAAATGCTTGGTTAAAAAAAATGTAATTACTTGAAGTGGGTAATGATTAGAATGAGGAAAAAACCTACTTGAGAGTTATGTGTAATTTATATATCGTGTACATGGCTGTGCTGAAATGTCATTTGTTTCTCCTCTATCCTTTCTTCCCTCTAGGCCAGTCTGTTCTTGCCACTGGTCTTAATAAATGATAAAAGCAGAATCTCTAATGAATTGGAGATACTTTATATAATAATATTTAATAATGAACTGAAAAATAGACTCAAAATTATTTACCTTTTGAACGGAAATCCACTTAATCGCCAGTCCTTGCCAGTCCTTTGTTTGCATGGAAACAATATATGAAAAACTATCTCTTTATGGAGTTTCCAATGTGTTTATCAAGTTCAGTTTTTATAGCAAAACATTCCCCCCCTTCAGAAATTTCTCCTTTAGGAAATCCTACAATGTTCACAAATCATCCAGCAGAAGCTCTTGCCAATATATTTTATTTCAAATTTAAATGTTAGTGCTAACTTGGGGACATTTAACCTCTGGGATGGATCTCAGGGTTCACAAGACCAACCCACCAAAACAAATAGAACCATTCATCCATTTTAAATCAGGGAATGGGATTTCCTACACCTTTGGCCAGAAGTCCTCTTGATGTGTACATGGAGGGGAGGAAGTGAAAATTAAGCTCCTTAGACCACCTGCCCCCACATAGGTACACCCTGCCATTGGTCATCTAGGACAGATTCCCAAGGAGAAAACCAGGCTGTCAATGAGACTTTTTCCTTCAAGGCTCAGGAAACTCAGATCTCTTGAAAGGCAGGCAGAGAAATGAGAGGAGTCATTATTATATGGTCCATTGGTAATTTTTTTCTCATTGCCCTGAGTACTAGGGTCCTATAGTTTTGGTTTTCTGGATATTCTTTCATCCATAAAGATAATAAAAATGGAATTTTATAGAATTACATAGCTATATATAGAAGTAAAATGCCCCCAAATTTTAACTCTGTGAAAAATACACTGCTTAGAGTTCAAACCTTGAATAGTTTCACATTAAAATATTCTTGTTATGGGGAGACACAAGTAGAATTCAGTTCAACAGTTCCAAAAATGATAGAGAAAGGGCAATAAACAGTAGTACAGATGTGGATGTTTTATCCTTCTGAATAGTTATTGAATGATTGAGAGTGAATTAATTTATATATAATTTATCACACTAATGTAATCTTAGGTATAACTGCATGATATATTGTCAGATCTGACTTTTTTCCCCTCTAAAACAACCGGCACTCCTGTGTTCATTGAAACAACTGAAGTGTTCATTGGCAGAGGCTTGGGTGAAGACATGTGGTACATGCACAATGAGTAGTAGCTTACTACTCAGCTCGAAAAAGAGATGAAATGTTACCATTTGTGACAACATGGGTGGAACTGGAAGGGATGATGCTAAGTGAATTAAGTCAAAAGGACAAAGACAAATACCAGATGATTTCACTCATGTGTGGAATATAGAGAAACAAAGCAAAAGAACAGACAAAGCTAAACCAAAGATGTCTCTAGAAATATGACCACAGAATTGAGGCTACGAGAGGGAGAGGATGGGGCAGGGGCAAACAGTGTGGGGCCCAACAGTCTACAGTGGAGGACTCTGGGTACTTTGGCTATGGGTGTGGTGTGTTGACATAGATCTGAAGAGGTATGGACCTATTTCCCTAAATCAGATACAGAATTGTAGACCAACGATACTTCAATAAAAAAAAAAAAAGAAAATTTGAAAAAACAAAGAAAAACTCGATTAGTCACTCCAAGAAAAAAAAAACATCTGCCATTTTTATGACAAAATAACCTTATGGATAGAAGAATGCTGATTCTTTAAATCGTTAAGATTCTAAATTATAAGACAAAATAATAAAATGAGTGCCTCCTAGATCACTTCAACTTTTTTTGCATACATTATAAATAATGCTACAAATAACATTACCTTGGTTCCTTCTTCCATTTTTGTTCTCACTTTTTGTTTCTTTTCCCGGAAAGATGTTCAGTGACAGGAGTCAGGAAAATATATTGTAAATAATCTTTCCAGTGCCATTATAAGGAACTTTGTTGAAATAATGACATTCCCCGCTTCTTTGGGGTCTGAGGCATTAAGATGAGATCCTAGTCTAGAATCTAGTCCAGAATCTCATCTGGCAAGCAAGACTCTTTAAAAAAAAAATTGATAGTGTTTGTAACACAGTTCCACCAAGGTTGTTGTTGAATGTTTAGAAAGGAAAATCATCTAAGGGATACCAGGAAGTGTAAGCACTTACGGTTTTATTTTTAAATAATGATTTCTTTTTTTTAGGACTTATTTATTTCTGCATACAAGAACTGCGGTACAGGCCAGAGGGGTGGGAGGTGAGAAGATTCACCAGAGACAGAGTAGGGAGCAGAACAAACAGACTGACTGAAATACACTGCTGAGGAGAGCAGAACAGGCAGACTGACTGAAACACACTGCTCAGGAGAGGTCTGCTGTACGATGTGGGTCACCTCCCTAGCCGGGAATCAAACTTTGCTGCAGTGGCTGCGGGTAGCTTCATAGTGCTGCGTCTTAACCCCTTGCACCACCATGGAGGCCCCTAAATAATGATTTCTTTAGAAGTAATTAACAATAAGCAAAACAAGTAATACCCTCACTCTCTTGTACTCATTAGCCTTAGAAATAACAGGAATTAGTAATTCTCTTTGTGAGAAAGACACCATTCTAGGTGTTTTTAAAACATCATTTTAGTCAGTCCTCATAAAACTCAGAGAGATTGCATTTCCATGTCCATTTTGCAGAGGAACAAGGACTGCTCAGAAAAGTAATGCAAGAGCTGTTGAGTAATGAAGCAAGACTTTCACCGTAAGTCCATCTGGCCCCAAATTTCATATTGTTTAAAGTCATCATAGGTCTAATTTTGTGTTCCTTTCATCTTTCCAAAGCAGTTGAGATTTCAAAGCTTCCGCAATCCATTCTCTAGATGATTCACGAGGGCTTCTGCCTTCAGTGAACTCCCTACCATCATTGGCTGTGTTTAAGCATTCAGAGTTCATCTATGTGGTCTTCACCTTTGACTGGGATTGGGTAACCATGAGAAATTTAAAATCTCTTTAAGCCCTGAAATTCTATGATTAGCAATCACACAGCAGCAACACATATAGGAGGGCTTCTCTGTGATGACAGTTTTTCTCCATCGACATCACTGGGCATCGGACTCAGGATTTTTTTATTTTTTTTCTCATGAGGATCTTCTGACTGAATTTGAGTCAGATCAGGGAGACAAGTGCCCGTTCTGAACTGAAAAAGAAGCTAGTCAATCTCGGATACATGCCACTTGCTTACCCAGATGTCCGACCTCCTTCTGACTCACCCTTTGAGCCTTGTTTTATGCCCTCAGTCTTGACCCAAGTTTTGGATTTTCCAAAAGGAATCTCTAAAACAGAAGAGGAGGGACTGGAAACATGGCATTTTTGAAAGAAAGCTTTAAGAATGTATTTGTAAGGAAATGAACTCTTATACAAGCAGTGGAAAACAAGGTGCTCAATATTTTTGTAACTGAAAAAAAGTTTTTCTCACTGGAGACAGTTCTTTCTTTCTCCAGGTAGAATTGAGCATGAAGAAATGGGAGGGTTCTCCTCAGCATTCTGACAAAGCATTGGTGGTGGTTAGGGGACATGTACAACACACGGGAGTAATTCTCCCAGTAGATTGTTGGGCAATTAGCATCCCAATTTTTATTTCAGGATCTTTATTATCTTTTAGTTGTCTGAGGGCAGTCGAGCTTATTTCTGAACCCTAACGTTTGACAGGGTTTGAGAAAGATGAGATTCCTTCAAGTCATAAAGAAAATGAGTAAACAAAACACACACTATTCAATCACCATCTGAGGTTTAGAAAAATGATATTCTAAAGAATAGAGGTGGTAACAGTCAGACATATAAACCAGGACTGTTTAGGTGCCCAAATTACAAATATCCTTCAAATAAGCATACTCCTGTTTTATGAATTCCCCAGAAGCAATTGGTGAATGAAACATGTGAAAAGTCAGCCAAAGTCTGGAGTACTCCGACTTGAATAGAATAACTACTGGCACCTTAGTGTCTGGAAAAAACAAAAACCAGGCGGGGAGGGAAGCAGGTTATGAGCTGAAATAGGAAGAGGTAGCCTGAAAAAAATGGAAGGTCATGTTAGGTGATATAATATAATCAATTGATTAACATATCTTCTAATCTACTCAGTGCGCTATTGGGTAACTGTTTTTGATTTTTTTTTTCTTTAACTCTGGAATAAGTCTGGAGATAAACACTACAGCTTTACATGGCTCCATTCGGCAGTAATAAAAACAGCTGTCTCTAGAAGGGATAAATGAGACAACATCATAGGTTCAGAATCAACTCAGGTATGAGAGATGAAACAGCAGAATGGATGGAATGCTTGCGAAAGGGTAAAATCAGCTGATATAAGGGACCCTGTGATTCATAATTGATGTGAACTGTTTTTTCATATCCTTTGTTGGTTTGTTCTGGTGTTGAGTATAAATACTTTAATACCTGCAAACATTTATATTCCAAATATTTTTCTTTGGGGGGAAAAATCTATTATGGTTTCAAATTTACAAGTACTTTGATGTGGACAAGGACGTGTGGAGTGTCTGAAAGATCTCAAGGACCTGGGTTCAAATCTTGACTGTCACTCACTGTGTATCCTTGGGCAAATTTCTTAACTTTGCCGAACCTTGTGTTTTAAAGAAGGAGGAGAATTTCTCCATTGTAATCAACAGTATTGTTTGGAGAAGTAAATGAAGTCATATTTGGAGGCAAGGCCACCAAGAAGAGGCTCTCAATAGGTAAGAATCAGGTTTTGATTTCAGTGCTAGCTTTCATCATCTAAATTCCATAAAATTCGCAAAAATAAGCAATCTGTAGGCGGTTTCTCAAAGTGTATATGAAAAAAAGAAAAGGATTCCATTGTCGAGTAAGTTTGGGAAATGCTACAAGCTAGGTCCCTTTGCCCTTGTAAGTCAGAATTCATTTTTAAGATAATTAAATTTGTTAAGAAATCTGATATTAAAAAAGTGTTTGGCTGTATGAAATCAAAGGTCTTCTAAACTTATTTGATCAGAGCAACATCTCTTCCCAGAAGATATATTAACATCCTAAGAACTTTGTTCTATTCCACTTAGAGAAATGTCAAGTTTGCAATTTTTTTTAAATGCCAGAGTATAAATACATCTTCTAAATTAAGACTCACTGAATGATCTGTAATATCTGGATACCAAAATTAAG
Source organism: Talpa occidentalis (assembly GCF_014898055.3). Lineage (NCBI taxonomy): Eukaryota > Metazoa > Chordata > Mammalia > Eulipotyphla > Talpidae > Talpa > Talpa occidentalis. The sequence goes on from NW_023601543.1 coordinate 6,317,702, forward strand.
GCTAATTTGATTTTAAACAGCAGCAAGACAAGACAGAATAACTAAGGAATACAATGAAAGCTTTGTTGGTGGTATAATCAGTTCTGGTTGGTAGTGTTTTATTGACTTAAACTGCCTTTGGAATTAAGAATATCCAGGAGCTCTGATGAAACTCGTGGTGCAGTCTTTTTTTCACCTTGAAGGAAGAAGACAGAGTATATCAGCATGGTCCCATGGTGCCAGTGGTACTTGCAAAATCAAGATTAAATGTGGTAGAACATTTGTAGAAAATCTATGAGGCTATTGCAAATCCATCTCACAATATTTTCATTCATATATTTTAGGAAGAACATCAACTTTGTTTTTCATTCAAATGCCATAAATAGTGCTGGAGTTTTCTTAACACATTTATTTATTTATTTACTTACTCACTTACTTTTTTTAAGCTGGCAGTCTCCTTTAGTGTACTGTTGTTCTCTATGGATATTACGCATAGTCCCAGGAGATAGGAAATAGACTGCAAGACTAAAGGACTGGATTTTAAAATTACTTTGAAGCTAAAAGAAGGCGAAGGCACAGAAGCTGTTGCTTCTATGTTATTTTATGAGTATCCACTTTAGCATTTTGAGATGCAAAATATTTTATATTAAATATATATTAATGCATTCATTTTAATGAGTTGGATATTAATCACCGATAAATTCTTAGCTCTGTTATTAATTGCACTATATTGATATTCTAGCTGCACTTGGTCTCAGATTTCTGTCTCCATACCCACCCGAAAAAGAACATTCCATATTTATTGCAGTCAAATATAGTCAACTCTCAGAACAGTTTCTAAAGTTGAATAAAGATAGGCATTTAAATCATCTGATATTTACTGTCCAAATCTGGCCTTTCCAGCTATCACAGTACTTGGAATGCGCGTTATATTTTCAGGTAAAATTTTTTTACCCATTCTATTGAATCTTGTTAACATTTATAGTAAAGGACAAACAATTCACCTATCCTGATAGAATATATTGTAGCTTCCTGAATCCTTTGCATTTAGAATAAATGCCAACTTGTTTTGGTATCTCTTACAACTTTCAAATTGCATTATACAATGTAATGCAAATGTGAGTTCTTAATTAGCAGGTTCTGTTTTGTTCCAATGTACAACAGTAGAGGGATTTTTCAACATACTGGAACTGTTACCTATGGAGGAAACACATTTTTCCTTACTAAGAGTTGCTGCACAAGTACATGTGTTGTTATGGACAGATCCTTTAGTGTTTCCTTAAGCAATGCTATTTCATAATGGATTTCACATTGAATATAGCAAATTTTACCATTGCTGCCCACTCGATTCTGCCTCGAGGTTGTTTTTAAAAGAGAAGATGATGAAATTTTTCAGGGCAATGAGGAAGGGGGGGTGGAGAAAAAGCGTTCTTTATGAAAGATGCAATAGTCACCAAGGTCATAAAGAAATATGCCTATATCCATGTATCTATTTAAATATTCATTTAAATATTGCATGGGCATCTCTGTATACATGCTGTGTCCAGCAAACATTTGCAAGAATATGATCTGAAAGCCACCTCTTGAAATGACAAAAATGAAAAAAATTCAACTTACATATGAATGATACTACAGATAATGAGAAGGTATGTGGAAATCATGGCATAAATCCTCTGCTCATTGGATTTTGTGCCGAGATTTCAGGCCTTTAGACATCAACCAATTATGGTAAATGTTTAACTGTAGGAGTTCAGGCAGACAGCCAAATTCTGGTTTCCAAGCTATTGCTAGTTTTAGCTTAACGACTTTTCATTTTTAAGCAAAAGCATTTCTGGGTCGTGGCTGGCCCCCATGGTGGCCAGAGCTTTTGCAATGGGAGTCTGTGCCTTAGGCAGAACAGGTCCTGAAGAATCCGGGTCCTACAGTGTGACCTGAAAGGTGGCATCCAGAGGGCTCCTAGGAAGGAGTCCTAGGGACATGCTTCCCATTGAGAACTTAGCTCTATTTACCTAGAGCCCGTTTATTCCCACCAACGCAAAGTAAAGAAAGTCGTTTTTTCTTAGCCCAGCGCCTGCAAAATCAGCAAGGTGGCGGGGGCGGGGAGGGTAGCAGAATAACATTGTAGTCTTTGCTGGGTGGGAAAGCCCGGTGTTTCAACTACAGAAATGGTAGCCAAAGCCCCTCGGCCCACAGGTACATGTGCTTTGTGGGCAAGTTTGTGAACTCAATGGCCAATGTGCACGAAAGGGCTCTCAGCAGCAGCCCTTGCAAGGACCTTCCTCACCTCTCCCGAAGCGCTAGCCCCGGGGCCAGAAAGGGCCCTGGACAATCCTCAGGCTGTATCCGCAGCCGCAGGATAGTTGACATTCAACTGCAACAGCGTCTTTGGTTGACATAAGACAATGAGGGAGCTACTGAAGTGCCTCGTAGGTTCCATGTCCTCCTTTTCTGTGTCTCCCTGCGGGATCCCGCGGGTCTCTTCCCAGTTCCCTCTGTGCAGACCCTTCTGCCCAGTCCCAAAGCTGCTCACGCAGGGCTCCTTCCCTGAAGTCTCCCGTTCACCACCACTCTCTCCAACCCAAGTCCCCTTCTGGTCACCACCAAAGCCCGGAGAAGTGGAGCGCGCACAATGCCTCCCTTATAGGGCTAGAGCCGGGGACTGGGCATGCTCAGTAGCCAAAGCAGATTCTCTCTCTCTCTCTCTCTCTCTCTCTCTCTCTCTCTCTCTCTCTCTCTCAAGTGCGGCATCTCTACAGTCCCACACCACTCTTCTCTATCCCTCTGTCCTCTCCCCACCCCCAGCTCTCCAGCTTCTTAATCACCCAGTTTAACCCGTTCTGCACCGAGGGCTCGCGGAGTTGGAATGTGCGGAGAATTAACCCGTCTGCTGAACCCAGTAACAGTCCCACTTTGGGCTAAAGCGTCGCACTTCTGCCTTGAAGCCCCCGGCCCCTTCCTAGCGGACAGGTAGGGGGAGTGCGCAGACTGCCGGAGCTCCGGAAACTGCTCCCAAGAAGGCGCCCTGCAGGATCGCCCGCTGCCGAAGAGGAGTTCCCGGAGCCCCGTCTTCTGCGGGATGCCAATTAGCCAAAGGTACCGTGCCCGCGCCGCAAAGCCCCAGTGCGAGTGTTGCCTTTGCATGTCATTGTTGTGCACTCACGCCCCAGGATCCGGGAATTAGTCAATTCCGCGTAGACTTCGACGCCCAACCTACCTCCCTCGACCCCCTTTTCCCAGCCTGTCTCCGATGTTTCTTTGGCTTTGCTTGGGTTCTTGGTTGCTCTCTCAAAGGAACGCCCCGGGTGTGTGTGTGCGCGCGCGTGTATGTGTGTGTGTGTGCGCGCGCGTGTGTGGTGTGTGTGTGTCTGTGCCTTCCTTCTTTGGGGACTGGGGTGAGAGAAAGGATAGAGTGTGCATGGATGTGGTGGGGGGATGGAGGCTGGCGCGCCCGCGTTAGGGGGCTGCGGTCTCCACGGGTAAGGAATGGGGGGGTCTCTCCTCCCTCAGGGGTGCTCTTGGTAAAAAGAGGGGGCGGAGGCCGGGAAGAAAGTGCGCTGCCTTTCCTGGTGTGTGGGCACAGGAGGGGTCGAGTGAGGGTGTCCGGGTGTGGCGCTGAGGGGGCCTGAGGAATGTGCGGGGGTCGAGGTGCTCGCGCGTGGGGAGGGAGGGCCGCGCGCTGGCCCCCGCTCGGGGGGCGGAGGCGGGGATTCGGCGCGTGTATGTAAAGGTGCAGCCCGTGTGCGAGGGCTGGGAGCGCGCGCGGTGTCTGGCCGGGTGCGCGCGCGCGCGCCGCTGCCCGCCTGCTCGCCTGCGAGGGCTGCTCGGTGGGTTTGACGGGCGAGCGGGCGCCGAGCCGCGGAGCGGGGGCAGCGCGGGGACCATCGCGGAAACTGCAGCGCGGATCGCCGCTCCGCGGGCCTAGCCGCCGCCGCCGGGCCCGGAGGTGGGTGAATTTCCTGCGGGGGTTGCACGATCTGCACCCACACGCGCTGCCTCTTCCCCGCTCGGCTCGGGAGCGCGTGTGCGTGTGTGCGCGCGCGCCGGGAGGGGGCAGGTAGCTTATTATTTTTAGTTTGGGTCGTGTTGGTTTGGGGCCGGCTTAGTGGCCAAAGCGGCCGTAGCGGCTCCCCGCCGGCCCGGGCTGGCCTGCCTGCGGCGCTGTCCTAAGTCCCGGAGGACAGGAGGAATACGGGGTCAGAGCATCGCTGCCTCCGGGGCGCCCGGGGCGACGGGTGAAGCGCCCTGGTCTAGGGCGACTCGGGCTGTCGGGGCCGCTGCGTGGTGCCGGGCTTTGTTTTCAGAGCCCCCCACCCCTTGCAGGCACTCTAGGCGGACGTGGATCCTGGGCTCCGGCCCGCCCGCTGACCGGAGGGTGCTGACACCCAGCGAGACGAGGAATGCGAGAGAAGCCGGTGGGTAACTCCAAGCCCCCCGCAAAGCCGGGCCAGCGCCGGCAGCGCCACTTTGCAAGATGCCCCAATGCTGAGCCGGTTTCTGGCTTAGTGAGCAGCGTTCTGGGGCTGGCCCGGGGGGGGGGGGCACGGGGAGCCTGGCGGCCGCCGCTCTCCACCGCGGAGCCACGGGTCACTCTGCCGGTGCCGGCGGTGCAGCGACGCCCCCGTGGCCATCGCCCTCGTGCCCGGCGCCGGCCCTCTCTCCCCCCACCGCCGCGCGCCGGGCTCGGGGGAGGCCGACGGAAACTCCGGCAGCTGCCCCTGGCGGGACGGGAGCGCGCAGAGGCAGAGAGATGTGTGCGCAGCGCGGCTGAAGGCCCCCGCGACACCCCGCGCGCAGTCCGCCTCCGCTGCCCGGCCCACGAGGCCGCCGCCGGGGCCCGGGACCCGGGAGGGGGCGGCGGCGGGCGCCGGGCGCCGGCATGCGGCAAAGCATTGCGGTAGGCGCTGCCGCCGGCCGCCCCTCCGGCCACGTCGCGGCCCGCTCGAGGGAGCGCACCGGGAGACGGGCACCCGCCGCGCCGCCGAGCCCCCGCCGAGGCGCCAGCGCCGGGGGAACCGCCTCAGCCCACCCTCTCCCGGCGCCTGCCTCCCGCCGGCCCGCGCCCTCCGCTCCGGCGCGGGGCCCCCGCGCGGCGCCGGCGGATGCCGGAGAGGTGGGAAGGCGAGGCTCGCGCCGTCCTGACCCGCGGTGGGAGCGTAGCGCCCTTCGGGGCGCCGAGGGAGACACCCCGAGCCGGAGAGCGGACGGGCCGCGCGCGCCGCCGCGGACACGGCCTTCGGTGCTCCCCTCCCGCTCCGCGCCTGCTCTCGGCTTGTCGGGGGCCGCGGATGGTGCCGCGTGCAGGTGCTGCCGGCGCCCGGGGACCGCGAGCCCCGGTGCGGGCCTGCAGCACCCCGTTCCCACGCTGCCCGGCTCGCCTCCCCGAGCCTTGGCTCTCCCTCTCGCCACTTCTCCCGGGTCCCTCGCCCTTCCAGGCCCCCTTCCCTGATCTCCTTGGCGGAGGACTTCCCCGCCCGCTCCGTCCTCCAGCTGCCCGCGGCCGCCTCTGTTCCACACACGCTGCCTTTGGGAACTTCCTCGCCTGTCCTTGCGCCGCTTCCCCACCCCCCTTGCCACTTAAAGTAGAAATTACGAGGAGGAGGCACCTCCTTATGCAATTTCAGGTCTGTTCTTGCTCCTTGTTCTTATTTTCTGTACGGAACTCAGGTTGGTTGGCATTGCTTTGTTGTCTTACTTTGATTCCTTTTGCTTTATTTGGTGGGGGGTGGGGGGTAGTAGCAAGACATGACTCAACTGAGCCACAATAGCTCTTGAAAATCGCGTCTATAGCAAGGCAGAAAGATCAAGTGAAATTTTGCTTTTACAATGAAAGTTGCTTTGGATGATGTCATACTTAAGAATTGTGACTTCTTTTTGCACTGCCAGCCGAGCTATCACGGTGAACAGGGGAAATGCAAGTCTATATAGCAGCCTGGGGCATCGGAACAGAAGTACTTCAAATGCAAATCTTCCCTGTGGGGACTAATGGCTTGTCTACCTTGAGACAGTTCAGTTTTGCCACTAGCTGATTCCGCCTGGGCAAAATAAACAAAGGAGTGTCTGTGTGACACATCTTTCTTTGTACCATCCCCTCATTGTGTGTTCCTGGGTAATTTATTTATTTAATTAATATTTGGTGGTAACCATATTGAAATTGCAGCCAGCTCCCCCTTCAAGAAGGAAAAGATTCCCGTGGCTTAAACTGCATCAATAAAACACACAGCGCTTGCTTGTTGTTCCTTGTAATATTCTGCATGAAGCCTTGCCTGTGTTTGTGTATGTGTGCAGTTATTTAAGGGACTGGCTACAAAGGGTTAATTTGGTAAGCATTAACTCCACCTAGTGATTCTTGATGTGTTTGTAGGCAGAGTACTGAGGTGGTAATATTGGGGGGCATGTTAGGGACCTGATGGTTGCAGGACAGACCTTTGCTCTACTGAATATATCTGGTGCTGCAGAGAAACCCCTGAGGACTGTGGTGTGTGAACCCTTCCCAGCAGTGGCAGTCTGTGGTCAAAATGAAGGAGATGGGCTTTTGAGCCAGGTTTCTGTCTGGGGGCTTGGGTTCAGAATGGCACCACAGGATGGGAGAGGGCCAGGTAGGCAGGGAGCCAGTTCTTGGGGGTGAGAAATCTGCGTGGATGTCAGCAAGGCAATGCTGGAGCCAGCAAGGTTTTTTGCCTCCTTTCGGGGACCTGAAGACAAAAGGCCTCCCCCATACCTGTTTGGGAGATGACTGGCAGGAAGCTGGGTACTGGTGATTTACCTGAAAGTAAAATTTGTCTATCCCTTACTTCGTTATTTTTCTAGAACCTCACACGGTCATCTGTGTTTTTTAGGCAGCAGAGTACAGGAGTGAACTGATTCAGGGCAGCATGCTCACCTATGGGCTGAAGCTCTGGAAGGTCTCTCGCCGAGGCTCCTTCTACCCTGGACTTTTGACTGTCCGCTCTCCCAGCATCCCAGTTCTGCCACTGCCACCTTCCCTTGGAGCCAAGGCTCCACTAGCCTGTCTGCTTTGCCCCTCAGCAAGCTGAAGCCTAGAGAGTAGATATTTACAAGTTGAAATGTGTTCCTGGTGCTAACTACAGGCCACACTTGAGGGGCTGGCATCGGTGCATTAGAGTTGCAAATAGGAAGCTTGAGGTCTGGGGTGAAGGGCAGAGGTTGACAGTCCACACAGAGAAAATATTTTCAGAGTAAGGGTCAAACATGATTAACAGCCGTTGGTCCTGTTTGTGGTGTGTTCTGCACATCTCAATTTTGTACAAACCACAGGTATGGAAATAAAACGTGTGGCAGTTTTGGTGGTTCTTGTTCAACTGAGTGAAGAGTACTTGAAGTTTTTGGTGCCTTAAAAATATAAAACGAGTAATCCCAGCCATGTGTTCACTATGGAATGATTTAAATACAAAGAGTTTTTCAAGTGATGATCATTGAAAAAATGTTTTCTTTTTATTTTTTAGATTATTTCTCTTTATTCAGAAGCATAAAGTTGTTTGCTGATTGCAAGAAGATGTTTCTTTGGCTCTTTCTGATTTTGTCAGCCCTGATTTCTTCGACAAATGCAGATTCTGACATATCGGTGGAAATTTGCAATGTGTGCTCCTGCGTGTCAGTTGAGAATGTGCTCTATGTCAACTGTGAGAAGGTTTCAGTCTACAGACCAAATCAGCTGAAACCGCCTTGGTCTAATTTTTATCACCTCAATTTCCAAAACAATTTTTTAAACATCCTCTATCCAAATACATTCTTGAATTTTTCACATGCAGTATCCCTGCAGCTGGGAAATAATAAACTGCAGAACATTGAGGGAGGAGCCTTTCTTGGGCTCAGTGCATTAAAGCAGTTGCACTTGAACAACAATGAATTAAAGATTCTCCGAGCTGACACTTTCCTTGGCATAGAGAACTTGGAGTATCTCCAGGCTGACTACAATTTAATCAAGTATATTGAACGAGGAGCCTTCAATAAGCTCCACAAACTGAAAGTTCTCATTCTTAATGACAATCTGATTTCATTCCTTCCTGATAATATTTTCCGATTTGCATCTTTGACCCATCTGGATATACGAGGGAACAGAATCCAGAAGCTCCCCTATATCGGAGTTCTGGAACACATAGGCCGTGTTGTCGAATTGCAACTGGAAGATAACCCTTGGAACTGTAGCTGTGATTTGTTGCCTTTAAAAGCTTGGCTGGAGAATATGCCCTATAATATTTACATAGGAGAAGCTATCTGTGAAACGCCCAGTGACTTATATGGCAGGCTTCTGAAAGAAACCAACAAACAAGAACTATGCCCCATGGGCACAGGCAGTGATTTCGATGTCCGAATCCTGCCCCCATCTCAGCTGGAAAATGGCTACACGACCCCCAATGGTCACACCACCCAAACATCCCTGCACAGGTTAGTGACTAAGCCACCAAAAACGACGAATCCTTCCAAGATCTCTGGAATCGTGGCAGGCAAAGCCCTCTCCAACCGCAATCTCAGTCAGATTGTGTCTTACCAAACAAGGGTGCCCCCTCTTACTCCGTGCCCAGCACCTTGCTTCTGCAAAACACACCCTTCAGATTTGGGACTGAGCGTCAACTGTCAGGAGAAAAATATCCAGTCCATGTCCGAGCTGATCCCGAAACCTTTAAATGCAAAGAAGTTGCACGTCAATGGCAACAGCATCAAAGACGTGGACATCGCAGACTTCACTGAGTTCGAGGGACTGGACCTGCTCCACTTAGGGAGCAATCAGATCACGGCCATCAAGGGAGATGTGTTCCACAATCTCACCAATTTACGCCGGCTGTACCTCAACGGCAATCAGATCGAAAGACTGTACCCCGAAATCTTTTCAGGTCTTCATAACCTGCAGTACCTGTATTTGGAATACAATTTGATCAAGGAGATCTTAGCAGGCACCTTTGACTCCATGCCAAATCTGCAGTTACTGTATTTAAACAATAATCTCTTAAAGAGCCTGCCTGTTTACATTTTCTCTGGAGCCCCCCTGGCCAGACTGAACCTGAGGAACAACAAGTTCATGTACCTCCCGGTCAGCGGGGTCCTCGATCAGCTGCAGTCTCTTACCCAGATTGACTTGGAGGGCAACCCATGGGACTGCACTTGTGACCTGGTGGCCTTAAAGCTGTGGCTGGAGAAGCTGAATGATGGCATCGTGGTGAAAGAACTGAAATGCGAGACGCCGGTTCAGTTTGCCAACATTGAACTGAAGTCCCTCAAAAATGAGATCTTGTGTCCCAAACTCTTAAACAAGCCATCTTCACCATTCACGAGTCCGGCACCCGCCATGGCATTCACCACCCCCCTGGGGCCCATCCGAAGCCCGCCTGGTGGCCCGGTGCCTCTGTCTATTTTAATCCTGAGTATCTTAGTGGTCCTCATCTTGACGGTTTTCGTGGCTTTTTGCCTCCTGGTGTTTGTGCTGCGACGAAACAAGAAACCCACGGTGAAGCACGAAGGCCTGGGGAACCCCGAGTGCGGCTCCATGCAGTTGCAGCTCAGGAAGCATGACCAGAAAGCCAACAAGAAAGACGGACTGAGCACAGAAGCGTTCATTCCACAGACCATCGAGCAGATGAGCAAGAGCCACACCTGTGGCTTGCAGGAGTCGGAGACCGGCTTCATGTTCTCTGATCCCCCGGGACAGAAAGTCATTATGAGAAACGTTGCCGACAAGGAGAAAGATTTATTACACGTGGATACCAGGAAGAGACTGAGCACAATTGACGAGCTGGATGAATTGTTCCCAAGCAGGGATTCCAATGTGTTTATTCAGAATTTTCTTGAGAGCAAGAAGGAGTACAACAGCATAGGTGTCAGTGGCTTTGAGATCCGCTATCCAGAAAAACAACAAGACAAAAAAAACAAGAAGTCTCTGATAGGCGGCAACCACAGTAAAATCGTGGTGGAGCAAAGGAAGAGCAGTGAGTATTTTGAACTGAAGGCAAAACTGCAGAGTTCCCCTGACTACCTACAGGTCCTCGAGGAGCAAACAGCTTTGAACAAGATCTAGGTCATGTAATTTTCCTTCATTCAGAGGACATTTATTTAATGATGAAAGTGCCTTTTGTTGACTTCTCACTTCCAAATACTATATTATCAATAGGCATAGAGGCAGGTGTTTCCAAGGGTGTCTCGTTAACTGTAGCTGCAAAGATGTGTCCATAGAAGAGAATTTCCTTAATAGATTTTACTACATAAAACCTATACTGTGGAGTCCTGTGGGGATACTGCAAACTCTATTGCCAAAGGGATGCTTTATATACATGATACACTGAATTTAACCTCAAGAGGCAAATCTGTTTTGTACCCCGATGCAAAACCTTCGTCTCTTTGTGCTTTGTAAAGCAAACTCAAGAAAACTGGTACCAGTGCTAGTACCTCAGCTGGGTCCTTCATCTTGCACGTAGATTAAGTTGGTGGAACTGGAATAATCCTTTTAATTTGTGGCATTGTAACAACTCTGTGTAAAGATTATCCGAAAAGTAAAAAAAAAAGCATGCAGAGAGAACATTCGGTAGTATTTGTAAATTGGTAAACTTTATGGCCTGCATCTTGAAACCGCTGGATTTATAATGTTAAATTGTGCAAATATTTGTTTAAAATATACCATGCATTACATAACTATAAAATAAATTTGAACACTTTAAGCATATCCTGTCTATACATAAAACCTAAAAGAGAAAAAAAAAAATCAACGTGAGTTACATAGCGTTTGTGGTGATCGGAAGAAATCCGTGACGTTTATCAGAACTAGACATGGGTCAAATTAAAATTAACATTAGAGTTTGTTCTCAGTTATGTGAAATACCCACAATCCTTAAAGGTTGTCCAAAATTAGCACAGTGCTTACCGTGTGAGCGCACCCAAAGCTATTTTTGTAACCTAATTCATATTTATGAAGTACTTTGTATACTAAATAAGAAAATATGTACTCCTTAATATGTATTTAATATGCCTGACTTGTTTTCCTGATCACAGAGAATTTATCAATAAGTATAAATTTAGACAGAAAAATATACCAAACTGAAACTGAAGCTTATGTGTACAGAAATATTCTGGACATTGTGATCAGGTATAATTTAAAAACAAAATAAAAGAAAACCAAAAAAAAAAAAACACAAAAAAACCCAAAAAAAATAACAAAAAAAAAAAGAAACAAAAATACAAAAAAAATTTACCCACCAGTTCTGTGCTATTCTTGAGAATTTAGCATATTATCTTCAGATTTGTTACCAACAGTGCATTTTAAAATAGGTTCCTTAGTTTTATAGTATCGTGTCTGGGGCAGTTGTTATTTGCCATCAGTTGTCTTGCTTTTCAGGATTCTATGAGCTTAATTCAAATAGTTTTCACTACAAATATTTAAAAAAAATAATGAGTAAGGTTAATAGTTATATCTTGTATGCATTAGTATCCTGTTCTTTCATCATTCTGACTACTATCAGATACTCAGCTAGAACAGTAAAGATCATGGTAATCTCGGCTAGCAAAGCCACACTGTAAAATGCTTTCATTGGTCTCAGATGAATTCACAGTCTGCAACTGCAAATGACATGCCACTGTTTGCTTGTGCTGTTAGCTTTGAAGTCAAAATTGGTCAAAGGAAGGAAATACTTGATCATGGGAGATATCTGAAGAATTTTAGGAGCTCCCAATTAGCAAAGTGACATCCAGAAACACATAGCCTTCTTGGCCTGCCAGCTTCTGTCTATTTCTCGTGCTCCATCTCTTGTATAAGTAGTGCATTAGTAAGATGACCAAGAAAGTAAACATAGACATTCTTCATGAATTTCAAGTGGCAAATGTTTTGGTGCAGCTTCCAAAATGATATTATGGTGAAAGTTGTAACAGCAGTCCCTTTATTAATTACTAATTTCAGGGCTTTATATGTTTGTTCCGAGATTAAAAACAAACGTATTTTCTCGGAAAGACATGAGTGTGTCTCTGTGTGTATGTGCGGGTGTGTGTGTGTGTAGGTGTGTGTAGGTGTGTGCGTGATGTTTGGGTATATATGCATACATATAGATAATTTGGGGATTTTTTTTAATAGCAAAAAAATTTTGTCTCCATATGTATGTGCCGGTGCTCCTAAAACTTTAACGTGTAAATTTAATTTAATTTTCATGACAATGTCTGTGAAAACTTTATATGAATATTAAAAAAATACAAACAAATCCTTGCTTTCTGATCTTGAAAGAAAAGACATGAAGATGTGTGTCCAACAGCTTGTTTCCATCTACAATTTCATAAGGACTTTTAATATGCCATTACCATGCTTGCATGCATCCATGGATTAAAGGGTTCCTAATGCATACTGACAGGATAAAGATGCAGAGGCTTCAAAGAAAGTGTTTTAGTTTATCCTGTCAATAAAGTATGGATTGAGGAATCTTAAGTAGACACTTAGAGGAGGAACCGGAAAGCGCCGTCCATGATCTGGGGATAATAGGTCATTGGTGTGAGGCCTTTTATTCAGTGCAGTAATACTTTGAAGATGTTTCAAGGTTTCTGCAGAGTTGTCAATGGCAAGAGGACCTGCCACCATCTCAAAGCTTGCTGTAGCATATTGGCTATTTCATACCCTTCCGCTGAAAGGTATAAAGTTCAACTTTTTCAAAAAAATCATTTAAATGTCTGTGGTTATTTGGAGATTCTAATTGTAAGTGATAGTAACAAATCCTTGGTTAAGGCTAATGTCTTTTCCTTAACTAAAGTCATTGTGCCTATATTATACAGTGTATACTATTTTGCACCTGTCTCTCATTAGCTCTACGAGTACATTTTATGATAATGTAGTTAAGCATAAGTTTTGAGTTGAGTACAACAATTAAAATATTGTATCTACATTTTGTTGGCTTCAACTATAACCTTGATGTTAGTTTAACCCCTTGAGAAATGATATATTTGTCAGGATAGCATTTTCAGTTGAATTTGATTCAGATCTAGAAAATCCAAGAAGTGCTCATTTCTAATGTGGTCTGACACATCCTGGGCTTCTTGGCATTGTATCATGTACTTGGAGTCCGTTAGATGGTTGCAGAGCAAATTAGATCATATGAAATCAGTGAAGGGGTTGAGATAATGTATTATGTCCATGTAATAGAAATCAAGTTTAAAATTATTTTTTTATGAAATCAATAAAGACCATTCAATTCTTTTAAAGGAAATCTTTGTGTAATTTTATGAGAAAGCAGCTATTAAAATACAGTGATTCAAGTCTACGAGGCAATTTACAGTCTATATTTGGTTCCCCGTTCTGAAAAATAAACTGAATAAATATATTAATTAGAAAATCATTTAAGGTCAGCTTTCTTTTGTTGCTTTTCAAATGTATTTAATTTTTTAAGCCATAAGGATGCATAAATTATGCAGGGTATGGCCTCATGAGTAACATTAACAGATATTGCAGAAATTACAGGACACATCTAGAAATGTATGGCAGTAAGATTAATCTATAATATCTTTTGCATGATTTGTACACTGACATTGTATGAAATGAGCACAGTGAGTTATTTTATTTTATTTTTTTTGCTATTGTTGTTGCATCCAAAGAGCGGGGGAGAAAATATATTAAGAATGTATTTATAATCACTATTTTGAAATAAAGTAAAGAAAACACATTGTATTGTTTTTACCCTGATTTGACTATTAGTATTTTAGGTTAATTTATACTGCAAAAAAATAATCAAATAATGCTATAAAAGCTAATGTAAATCACAGAAAAGAATTGTTTTAATGGCTTTTGTTGGCTTTTAATAACATCAAGGTATCAGAGAGAATTTATTAAATGCCATTTTTATGAAAGTATTAATAAACTTGTTTGCTACAATGGTATTCCTGAAGCCACAGTTTGTAAAATATATTTATCTTTCCATTATTTTTCAGAAGCAATCAAGCAGTAACCAAACTGATCTTTTCACCTAGATTTGAGGGTAAGACAAAGAGCTTTAGAATACTGTTTGTATTCAATTTAATTACTACATCTATGTTAAGAGGTGGTTCCTTTTCAGACATCTCTGCAATCTGTGTTCCTTTCCAGTGGCAGCCTCTTTGGAACAGAGTCCAACAAATCAAACATGCTTTGTATCTTGTCCATTCCAATCAATTAGTTGGACTCTGCAATAACTGCAGATAGACAGATATTAATATTCAGTCTTAACTATCCAAATAGTTTCAGAAAACCTTCAGAACCTCTTTAGTCCATGATCAGCTTGACTGGTTACAGATTAGCTACCCATCTATGAGGTGGATTGTGGTTTTTATTAGGATCTTTCAAAGATGACCAAAATCAACAATCTGTCACCTTATCAGAGTTACTTCAGTTGACAACAGGGAACCAAATGCTTGATGATTAATTCAAGGGCAGCAAAGATTATTAACAGGCTATATCGATCCCTGAAGTGGATTTAAGGCATGTTTCCTTATGGGAAGAGATTAAAGTGAGAAGGAAACAGAATATAATTTAAGCTTGTTGTGATTTTAGGTCTACACATAGCTATGCTGAAGATGTGAAAAGTATAGCTAACGTATATGAGTACTTCTGGACTGAATGTCTTAGGTAACACAAAATGTACATCATGAGATTGTTTGACTTATTTTTAGTTCTTTATGAGTACTAAGCACTGTGTTATAAGTACTAAGCAAGCTCTGGGTCCCAGCCACTCAGTTATGTAGTCAAGTGGTGTCAAATAAGATTTGGCTTCATTTCTAGTGAGCAATCAATTAGTCACTCTGTTCAGATGGGCTGAACTAAAATATCCTGTTTGTGGCTTTACTGACCAGGAATAACTGGCAACATATATCAAGTTTGGCTATCAGTTGTTAACCTTTAATATCAGATTTGCTGAGAATCTTTTGTTAACTTAAAAGTAAATGTGAGGTTAAATGAATTTTAATAACTTATTTTGTATAAAACTACTGCTCATCTAATATTGAATTTTGTTTCCTTTTAGTTTGTACCAGTTGATAAAATGATACTTTACAAGAGGCAATCATGGAAAGAAAACCATGTTGTCTCTCCTCTATGAAGTACTATGACTTTTTAGTTTTTTGAGCATTATTTTTAATCTTCTGTTCCTCTGTTGACAGAGGAAAACTGAAGTGGGGCTCTGGGACATCTACTTGAATACTTTAAACCAAATAATTGCTATGGAAAATAAACTGATTCAATTTTCTCATTAAGTTATAATTACCAGGTCCACTCACTATAGACTCCAGAATCAGGATAGAATCAGCCATCCTTCCAGTTTAGTTTACTATTCTAGACATTGATTACACAGAAATTCTGGTGATTTCAATAATATATCCAAAATTACTTGTTTAACTTAAAAAAACAACAACAACTTGTGAATCAGGCCTTAGGAGAGATGATATGACTATATAATAAAAAAATAAAATATTTTAAAATTAGATATAGGAATAGGAAGGAAACCCTAAACTTCTAAAACTTCCTAACAATGTATTTCTGAGTTGACACCTGACAAATGCTATGCTGTGTCATACACTGCTGGTTAACAGCTGAAGGAAGCCATGTTGTGCAGTGGATTCTGCTCATGGATGTCTTTGAAAATCCTAGTAAGCACTGTCCTCCCTACTAAGAATTGCCATGTATATTTCCATCATTGTTCCATGTAAACTGAACCATTGTGGTAAAATTCTGGAGTTGATATTCCGTAATTTTAATGCTGTTTTCACTAATAAAAGACTTTTCTTATAGGTCATATTTGTAGCCATTCAGTGTGTTTATTAGTGTGAAATTAGTAAAGTTCAACAACAAAAAAGAAATGCAAATAGTCTGTTTTAGAGCAATTTGTTTTAGTAGTTTATACAACAGGCCAGGCCTACCTTCCTATACACACACACACACACACACACACACACACACACAGAGGAATACACACAAATAGTGAGTTTATTTAGTTTATATGAACAGAATATTTTTGCCTTAACCGACTAGATTTTTTTTTCCAAATCAAATTAGGTATTGGGGCCCAAGTAATAATTGCCCTACTTTGTGCTACAGTTTAAACTGCAACCTGACCATGATGTCATAAACTGTAGACAACAGGCCTGTCTCATCTCCTAGGTCTTCCTAGTATTTCAGCAGTGTCTATTATATTGACGTTTGGTTTTGACTTTCCTTATTTGCCAATTGTATCATCATTTTCATCCTTAATCTATAAGCTTATGTAATATATAGTACAGTAAGTAATTCCCAGGTAACCAATCACGGTTCCAATTGATGCTACTGCTACTGCCTTTCACAAATATTTAGAGTAGCAGGTAGGTACATCTAGATCAAAATAAAGGGTCCCAGGGTGAGGATTTGATTTGAGATTATTAGAACATGGAGATTTAAAAAAAGGAGAGAAATAGATGGAAAATGAATGAGTAAAGAGCTCTGTATCTGTTAAGATCAGTGAGAATAAGTGTAAAGAAGTATTGAGAGGGGAAAAAGTTTGCTTATGAAACAATTCAGAATCTGATTACTGAATGATAATCATGGTAAAATATGTCAAAGCTTCGATTTCTTTCTCCTTAGCCTCTTTGTTTATATATATATATATATATATATATATATATATATATTATATATATATATATATATGTATATGTATATGAAAAGCTAGTTCCTTTTTCATACCCTGTGGAATGTTTTCCTGGGGTAACAGACACATCATGGATTGACTGATACAGCTTCCTGATACAGCTCTACAGCTGTAAAAAAAAAGAAAAAGATAAGTAGCATTTACGTTTAATGAGAACAGAAGGTGAAACATGGGTATTATATATAATGAATTTTGATAGGGAGCAAAAGAAATCGATACGAAGATTTGGGTTCCTAATCTTATGTAAAAAGCTGCTAAGCCTTTTGGTTTGTTCTCAGAAATTGTAGCTCAATACAAATTACCAAGTGCATGTTTCAGAAGCCACTTCCTGTAAGATCCCTGAGAAGCCATGTCCCTGCCATAGCAGGATGCGTTACATTTGCCAAGTCCTCCCTGCTGGAAATTCTTCTCTTCTGCTGCTGTGAGCAGCCAACGTCATCTGTGGCACAGGCCAGCCTAGGGAGAGGGTTTGATTCTTACTCCACTGCTTCATGGCAGTACACACAGAAAATCTAGGATTCTTTGACTGAGCATATATTTGCCATCGTAACATTATTACCACAACCAGAGAGAATTTCACTTATGTATATTTTCCATATCACTGTATTTGTTTTTCTTCACCAGTTACCTTCCAGCCCACAACAGCTACTAGTTGTTTTATTCATAGCTCTTGTTCAAAGTGGGAGGTAATCTCTACCCTGGAAACTCCGTTATTTATAGAATTAATCATCACACTTCTATCTGCCCATTTCCTTTTATAACTTCCAGAAATACAGAAAATTTTGTACAGTAAGTGATTGATTTAAAAGGAAGTCCTGCTGACACAAAAATAATTATAAGAAGATAGAGTGATTTATCAAGAAAGAAGTCAGCTTAGGAGGCTATCTTTTTTGTGTTTCAGGTTGCCTTGCATTTGAATTGGAGTGCAATGCTTTAACTCCTGAACTGGACTCAAAGAAATCAGTTTTCACTCTGGAGTCCCCGCGATAACTAAAGAAGAATATTATTGCTGACATGTGGGCCGGTTTGACATGTGTTGCCATAAACATGCTGTTATTTTTCTCCTTGCACTCTATTTCAGAAAATATTCATTTGCTCAGATTTGGCACAGCTGCTGAAATGCTGCTGTATCATTTCTCACCATGAAAATTCAGAAAATTCACAAAGCTTTTTTTTTCTATATGTAACTAAGCAGTTACACAGAAATGTGTATTGGAGAGAAAACCATCAGGATTTAGAACAGAACTGGTGTGTCCTCAGGAAGGGACTTTTATGAGCCCCCAAATGAAGGCATATTATTAATATTACGTCACAGTAGATCTTCCTTTGAACTTGTCAATGTTCTGTAGGCTTCAGTCTGCACCAAAGAAAGGTAAGACTCAGTTCGTAGACAGCATTTCCATTCTCTGCAGTCATCCCGGATCCTTCACTGAGCTGCAGTGTGGAATGTGTTAACACCAACAGGGTTCTTACTTTCCAAGCACATATCTGTTTCCAGTTGCTCATGTAAATACAAACACATTGGATAAAGCCAGCTTCTACCTACTATAACCAAGTGAGACTGAACAAAATGATTTTGATTCCACCTTAAAGATTAGCAGAGCAGGGTTTAACTGAGCCTGGCGGTGAATAGCTATCTTCAATATTTAATAATCTTTATAGGAACATGGCAGTATACTTAACTCATTGAGTTTCCAAATCAGATCACTTGGTCCCAATCCCTTTTCTTTTGGAAGAGCAACTAGGACTAGAGAGGGAAGGTGACTTGCCCAAGGTCAAATAACTTATTCCGGACAATCTGGTCTGTAGCTTGAGTCCCTTGACTTACCGGATAATGCTATTTCCATTGCACTGCCCTATTTGCAAATTCCAGAGGGGAGAATGAGGATCTGTGGGTAAGGCTTCAGGGAAACATTCCAGTGTAGCATAAGTACATTTTCCAATAGGTTTTACAGGAGTCTATAACCAAAAGGAGCCAAAATACAAGTTTCTTTATCCATGGAAGTGTCCAAAGTGAGAATGGTTCTGATAAAGAGGATAGTTGTATTCAAGAAAATGTATTTGAATATAATCTTGTACTAGATGACTGTGTGGACATTTCTCATTCTAAGATCCTAGGTTTCTCTGTTATATACATTAAAGTTTTATATTAAGCAAGTCAATACTATCAAATATGAATTTTCTCCCAAATGTTCCCAGACTTGATCTATGGTAGTTTTAATTACTAATACGTCATATCTACTAGATAATAGAATAGATAATAGAATAGCAAATCAATAACCCAAAATTACCCGCTAAAATTAAGCATCACTTTAGAAGAGACATAAAGTTCCCTCCAACTTTTAGTGTTTTCATTTTGAGTCCACATTAATAAAGAATTGTCTCTGACATTTCATTTTTTTTTTTTTTTGCTAAAGAAAAACAACTTCCTTTGTACATTGCACTGAAGGTGGCACTCTAGTAACAACCTCACTCTAGAAATGTTAAGACATGCCTATATTTATTATTTCAATCCTAAATTTCAATTTTGATGATATTTCTTGAGTTTAACAAATGGAACCCAAAGGTTAGGTTATTGTAATATCATTTCTCTAATTGGAGATGGATCTATTTTTTCATTATTTACCCTCAATTAGGCAGAATTGAAATGAATTCCAAAGAATTTTAGTTCAGGTTCTAGCTCAACAGACTACATTAAGAACAGCTAGGAGAAATTATCTGAATTATAAAAAGGAAACTCTCAGAAATTCTTATTTGAAATTCCTTCTATAGAGACAAAAAGCTTCCTTCAGAAGAAAGAAAGAAAAGAAAAAAGGGGGAAACTCTTCAGATTTCAAGTTTTTTTTTTGTTTAGTTGTCTTATTTTGGGTGTTGTTAGTTTTCAAAGATTTTAAGTATATCTAAGATTACTCTGAAATGCAATTCTGATGTGTTTTCATTAGCCAGTGACCCTTCTAAAGGGTTACTCTGCATTGGCTGACCCTGCTAATCACAAAGAGTAGTCCTCCAGATACTCGTTAGTAACTCATTGGAAAATAGCAGTTTTACACTTTGGAATCATACTTCACTTCTAAATGCTCACACTGTTAAGTGTATAAATAACCTCTGCCTAATTAATTTTATGTTTAAGTAGAGAAGAACAGAAGGGAATAAAAATATGTAGTATGATTTGTTGCTGACATGTTAAGATGTATTAGAGCAAATCACATCGACCTTCTGGCCTCCTCTCTCTTCATCTCATGTGCTCACCCATGTCATCATTTCACCTACCTGCTACCTGTGCAGCCCCATAAATCCTCACTCAAACATCCTCTTTTGCAATAGTGATCGTATGATTCAAGAGTAATGCTACCACCACCATTAAAATTCTGATTCTGCTTAATGTTTTTCTTTCTGACTCATGTTCAGATACCGAATTTACATGCAGCCAGTTTGCATGCACATTAGCATGTCAGTAATCACAGAGCATTTGCATTTTCAAAAGAAGATATTGAAGGGTAGAAGGGGAGCCCATACTAGTTGAACAAATGGTGACATTTCAGGCCAGTGATAAACAAGTAACTGGGAGGCCTCTCTTGGTTATTCTTCAAGTCTCACCATGTGGAAAACTGGTGCAGATCGGTGGGGCAGAACTGGGATACTGACTTATACCTACTCTTCTAAATCCCACTCTAGGTCCCTCATGGGGTTTTCATTCATTTATTCATTTAATTCACCCAGTACTCATATTGGAGTGGGGAGATAGGCGAATGAGTTAGTTAGCTAAGGCTGTGCTATGGAATTGACATTTAAATTAAAGCCTTGAAGGGTGATTTCAAATTAATGTTGAAGGTGCAGTTAGGGGAGGGCAGCAGAAGCTGAGGGAACAACATGCGTAAAGACCCCAGTGTGGGAATTAACTCTTTCTGTGATGCAGGCAGGGTAGGCAAAGGCTAGACCAGGGGTGGAGGACTTATTTTGCAAAGGACCAGATAGCAAATGATTGAGGTTTTTGTGTGTCCTATTGTCGTTGTTTCTAGTCAGCTCTGCCATTGTAGCGTGAAAATAGCCATAGCCAGTAATTAAGCAAGTGGGCATGGCAGTGATCCAATAAAAGGTTATTTACAAAACAGATGACAGGGTGGATTTGGCCATAGGCCAAAGGTGCCAACCCATATGCTGGATTGTGCAGGGCTTAGTGGGACTCTGAATTCCACATGCTTTGGGAAATCAGTGAAGGTTTTAAAAATCATTGAGATTATATGATCAGGTTTATTTAGCACAGACTTCTGATTATTATACTGAGGCTGAATGAGAGAGAATGAGGAGCAGAGTATGCATGGGAAACCAGTAAGGAAGCTCTTGCACTAGTACTGAAAAAAAGATAAAGGTGATATAAGCTATTAAAGATGAAAGAAGTGTTAAAAATGAAGTATATAGTTTTAAGCTGTATTTTGAAAATAGATGCTGTAGGTCTTGCCAATAGACTGAATATGAGTGTCAGTGTGACACGGACCAAGGAGAATGCTCAGAGTTGTCTGCCATGAGCAACCAGGCTGATGACAATGCCTTTTACTAAGATGAGGAATTCTAGGGGAGAGGTGGCTGTGGAGAGGATATGTCAAGAGAATAAGAATTCCATCTTAGACATGCTACGTTTGAAATGGCTGGAAATCTTCAAGTTGTCAGGTAGGTGGTTCTGAGGAGCAGCTCAGGCCAGTGATAGAATTGAGAATAATTGACATTGACCCTGAAGGTCATGGGAGGAGTTCACCGTATGAGAAAACTGGGTCCACCAAGTGCAGGTGCTTTAGAGCTTTGTTTTTCAGTGCAATCTGTGCACTACCTGTTGCAAATTCATCTGAGGTACTTGTTAAAATCCACATTCCCAGGCTCTGTCTACATTGGAATATCCATGGGCAGGGCCCAGGAATGTGCACTTGAACGCTTCCCAGGTTATTATACTTACACTAAAATGAGAGATTCGCTGTTGTAGATGTAACTTGGAAGAGAATGTACCTGCCGAAAGAGGAATCAGAACTTGGCAGCAGCAAAAGCAAGAGACAGTGGGGGCCTGGGAGCAACGACAAAAGAGGATTAGAAGGAAGGATGTAGTGACCGGTGTTGCTGAGAGACAGCAGGGTTATCTCACCAGGCTGTTCTGGTGCCAGTCCCACTTGGATTTCATCCAAGACAGATGTCAGAACAGCTGTGGGACTCGATGCTCTAACAGAAGACAGAATCGCAGACAGAAACTCCACAGATGGAGGTGGTCTAGGAAATGACACAAAAATTAGGACCAAAATACTGGGCAAAGAGGAAGCAAATGATTACTGCGAGGGAGACTTCACGATTCCAGAGGAGAGGCATGGAAACAACAAAGTCAGCAACGGGATCATATCCAGGAAGGGACGTCAAAGCGTGCACCTGGAGACAGCATCAGAGGGCATCAGGGCAGCCTGTGATGGAAGGTCACCAAACTCCAGTGAAATTCAAGTTAATGTACGTTCACTGAGTGCCTACTCGGTCTCCTCTGGGTTGAGTACTGAAGTGTACAGAAGAGTTAGACCGAGTGCCAGCACCCCCTCCCGCCCCCCACCCCGAGAGATCACAATCTGGTAAAGAAGGTGGGTGTGAAAATGACATACTGCAGTATCACGTCACATTATGATGCAATATAAAGGTAATGTGCTACATGAGTAAGTTGCTCAGGTATAGGGGCATGGAAGCTTTATGGTGGAGGTAGCCCTGGAGTTTGACAGATGGAGGAGGAAGTGAAGGAACAGTTTGTTGTAAAGGCAAAGTCGTGAGAACCTGGTGTTCTCAGGGTACTCCTGGTTCACTGTGGCTGGAGCATGTGTCTCCTGGGACCTATCTCTATACCTTTACCCACTAGTTCCACCTGGAGGACACAGCTACCCCAAGCTCAATATGTGTCATGCTGATCTCATCATTCTCTCTGCACAGAATGTTCTTCCAGTCTTTCCCATCCTGGTCACAACCTTTCAGCTATCTGGTGTCCCCAGCCAGAATCCTGGATGTCATCCTGAGCCACAAACTATGCTTCACCCCACGTTGGCAAGGTCTGGGGATTCTCCTCCATTTCTGCCCTTTGCATCCCATTGCCGCTATATTAGCCCTGACCTCCAGCCATTATTGCTCTCCTGGGCCTTTGCGCTGCTCTCCCATCCCCGTCTGCTCCATGCCCTTCCCTCCCCTCCCATACAAGATCAACCACAGTTATTCTAAACTTCAGACAATACTCAGATTCCTTCAGTGACCTCACACTGTCTTCAGGGTAGGATAAACATACCTAAAAATCTTCATTTATTGAGTATTATGTGTCCGTCACTGTTGTAAGCATGTGGTATGTTTCATCTAAATTCACTCTTACAATGATTTTATGTTGTAGGCTCTACTGTTTTCTCCAATTTACAGATGAAGAAATGGAAGCAAAGGGAGATTTTTAAAAATTGCCCAAGTAAGTACCAGAGACAGAAATGAGACCCAGACATTGATCAGTCTCAGACTTCTCTCTACTAGGCCACACAGCTCCTACCAAATGTAAGCTGTGTATGCAGGTCTATGTCCCCAGCATGGCTGGGCTCTGCTTGTCTTCCTGAGTCTTATCTCAAGCCATCGACACTCTCTTCCCTTTATATTCTATGAGCTGAATCAAATGGCTGCAATTATGGGCAGGTGCCATGCTCTCTTGTCCCCGGGTGTTTGAACACACAACTGCATCCCCTGCCTAAAGTGTCCCGTGCTCCTCTCTCTCTTTGCCAGGTTGGCTTCCATTCCCATCTTAGATCTCAGCTTACTGACCATGTCCCTCAGGAAGCCCTTGCTATACATTCCCTTAGCACCCTGCACTAATGCCTGTATCAGCACTGTGCCTTGTATCAAAAGGACATGTTTTCTTTCCTGTCTCTTCCATTTAAATGAGAGCTCTGGGAGCACAGGATCCATACTGTGTTCATCTTCTACCCCCAGCGCCTAACATAGTACCTGGTACCTAGCAAGTGTTGAGCGGATATTTACTGAATCAATCAATACAGTAATGGGTAGGACAGCAGATAAAGTCTGAGAAAGGTTATTTGGAGTCAAATTATTGAACTCTTTGAGTTCCATGCTAAGGTATTTGTATTTTATTCTGCAGGAAATGGGGAGCCACTGAAGATTTTTGACAAGGAAGAGAAATAAACATTTTATTTTAGGAAGATCAGTCTGATGCTCTGTGGCAATTACATAATTTTAAGGCAAGAAGGTAATTAGGATATTTTAAGATATTTAGAAAATTAGGATATCAGTCCATTTTTCGTTGCATGCAAAATGATCTTGAAGCACAGCAACATACATCGCTAGGTGGCTGGGGTGGTTCTGTTTCAGGTTCTGGGTCTGTGGGTCAGCTACTGAGGCACCAATGTATGCTGCAGGCTTGTGTGTTGGCAGATCTAGGCTGGCTTGTCTCCAGTCTGCAGGTTCAGTTCTGTCTTCTTCCTGTGTCTCTCATTCTTCGGGGATCAGCTGGCCACCCAGGAGAGGTTCTTCTCATAGCACTGTCAGAAGCACAAGAGGGCAAGTCCCATCACACAGGTACAAATCAGATCCCTGCTCTCATCTTGTCATTGACCAAAGTAGAGACACAGGCAAGTCCAACATCAAAGGATCAGAGAAAAATAATCCTGTTATGCAGGCAAGGGGGAGGGAGTGACTGATAAACAGTAATCCAATGTGCCACAGACACTATAGCTATGGCCTGGACCAATGATTTTCAACTGGGGATTCATGAGCTGAAACAAAATTTTAGGGGAGGATATTTACATATATATTTTTAAAAAATCTTACCTCCACACCCTCTTTCAGGATGTTTACTAATATGAGTGAGCTACTGTTACTAATAGGAGCATCATATGCCAAGGGTCCAGGGGATGGAATGAAAGCTGGAGACACTGTGCAGATGATAGATGATGTGAGTCGAGAAGATGAGAGGAAAAACATGCAAAAAGACAAATGGCTGGAAGCAGAGAATGGGGAGAAAGAAGCGTTAGTGATGACCCAAAGTATTGGATACTAGATGATCAATAACGAAGTGATGGCTTAAATGAAGATAAAGTGTGGGGGGAAGGAACTCATTCAAGAAATACTCGGGCGGTATCTATTATGTACAGGTCGCTTATCCACAGACATGAATAAGATATGGTTTATGTCCACAGATCTTACAGTTCAGTGAACACAAGACTTGTGCACACAAATATTACATATTCTAGAAAGAGATAAAAGCCACAGAGAGAAGAAGAATTTGAGAGGTCTTAATGTCACTTGTAGAGATCAGCGGTGGAGGGTGTGGTGAAAGAATAGGTGGGATTTGCATAGGTGGTAGGTGGTAGAAAGCTAGTGTGTCTGAATGCATATCAGAGTAGACTAGAGGGAAATGGAGTTGGACATGTAGGTACTCTTCAAGCCTCCTTTGATAACAAAAGACAGAAAACCAGCTGGGAGTAGCTTAGACAGTAAAGGAGATTTCTAGAATATATTCTGGAGTGTACAACTGGTCATGAGGTAACTATCCCGGGATGCTACCAGGTATGTCTCTGCAGTTCACAGCTCTTCTTGCATTTAATATTTCCTCTCCTACTGTTCATCTTTCTCAAACCAATGTAGCCATAATTTTTGTTGATTCTACCTTCAACATGTATTCAGAATCTTCCCATCAATGTACAGCTCCACAGCAATCAACCAGGTCATCATTGTCTCTCATCAGACATTGCAATAGTCTTCTCATTGGTCTCCCCGAGAATACTCTTGCCCCCTTCAGTTGTCCTCAACATGATAGGGAAAGAAAGCCTTTAAAATCATGTATGTCAGATCATGTGACTTCTCTTTTTAGAACATGTGTGCTTACCTATTGCTCTCAGAATGAAAAAGTAAAGTACTTACAATGGGCTATAAAGCCCTACACAATCTAACTTTAATTTCTGTTTTGACCTCATCACCTATTGCTTCCGTCCTCATGTACTCTGTTCCTATTTACTCTGGCCTCCTTGCTGTTCTTCTAACATGGTAGATATTCTCTCACTTTCTGGTCTTTGCCATTTCTTCTAGGCATACTCTTCCCCTAGAAAAGCCTCAATATTCACTCCTTCACTTTCTTAGTTCTTACATCAAATATTATCTTCTCAATGAAGCTTATTGGTAACTGCAACCAGTTGTCTGTGCTCTGAACCCCCTCTGTCCCCTGCACCACAAGCCCCCACCCCCACTATGATATACATCACCTTCTGGCATAATCTGTAATTCATTTTATTATGTTTATCTTTTCACATCTCCTTGCTCTAGAACATAAAATCCACAAGAAAAGGAATGTCCAAGTGTTTTGTTCAGTCCAGATCTCTAGAAGCTATAACAGTGCCTGGGAATAAATAAGTATGTAAAATTTTTTTGAATGAGTGAATGAGATTTTAATGCCGTTTTCACCTGCATTCCATAGTTAGAGGGTATATGTGTGTGTGTGTGTGGAATATGTAGAGAGAAAGGACTCAAAGAAGGGAAGACCTGCTCTGGAAGACAAGCAATCTATAAGACCCAGCTTCAATCCACCTCCCCTGTGTCACCTTCCCTGATCCCCAGTTAGTGGAACTCTTGGAACAATCCCCTTCTCTGAGAGCAAGAATTTGAGTTCATTCTCAATGAATTATGTAGCAGCAGGAGGACTCAGAGCAGGTTCTCTATGATCTGCACAGACGGAGTAAAGGAGAGTCCTGGAGCCGTCAGTGGCTTTTCAGTCTTTTATTGGGATTTACCAGGTATACGGCAGGCAGGGGTGCTGGGGGCCGGGAGGCTGGCAGGCCTCCCAGAGCCCAGCAAGTCTTTTTTTTTTATATAAGATTATTTATTTTATACAAAAACCAGGGTACAGGCCAGAGATGTGGGAGGGTGAGAGGATTCACCAGAGACAGAGCGGGGAACGAACAAGTAGACTGACTGAAATATGCTGCTGAGGGGAGCAGCGGGCGAGGCAGGAGAGGTTTGCCGCACCATGTGGGACTCTCACCAGCCAGCTGTGATCAAACAGGCGCTGCAGAGGCCGCGGAAAGCTTCACAGCGCTGAGCTCAACCGCCTGCACCACCAGGGGAGGCCCAGTAAGTCTTCACTCTATCTGGGCTCTCCGGCCTTCTCTCACGTTCTCTCTGCTTCTGTGCTCTCTGCTCTTCTCGTGGTTCTGCTCTCTGCTTCTGCTGGCGTCCCTGTGATGATGCCCTTATAAACCCAGTCTCTCAGCACAGGTGTATCCACTTACACATGCCCACACCCCACTCCAGGTGCCCGCCATCAGGCATGCATTCAGGACAGCAGGGATCCATCATCAATCCTAATGGCGGGAGGGCAGAAAAGCCTGATATCATTTTCACTTACCCTACAGATTATTTACAGGTCCTTTTCCTTGACAGCATTGACCTGCACTTGAAGTCTGTGTGTTCCTGGAGAAGGATGATAACTAAGAAATATCTCCTTGACCCTTTTGTGTTCCCTGCCAAGAAGCAGTCCTCCAGATAATGACTTAGTCCAATCTCCAAAACAAGCCCCTTGAATATGTATGACAAGGCCAGACACATGTCCTCTGAATTCCCTTCTTTTGTCTCATAAGTGATTAGCTGAAATGTTCTTTCTCATGGAACAAAATCAGAACAAAATACCCACCAACGGGACTTGACCAAATTTTGTCCATCTTTTCCTCTTTCCCCAAACCCCTGAACTCTGACCCAACCTCAAAGTTCAGTAGTGGAAATAGGCCCAGAGCAGCACCCAGGGCCAAGAGGAAACTGTCAAGTTTCCTTTTGAAATTATACCATTCTCTGATCTTCATTCCCTTTGTGCGGGCCTTGCTCAAGCCACTTCCCTATGAAACCAGGGCCCACGCGTGTGCTGCAGGGCAAGACCAGCTGGCTCTCTTTCCCATCACAGCTAAGGAGCCATTGGAAAAGCCTGGGTGTTCCCCCCGCCCCCCCCACCCCAATCTGCCCGTGGCAGCCCCTCCCCTGGGCGGTGCCAGCTGGTTTTGAGGGCCAGTCCCAGAAGCATTTCTGCCCCTGCCTCTAGGCAGCACCCCAGGCCTGAAGCTGAAAAGCTTCTCAGAGACTAGCGTCTGCTGCTGCCTCTGCCTGAAGGGAGCACCAGAGGCCCCAGGCCTGGTGTCTCAGCAGCCGCTGTGGTTGGTGCGGCCGAGGACTCCCAAAGCGCTGCGATGCCGGTGCGGCTCCCAGGCCTCTGGGCACGAGCGGCAGTGCCAGCCGTTATTGTTCATCTATGTCGCTGTAGGCCCCCACCGCCTCCCGGGGCGCTGCTGCCGCCTGCCCCCGTGGCCGTCCGGTCCAGCGTCCGGTGTCCATCCCGACCTTCGGGCCGTGGCTGGGGCGGCGGCTGCGGCTGGCGGCGGCCTCCCTCCCGGCGGCCCCTGTGAGCGCCTCTAGCGCCGGGAGTTGGGCCAGACCGCGCCGTCTTGGAGGAGCGGCCTTTCCTTGGGGACTCCTGGACACCGTGGACGCCGTCTGGGGTGAGCTGGCCGGCCCCTGTCGCCTTAGACGCTCTTTGTTTCCCCTGTGTGTTACATAAACCCCGACGTTGTTCCCTGAGCCCGAGTGCTGTTGGGATTGTGTGCGGGTGAAGAAGCTACAGTGACTTGTTCTCTACCTGGGCACCTTTCTGCCTGCCACAGCCTCGCCACAGCCCTGTTTCATGACCACTGAGTCACCTGCCTTGACCCCCCTCTCTTTAGTGCATGTAGCTCTTTCTTGCATGTAACAATGATTTCCACTAAATTCTCTCCTTACCCAAATTCAGATTGGGTTTTTATTTCCCATGTGCCAATGAATTTAGCTTTTTTTTTTTTTTTAACGAACATTGTTTTTCTTAAGAAGAAGATCATTCAGGGCTCAGCCCTGCACTACCAGTACATAAGCCCTAGGTTTGCCAGTGTAGACATTGTTATACATTAGCTGAATGAACACAAAAATGAATAAATACTACATGCCAGGTGCTACAGTGTATGCTTGCAAAGACAAAGGAGAACCAGGCCTCGGTATTCCTTCAAAGATTTTGCAGTTCAGGTAGTTCATTGCAGCAATGTTATTTCTTCTTAAGGAGAAGCTTGGCATTGTTTAGACAACAATCTCCCTTTGTGGTTATAACACAGAATTCACTTAAATCAGGCCTGTATTTCTGCCTATTTATCTGCAATCTGAATTAGAAAGGATTGAAGTCAAGGTGTTGTCTCAATCAAGTGCAAGAGTTTGTATTTCCTTCTAGCTCAGTGAAACCCTCCAGGGATTTTGGGGTTATTGTTTTCAAAACCTTGAAAGCTTGGGCAGACGGTGCTTTACTTCTAGTGGGTGTGTTCTGCTAAACTCAAAGGAAGCTCTTATTGCAGAGGCTGGTGTTGTTCTAATTTTTTGCAGGCATCTCAGGGATGAAAGAATCGAGCATTGCAGATTTTTGTTAGCAGCTGTCAACTATTCCATTCAAGGTAAAGTGTCCGCACCTCCTGGCATTGTCTCCATGGGGTCCTTATGGTTTCCAGTTTGCCCTTGTCTGTGGGTTCAGGTCATACAGAGGGTGTCATCGTTCTGTTCTTTGTCTTCCTTTCCTGTTTTTCCTCTTTC
Source organism: Talpa occidentalis (assembly GCF_014898055.3). Classification (NCBI taxonomy): domain Eukaryota; kingdom Metazoa; phylum Chordata; class Mammalia; order Eulipotyphla; family Talpidae; genus Talpa; species Talpa occidentalis. Next base: position 6,346,948 of record NW_023601543.1, read on the forward strand.
TCTGCAAGCAAAAATCAGTTTTCAGTTTCTTTTGTGTGTCTGTCCTCTCTGCTGTTGCAGGAAGGAGGGTCTTGGTGAGCTCTCACCTTTATGTGAACAGAGCTCACATTTGGAATGTGGCTTTGTTGTTCTTGGAAACAAAGCATCAGGCTGGGTGGTCTACTCCCTACATTTGGGTCGCAATAATTAGAACCTTGTGAATCAAATATCACAAGAGTGAAAAGAAGGCACCCACTCTCTCCAACTTACAGCTGGGTTTCCAGTTCAGCCTCAACTGGTACAAAAATACAAGGGGCAAATGAAAAGGGTCACTCTGCTCCACCTCTCTCCCCATGGTGCTTCTGTTGGAAGAGGTTCATAGTGTCCCATGGGAAGTGGATATGGGGAGGAGGAACCTGAGTGGATGATTCCCTAGTGCAGGTGGTTGTCACGGAGAAAGGCAGAAACCCCAGTCTTGAATATAGAGTGGCGAGCAGTGGTTTAGGACCTCAGACTGTATTGACAAGTGAGGGAATGCTTTGGATACATTTGTTGAAGTGCCATGGTTTTTGCTGCTCTGAAGTTGTACATTTATTTTCTTTTTCTTTTTTTGTTTTTTTTCTCCTTGGAAAGCTCAGGAAGGTGAAGGAATTGTTACGCCTTTTGTCATGTGAATTTAAACAGTGTTGAAATAATTTCAATGAAAAACTTTAAAAAGCATTCCATCATTTGTCACGTGATGGTCAGCCGTGTCTGATTGCTCTATCTGCTTATTACCTTGTGTATGTAGATTTGCCTGTCACTAGTGACATTGCTGAAAATTATTTTATAGTCACAACGATGCCTACATAGCAGGCCGATATTGGGCTGCAAACCTTTTTGGAGCAGGTAGAAAGATGAAAGCTAATAGCATTTTCCAGCATTAAGCATCATTACCCACTTACACCACAAAAATTGAGGTATTTCATGGGGCACTGAATTTAGTTTTTCCTGACAGAGGAGAGCTAAAAAAAAAAAAGTGAGTAGATTAATTTGGAGAGAGACCTGCTATAAATGTGCTGGATTAAACAAAGTCAAAGGAGCGTCATCATAGAAAAGTTGGACTAAAGGATCTATCCTGTGTTAATTTGTGTTTAAAAAAAATAAAACTAGATTATTTTCTCCTCTATCTTTCCCCACTCCCATCCTCGGCTTCCGTATAAATAACCTAAAAAGCACTTGAGACTTTTCTTTCTGACCTAATATGTTCAGATATTGCTACTTGTTTGTTTGGTTTCTCTTTGAGCTTTTTCTATTGGACACATGCAGTCTGTCTATACCCAGTCATCTACCCAATGGGGTATACCCTCTGTGGGACTAGAAAACAAGAACATAACATTTGAAAGGTCAAGTGTGGCTAATGCCTTTTTCCATCTGGTGATGTATCTTCTCCTTCTTGCTCTCTTTCCCTAGAAGTGCTGCTGAAAACTAAGGATGATTAACTACACTAACCTGTCCAAATTCAAGGAAATCCCAGCATATCAAAGAGGCTAATAACTCCTTGGCTAATTCCCTTGCCACAATAAGATAAACAGTTTTAACAGCACTAGTAGCTTAAGGTGGAAGAAAAATCAGTAACTTTAGAAAAGTCTAGTCTATTTGGGTACTTTATGAGGCCATTATAGCACTGATACAAAAGGAATCTGTGTATTTTGTGACACCGGAAGACAAGTTGTTTTCTGCAGACAATAACAGCTGATTGATTTAGCTAGTCTCTTCCCTGAACTATTGCATAATTGGTATCTAATAATAATACAAGTTAGCACTTAATAAAGCCAGCTAAGTTTCCTGGACTAATAAATTCATTTGTATGATCACAGTCAATATTCTCAACAACGTTTTAAGAGGTGGAAGCTATAATTAGAAGACTTTGTACCTGTAATTTTCAAAATCATAATCTAAAATTTGCATATAGTTTTATGGTAGAATTTTTTAATTTTCATTTTTTTAATTTATTTTTGTGTGGAATAACTAGGGAATAGGCCAGTGGTGCAGGGGTTGAGAAGATTAAGCACACACAGAGTAGGGAGCAGAGCACGTGGATTTACTGAAGTACACTGCTAAGGGGAGCATCGGGCGAGACAGGAGAGGTCTGCTGCACCATATGTGGGCCAGTGACTTGGCAGGAAATCGAACTCAGGTCATACCAATGATAGCACTGACGCTTAACCCCTATACTACCAGGGAGCATGCAAGGATTTTTTTTTTTTTAATAAAATGAGAAGACATACAGATGGCCAAAAGGCACATGAAAAAATGTTCATCATCACTTACCAGGGATATGCAAATCAAAGCAACAATGGGATAACAGTTCACACCACTGAGGATGGCCCAAATCAAAATGACCGGAAACCATAAGTATACATAAGTCAAAGATGTGGAGAAATGAACCTTTTTACACTGCTAGTGGGAAAGTGGACTGCTCCAGCCCCTATGAAAAGAAGTGTGGAGGGTTCTCAAAAGACTAAAAATGGACCTGCCATATGACCCAGCATTTCTACTCCTAGATATCCAATCCCGAATATAAAAATACTCATTTAAAAGGAAACCTGCACCCCTGTGTTTATAGCAACAAATTTGTAATAGCCAAGATAAGAAACACCTTGTGTCAAAAAAAAAAAAAAAAAAAAACATGAGTGGATCAAGGAGCTATGGTAATATACACAGTGAAATATTACTCAGCAATCAAAAAGGATACACTCATGCCACTTGCAGCAACATGAACACAGTTGGGAGAGAAAATTTTAACTGAAATGAAGAAGAAGGATAAATACTGGATGGTGTCACTAATATATGGGGTATAGAGAAACCAAACTAAGAATCGGAGAAAGACAAACTTAGAAACAAACCCTGAAAGCTCACTGTAGAACTGAAGTATCCAGAAGTGGGAGGGTCAGGAAGGGTTGGGAACAAAGAGGGAAGGAAGCATTATGGAATGTGGTGGTGGACATTGGGTGAGTTGCTGCAGGTGCCTTAAATGGGTGACAGCTGACAGGGAGGATCCTAATGTCACCACAATTAAAACAATAAATTGTTTTTAAAATTTAAAAAAAAAATAAAATATATAGATTAACAATGAAACTAAAGCTTCTTATCTGTCACCCACAGTTCTCTGAGGGTCCAGGATAAGAGGCATCAGAAAGCTGAAAGAAAACTCAAATAAGGATTGTGGTTCTTATCTATTCCTGAGCTCCTTGAACTCAGAGGTCCTTCCTCTCTTAAGTGTCAATATCCCAATCTGTTGGATGAGGATAGTGTCTTTTATGTTTACCCTAAAAAGCTAGTTTCTTTTGTACTTAGCACTCAAAGAAAAGTAATTCATGTAAAAGATGAAAACACAACAAAACAAACAAAAACAAAGGGCTATATGACCAGAGCAAGTCTTCCTCCAATTCAGACCCTCAGCCCCCCTTCTCTGTAGTCAACTTTGTGGCTAAAGAGTTTCTTGCATCACTTTCTAGGACACATAAAGTGATAACTAAGCATATGTGCATAATTTCCGTTGTGCTACCTTCTCGCAGAAGACTATAGAGGACTGTGTAGGAAGAGGCAGACAAAGTGGCTAATAGAGATCGATCTTGGGAGCCAGACCCCCTGGGTTTGCATCTGGGATCTGTCACATACCAGATACTTGAACTTCACAGTGTCACTTTATGTGACTACCCAGGTCCTCATCTACGATGTTGCCATAATAAGATTCTACCATGTAGAATTGGATATAAAGACTAGGTGAATTAATAATGCAAAAAAAAAAAAAAAAAGGACCAGCACCAGTCACTCACTAAGTGGCCATTAAATGCGAGTTAGTCTACACTTCCTTTCTTAGGTAGGCAATACAGCCGATCTTTCCCCAAGTGCGACTTCCCTGTCTAGAGACATTCTTTTTACAGCTTTATATTATTACAGTGAACCAAAATTTATATAACCAGTCCCCTACTAATGGGTATTGAAATGGTTCCTAGGTCTTTGCTGTTAAAAACATTGCTGCGGGGAGATCCTTAGAACCATTGTTTGGATAATTTGTGAGAAGAGGAATTGTTAGGTTAAAGGGCGTATGCACTAAAAATGTTGATCTGTAATGCCTAATTGACGACCAGTAAGTTACACACATTTATTATCCTGTCAATGTTGTGTGAGAGTGCCAGTTTCCCCACACCCACAAAAACACTGAAATGTTATTTTTTAATATATTTACCATTTCAATATGTGAAAAAATAGTATCTCATTGCTGTTATCATTTGCATACCTTTAATTGATTGAAATGAAGCATTTTTTCCAATGTTTATAAGTATTTACACTTCCTTTTATGTTAACTGCCTGCTCATGTTCTTCACAAATCAGTGATTTTAAAAATTGATTATCATTAAAAAAATTAAGTCAGTTCTTTTGTTTTGCAGTTTCCAGAATTTTGACTCCACATTAAAAATAAAAAACAACCATCTTACATTACCCATTTTACGGAGGAGGAAACCAAGTCTGAAAGAATTGAAATGACTCACATAATGTTAGAGCTAAGTAATGACAGAGCTGGAATTTTAACACCTCCTTGTTATTCTTCTTTTTTAAATGGAAGCAGCTGCAGTGCTTTTTAAACAATACCTCTTTTCATCTTTGCTTTGCTAAAATATAGATGCAGCCATAATCATCTCCCTCTAAGCTCTGCTTCATCATATACCAGCCATATGCTTTAGTGTGTGGAATGTCCCATTAACTTGCCTTTCTGATAAATGCATAGTGTTAATGAGTAAGCAGTCCTGCTGGAGTCACCACTAAATATTTACAAGGAAAGTCTTTTCACACAGAACGCTTGTTCTTATAATAGCATCTTCAGCGCCTCCCCCTAGACCCACAAACTTTATTTTGTTTCAGTGTTTCTTCATCCATAAGCATTAAGTCAGACTTGAACCTTGTCTATTCTGTTTGCAAAATCTGTCCTCTTTTTATCATAATATGAGGCCTCCCAGATGACCAGTGAAAGTTCTATAGCAATGGAAGCGTGTGACTCATTAGTTTACTAGTGCATATATTTGATAGTCCCTTATGGGGTTGATACATCAGATAGGTGACTGGTCTCTCCCAAGCCTGGTATTTTATGATTTCCTCATCCAAGTGCATACCCTCTGTAGATGCATCTTGCTCAACAACATCTCAACTGTTTTTTTTTTTTTTTAAGAGATTTTGGCACCAAGTCATAATAACTTGACTATTGGCTTTTGTTCCTAATGACTTCTTGAGGAAAAAACCATCTGTGTTTCAGTTTATTCTTTTCTGGTTAAGACAGACCTGCATTTATTTACAATCTGGGGCTTGTGCCTTCCTGTAGGTTCTCCAAGGTTAGTGTTATCCTAAAATATTTCTACATTTAATGTCATAAAGGGGACATGGAATAATTTCTCACTTGAGGCCTCATCGCCATATTCATTTAAGGTCATTACTGAAGCAGATATCATCCTCGGTGTGACCTCACTGGAGCTAAAAACATGATGTGAATCACTGAACCTACTTATCATATTCGTATCCTCCCATACTCTATTATTCCTAGTTCTTATCTTGGTTACTATTCATGCCATTCACCTAACTGCAGAGACACTCGTGATAGTGAAAGAACTCTAGTTATTTGGCTTTTCTAGCACAGAAGCCATAATATTACATCACAAGTTATTGGCAGCATCCTGGAACATGGTTGTTGTAGAACATGGGAGGTCTAAACAAAGACTCCCAAGAACTTTGGGACCAGATCTGAAAACATTGCTTTTGAAAAACTGAACAAACACTTATTGAACAGGACTGGACGTCTTCAAAATAACTTACCATCATGAATGGCATGTAAACTTGGTGTTATTAAGAAAAAGCTACATTGTGCATCTCAACCATGAGGATAGGAGTATCTCAATCAAATACAGAAACCAGACTGCTTTCAGTTTAATTAAGGTCATCAGCATATGTGCATGTTCAAGAATGTAGCTATGAACTTGGTATGTTTCATGTACTTGCTGGTTAGAAGCTCTGAAGAAAACAAGTTACGCGGTCAAGTAGCTAAAAAATCCACTCTTCAAAGCTTCAAAAGGTACATTAATACAGCCAAAGTATTGCAAAGACCTGTACAAGATACTCCTGTTTAGCTTTGCTTGACCTAGCGTTCCCCAAATATATTTGCTAATGGAACCTTTTAAAAAAACAAACATTGTCTTCTAAAACAGACCAAGCGACACATTTTGGCAAATACCAAGTTAAGAGTAGGCTTAAAACAAATCAAGGGTTTTTATAAGTGTGGAAACAGTGACTAACTTGGCATGGAAATTCTTTCTGTTTTCCACTTGTGTTACCTTGAGCAACTTACTGATCCTTTGCTCTAAGCCTCAGTCTCCTCTTCTACAAGGTGGAAATAAAATTATGGAGAGAAATCAGGTATGTTAGAGGTGTGTGCATGGTAGAACTTAGTGGTGCAGACCATAGATTCTGAAGCCACAACTCCTAGGTTTGATACTGTGTCCACTGCCCCCTGTGCGTGTGATGTTGGGCAGGTTATGTCTACTTTATTTCCCTCTGTTTTCTTGTTCATAAAATAGAAGGATTAGAATAACTACCAAAGACATTTGTTGTGAGCATTAAGTAGCATTAAATTACTTTTAGAATGTGTTCCACTAGACATAAGCTATTATTTTAGCTTAGCCAAATAACTTAGTTGGTGTAATTGCTCAATAAATGGTAGTTAAATTTTAATCAGAGCCCAACATGTTAATAGAAGGGCTGAGGTCTTGTAGGGGGAGGTAGAAAGTAGGGGGTGAATCCAAGGTGGGAGGGGTATTGCATATTTATTTAGTAGCTGTGTAGATGGCTGCTTTGATCAATGTTCACAAAGATTCTCTGCCCCTTGACAGATGAACTCCCATTTCATCAGTATGTTACAGTTGAAGGATCTATTAAAATTCTCTAGCTGTATGCCTTCTGGACAATTCCACATTTACCAAAACAATTCATTATATGACATTGTGAGAAACATTCTTAATGGGGATAAACAGGTTAGGATTATTTCCTCTTCAAGATTTCTACCTCAGTACTAGTTCCTAAGGTGTGTTTAAATACTATTTGTAGTGGCATATTTCCAAGAGATTTACTATGCAGAAACTTATAGTGAAAGTACATCCACAAAGGGTGGCTTAAATAAATATCTAGAATAGCTCAAAAACCAAGGAGAGATGGGGGAGATAATTGTGCCAGGATAAAAGGAAGATATAATTATTGTAATTGTGCACTAATTTTAGCTCTGAAGTCATTAAGATCTGAATTCCACTGACTTTTCAAACTCAGTCACTTCATTACAGGTTTTAATCACCAATCTTACATCTTTATAAAAGTTAGAATTATACTGGCCATTCATTCAAATCTTCTTTAATGGTTAGCATCCCTACTTCCCTAAAGTCCAGTGCTTAACCTTTACATCTTCAATCCCTGCTGATAACTTTTTGAAGGAAAGATTAGGCATGTTATGGTTTACACACACACGCACACACACATACCTACACACATATACACACATATTCATACACACATATACATATACACATATACATCCACAAATATACACACACACACACTTTTCCCTTCTGTGTGTGTCTTTGGAGTCCATATTCTTTCCTACATCAATGTGCCTGGTAACTGTTATTTTTGGATCTTCTCAACTCATCAACCAGCCACAACACCCTATTCTCCTCTTCTATCCCATTGAAGCAACTGAAACATCTTAGCAAGGAAAGCAAGTCTCCATTTTTTCCAGGCCCAATGGACTAACTTCATCCTACTTGATGTCAAAGTGGCATGTGAAATGGTGGACCAACCTTGTCCTCATCTCTGCTTCTGCATATATACCTTCTTTGTTTTACTTCCTACGTCATTGACAACTTCCCGGTCTCCTTTGTTCATTTATTCTCTCTCAGGCCTCTAAAGGTAGTGGTTCATGCGCAGTGTTTTCCAGAAAGATGGTTCCCCATCTAAGAGGTTGCAAGACCCTACATTTGCAACCCCCCGCTTCTATCCTCCCTTTTACATCAGTCCTTTTTGAACTATTAATTGCCATTTTTTCCATCTAATTTATTTCTTTCCATTTTCTCTTGAACTCATCTTGTTTTCATTCCAAACCAAACCACTCTGCTCCAGAAGAAACTGTTGTCAACATCACAGGTTACTTCCTGCTTGTCAAATAATAAGATCAATGTTCACTTGATCTGTCCACTGCATTTGGAAAGTTTCTCACTCTATCCTTTCTAAAATACTAATTCACTTGATTCTAGGACATCTCTGTTTCTTATTTCTTCCTCTCCCTTACTGTCCTCTCTTGTGCTTTGTTTGGCTATCCCCCGTCCTGCTGACAAACATTGGGGAGCCCCAGGGATTCATGTTGTGTCTATTTGCTTCTCTATTTTTAGTCATTTCCTAGATGGTCCTATCTAGTTCCATGGGTACAAATATCATCTATTTGCTGATAACTCCCAGATTTTTATCTCATGCCCGGAATTCTTATCTGAACTATAGATTTGTATACTTAACCATCAGCTACATATCTGCACTAATAGGCATTTCAAACTTAACATGTTCAATGCCAAACTAGCTGTATTCCACCCTGAAATGTTGCTCTTCCTGCAGTCTTCACCATTTCAGTAAATGGCACGATGGTGTGCTGTCATGATGTTGCTATCACCTGCTCTGGAATCATCTTTATTTTTTTTTTAATTCCGTAATACCTATTCCAATAAATTCTGCCTGTTTTATCTTAAAAAAAAAAAACAAATAAAAATAGAACCTATTCACTTCTTATCGTACCATCTCCACTGCTTCCATTTTGGTCCAAGTCTTCATCAATCTCTGGCTCAGCCCATCCGCTGTCTTCTACTCTTGCCTCTCTGCAAACTACTCTACACAGTAGAGTGCTCTCGCAAAAACATCAGTCAGGCCATGTTATTCTTTTGCTACAAACTATCCAATAGATCTGATATCATTCAGAGAAAAAGCCTAAGTTCTTCCACTAGCTTTTAAAGCTCTACACAATCCAGTCCCTGGTTTCTCTGACCTTTCTACCTCTCGTTGTATAGTCTCTCTCACACTCCCCAAGTCACACTGCCTCCTTGCTATTCCCTGACTATGCATGTTTTATTTATTCTCCTGCTTTAGGATTTTTCTCTCCTGCTCTTTCCTTTTCCTGGAATTTTCTTCTCCTTTATTGTCATATTGCCCCTATTTTACTCAGTTCTCTGTTCAGATATCACCTATAGGAGAGACTATCCCTAGTCACTTTAAATTGTAAGCATCCATTTGCTTTCTTAATGCCATTATGCAGATTTATGTTTCTTCATCCTATTTATCACCAACAGAATAATTGTATGTTTGCTTGTTGTCTGTCACATAGGGCTAGAATATAACTCATACCCACTACTGTTTCACTCAAAGAGATACATCCCTGGTACCTGGAATTCTACCTGGTATATAGTAAGTGCTCAATAACTGTTAGGTCAATGTATGAAGTGGATTTTCCTTTTACTCTAGAGCAGAATCCAAATACCTTCTGTGGTACTTCAAACACAATACTTCATTTCAATTCACTTATTCATACATTCAAATACTTGTTGAGCCATGCATTGGGATTATAATGACAAAAGTAAAATAAAAAAAGTCAGTATTGCTGTCACAGTTTGATCAGATTCCTGCTTTCTTTGTCACAATATCCCACTCCTGCCATCACTCCAATTAATGTGTAATTAATGTGTAATTTGTAATAAATGTGTTCCTTCCATGTTCTATCACTTATTAAAGTGTTATTATTCTCTGTGTAATCAGTCAATCCAAAACCTGAGAGGTAATTTTGACTCTTCTTTGTCGCTATAACCCCAAACCCAGACACTTACCATGTCCAGTCAGTTCTCCCTAGTAATAGTCCTAAGACTTACCATTTCTCTTCCACTTCTACTATCAAATAAATTAGACTTTGTCTAGCCTCACCACCACTACCTTCTTTAAAAAAAGAAACAAATAAATTTTCCTCCTTCTATCCTGCTCTTTTCCATACCAGTCTGTTTTCTATACCGCAGCCGGAGTGCTCATTCTTAAGTGCAAACATGTGCATATCACTCCTCTGTTAAAATCACATCGGTAGCTCTTCATGCCTATAGGACAAAATTCAAATGCTGTAATATGGTCTTGAGGGCCTTAATTGATCAAGTCGCTACTGAGCTCTTCAGCTTTATATCTGTTGTTCTTTAATTCTGGTCCACGTGTGAATTTTGAAGGTTTTCCCTAAACCTTTTCATGCTCCCATAAATACTCCACTAAGACCATCATATAATGTAGGCTGCATGATCATAACCTGATCATACCACATTAGGCAGAGTAGTATGTGCAGGAGACTGGCTGCCTTTTCACTGGAGTGATAGCTCTGTCTATTCACTGTGTGATTTCCAATATCTCCCTACTGAAATTGCTCTCTTCCTTCCCAGAGCCACCACCATGTTTCTTCGGTCTCCCTTCTGGGATGCATTTTGTTATAGTTCTGTACTTTTGTCAGCATTACTAGGAGGAGAGCTCCTGGAGATCAGGGCTGTGCCTCTAACTTTAATCAATCCTCTGGGCTCTGCCCACCCCCCCACCCATCCCCACCCCTGTCCCAGGCCTGTTGGCTTGCTTTGAGTAGATACTCTGTATTTGTTGAGTGTGTGAATTTTACTTTGGACATTTTTATCTACATTGCATTTTTATCACACATTTTCCTTTTGATGACATGGTTTCATCATTTAAAAGTTGTTATTATAGGATTTAAGCTTATTAACCTTTCTGCTAAAGAACTGCTTGATGCCACTTGTCTTTCTAAATTTGGTAGCAAAATCATCAAAACAGCATGTAGTAAATTTCAAACAGAAATCCAAACACTTTTGTTGTGCAAGGAACTTGAGTTGTTGTGTTTAAACCAAATCAATATGTCTGATCACTAATTCACCGTTTTTTGTGTCTCATTTTCAAAACTCTTGTAACTGATATTTCTAACAGTTGAACTAGTTCAGCAGTTCACTTCAGGCTGTTAAGGGAGAAAAAGACAGTGCAACTATCAAGCTAATAGGTCAACAATAAAGAAAAAAATACTTTGAATTGGTATTTTGAAAATTGAAAATATTTATTTGCTTTCCATGAAATAATTTTGGTAAAATCAGTAACAAAACAGTTTGCTTTTTTAAATTGTCTAATTTGTTGAAGTCCTAGAGAAACAACCAAATGCACTTTCTCCTGGTGATACTCCCAGTTCAGTGATGACTATCATTAGTTCTGAATATTTGCCCAATAATTCTTGGACACAAGTTATGATTCTATTTTGCTCCTCATATTTAGCTCTGTGTGTAACTCAACAAGTGTCTTGGGTAAGTCCCATGAGTCATAGAAGCTGAGAGTGAGCTGGATCAGAAATACTGGATATAGACGATGATTATAAAATGTACACTTTGACCTCTTAAATTATGCCAAGTGACTAGGCTCTTGACACATTGAAATGATTTGGTGTCTTTAATATTTAATACATTACTAATGAGAGACTGCAATTGCTGTGAATTGAGTAGACTCCATTTATCAAAGGTCTGGCACATTTCTGCTTCCATTTAAAAAAGAATAACTGGAAGAAAAAAATGTAGAAAAATACATATATGAAACTGCATTGTTTAATCAAGAACAGTGATTACTACTACCTGTCAAAGAACACCTTGAAGAGAAATCTTTAACTATTTAATGAAATGAAGTAAGCTATAAAGATATGTCATACTTTTAAAGAGAAATTTACTCGTATTTGACCTTTGATCTCATCCAGCATGAAGCAAGGAAACAGGGAGGAAAGACAATCAGCTTGACCATTTATTTGCTGTCTGTCTTTGGGCAGGCCACTCTCCCACATGAAATACCCATTTCCCACCTGTTAAAATGAAATGATTAGGATAGATGAGGGGCTTATTATTGGCTCACAGTCCATGCCTGTTACATGTCCATAACATTCAATTTGACTAAGTGAGCTCAATCTACTGATCTTGAGGGAACACTATAGCATCATATTATATTGTAAATTATAACATAAAATAATAAAATACAGTGCAAAGATTTAGAATCAGAAAGATAAGAATTTGACGCTGGACTGTCAACTTACTATAAATGTGTCTCTAAATAAACTTAGTTTTCTTCCTGTAAGATGAGGATGATGATGCTATATATCTTTCATGGTTGTTAAAACCAAACGAGGAGATGTATACAATAAGCAGAATAATTTAAGATAATGTTTGAGAGTTCAGAGTCAAGTCTTACCATGCTTATGCTTAAAGCGATTGTAGGCTGTGGGAAACAGTGATGAATGACCTTGAATGCAACGCAGTATGTGTTGCATGCCACACAGGAATTACAAACCAAGAGATTTATTTGAGAATCACAAAGACTGAGAGGGCAATTTCAGCTTAGACAATCAGAGAAAGATCTGTGCACCCCTTCTGTGGTCATTCCTGAGATCTGACGTTCTACTGAGCATGAGAGTGAAGAGATGGGCATTTACATTGTTCACAAAACTTGTGAAGTGATTCTTAAATGCTTTTCCTTCATAAACTCTAAGAAGCTGATGAAAGTGAGAACTCTTTCCCAAGATATATGGGAAAATACGTTTGCATTCAAGTTCAGTAGGCCCAAGAACCCTGTGGAAGTTCATTCTTATACCCCTTGTGTTCATGGACTCCAGATAAAAGGGACTGATGGCTTATTTGGTTGACAGAGTTATAAAAGTGGTGGCATTTGAGGTGCATTTTGAAGAATGACTATAGTGTCAAATGATCTGGAAGAACAGTCTTTTTGATTGTTGAATCTGTCTTTTGTACCCACTTTTTCATACTGGCCACTTGTGCACATTTGTTGGTTCAGGACAAGTTGCATAGTTTCTGCTTTGCTGCTTTTCTTGACACTCATCCCCTCGCTGTGTGTTTCCTGATTCCTGGGTGTTTGCTTGGCTTCTGAATCCAGGGTCCTCTTCAAAGACCTTAGGCGTCTGTGCTCGTCTAGTCTGTCACCTTATATCTGGCACCTGTGTCCTCACACCCACTCTCGACTTTTCATTGCTGCTAGTGTCTGCTTGCCTCCCTGGCTTCCTGTGCTGTCTCTGTGATCCTTTGCTAGCAAAAGACCCAAAGGAATAAATGAACATGTAGTGATGAGATATTTGTGAGCAGTAGATGTTTCTCCGTTCCACTGCCTACTCTAAGAAAAGCCAGTCTGGCCTATCAGTTCTCCTTTTTCATTGCCCCAGTTGTCCTTGATCTCATATCTCTGTATGCCTTTATGTGTCACAGAGCACACTAACTGCAGTCATAAATTAACTCCCAAATCTCACTGGATTAATCCAAGCGTCTGTTTCTTATGCACGTTTCATCAATCTTGAATCCAAGGCTGACCATGCTCCATACATGGCTTTCACAATCGTGCTGGGGGTTGGCACCATAGATGACAAAAAGGAAATAGAGAGTAAGTGATGGTGGTGGTGGTGAGTCGAGGGAAGTAACATCACATTCCACTGGCCAGAACACAGTGAGGTGGTCCCGCTTCCTATAGCTGGGAGACTGGGAAAAGTGTGCAGCTGTGTGCTCGTAAGGAAAGTGAAAAGAATTTAATGAACACTGATCATCTCTGCCACACATGCATATTGTCTCATTTGATCGTCCCGAGGACTGTGGGAGGTATATGACAAGGATTAATACCTCTGTTTACAAATGAGGAAAGAGGCCCTGAGAGATGCAGTGATTTGCCCACAGTCACGTAGATGTGAAATGGCAGATGCTATAGTCACACCCAGGCCATCTGCCCCAGTAACGCAAAGTACTTTTTTCTAATCACATGTCCTGTAAATTGCACTAAAATAGAAGCCCCGAGTGTCCGGGGAAGAGTCCTTAGGGCAAAGTATAACAGAGTGAAATATGGGGGCAACTTCCATAAGATCCATTTGAAGCACCCTTGCAAATGAAGATTCCCTGGCCCCGCCCTATACCTACTCACACATTCAGAATCTGGAGGGTGAGCCGAATAATTTGCAAATGATTACTCTGTGCGGGACATAGTTTGAGAATTCTCTCCCAATCCTCACTTGATTTTCTTCCTATATTCTTTTAAAAAAGCAAATTAAAGATCCTTATAGGAGCTGCCTTTTTACTAGTTAATAATCTGGTCTCTGCTGGAAGACCTCCAAACCTGACTCTGGTGATAAAAGATTCAGTTGTACTTTAATGTTTAAAGACAAATGGATTTCTTTCTAAAAATAGGCAAGTGGGGATAGGGGGTGGGCAAGGGTCTGCAGCTAAATTATCATGCAGGTGGAGAAGTGCTTAATAAAACCCGGGCTATCGCTCCTGGCAAAGTGACTAAAGAGCTGAGGCAAATTCTATGGTAGTTCAAGTAAAAATAATCATAGTTTCTCTTGAATTCAAAGCTTTATGTGCAATTCTGTGATAATGTCTTAAATTGAAGGTAATTTTAGAATCAATTTAGGGGATAGGTTCTTTCCCCTGTCATGTTGCCCAAATATTGAATATAGATTTCCTTGCACATCTGGCATAAATACTGCATGGTCTGTGACATCAGGGGTATAAATATTTCATAATTAAGAAACAGATATAGCAATCACTCATCCAGTATAATAAGCTTCTGAATTCATACCTTTGCATTCCACCCCAAAAATGTGAGACTGCTGATAAGCCTCTTAATTATATTTTACAATATTTCATTTTAATGTAAAATTATACAAAATATTTCACTTTCAGAGAAATCACTATTAATTTAAGGAATGTTAAGTTAGCTACCTAAAAACCTAATAAAGTGTTATTTAGATAGTCAAAATGTTTGCTTTTCTGCCTTCAAGGTGCCTTTAGACACTGATTGTGTTAATTCCAACTTTAGGCTTAAAATATCCTTGTAGTAACTATAATTTAGTGTGAATTATTTATACTCTAGGAGGAATCACACATGGAGAAATGCTGAATCATAAGATGGTAGCTTATGGCAGTGGCAGTCGTTGCCAGCTTCTCTTGAATGGCTTATCTTGTGCCCAAGCAGAAATAGGAGGGTTGTCAGTATAATTATGTCCATACCCAGGGTTAGGAAGACTCACCTTTCACCCCTTCTGAAGGAAGTAGAGGATTTGGCATCCTGATTTTCAGAGGACTAAGGTCCGGTTTATTTGTGGCTTGACAGCTAAAATCCCAGTTTTCTGCCTGCCACTACCTTCCACAAATGTGGACTTAAGGTTTCCTCCTGGACTCAAACAGGGTGATGGTTTATGATGGATGCTTGGGGATGGCCTTCATTATTCCAGAGCCAGAATTGTAGGCAAGCAGCTCTGAACATCCAGCTCTGCTCCTGAAAATTTACTGAGTGCAAACATCGGTATTTCAGTAAACTTAATATCCAAGTTCCACCGAGATCTAGTTTATTTTAATCTTACATGAAGTTGGAAGGGGGGCACTATTTAAGGACTGTGCCGTGGTATAATATACAGTCAAGAGCAGTTGTTTCAGAATTAAACAGCCTTGGTTTCAAATCATGACTCTGTCCCTAGCAGGGTAACCTTGAAAAATTCACTCAGTCAGTCAGAGGCTCCGTTTTTCCACATAAATGCAGAGAAAGGTAGAATCATAATATTTATTTCCTAAGGTTATTGCTGGCATTGAAGGAATCTGTCATCATCTATCCACATAGGCGTACCACACACACAGATACTTGACTGGTAAACACTCAAAGAAGGTCTTTGAAATGAGAACTGGATAACATTAGGCAGGCCAAGTGGGTAGCTTTATGAAGAGCCTAGAGCAGTCACTTGAACACCAAGCCTGAATCAGAATCTCAGCGCCACACTCACTCGCTCCCTGGTACCTGTTGGGTATGCACACAAAGAATTTCTCAGCTTCAGCAACATGGATGATGCTGATGACTTTGATGGGAATGTTTTCAATGGATGGGCAGTTCCAGGAGGGAGAAAGAGTGAATGGGCCGTGAGAAAGTGCATATTACAGCAGCTACCCCTACTATCATTTGCACCACTACCATCACCACCACTGATCTTACTATGAGCCAGGCTCCAGCATGTACTCTTCCAGAATGATTTCATATGCATATTTACTATCTCCATCTCCTAGATGAGATAATAGTCTCTGAGGCCTAAGTAACATGGACAAGGTTACAGTTAGTGGGTGATATGATTAAGACACAAACAGATTTCTTTTCACACCCCCACTCCCAACCCCCTGCTCGCATAGGGAAGTGTTTGAAAACTCAAAGGCATTTATTTAACAGCTTCTGTAGATGAGGAGATACTGTAGGCTTCATTTCCTTAGCACTAGGGCTGTGAAGAGAAAACACATAGGGAAGCTACCTTTTAACTTAAATGGCTACATTTCAAGGCTGGGGCTTTGAACCCAGAACACTATTTGCTGGTGAGACTGAGATTTTTTCAGATTTCCACTAATGATGTGACTATAAGGCAGTGTGGCTTCAGCTGCGGTGTCCAAAGCTGACATTGTTGGAGTCATGCCAAACATCTAGCTGGAATCACAGAGAACACCCAGCAAAAGAAAACTCATAGTGAAGATTTCGAAAAATGTGGCGTAGGGTCAGGAGAAAGCTCTTTCTCACCTGTGTCTTTGAAGATTTTGCCTTGTTTCATGACTGTGTATGGATCTTTCTATTTGAACTTCCGCCTGTAGCTCCTCTTGGGATGACTTCAACAGTTACCTTCTCTATTAGGCACCTAGTGACAACCAGCAGGTCCCAGAGGCTCATGAGGCCATGATTGCAATGACCAGCAGAAGGTTCTGGGGATGCTGCAGTCCCATTTGCATTGCAGAAGGAGAGAGGTGAAAATTTTCAGGGACTAGAAACATTAGCAAAGCATTGCTCTGCCACTCCCTAGGCCACATCCTAGACCTTGTCATCACACACACTGTCCTTGCAATAACAAGTTGCAATAACTGTCCTCTCTGGCCTGGCTGGGAAGTGGAGAGAAGTCAGGAACGAAACCCAACCAACTACAGCTGTACCACTTACTTGTGTGACCTTGCACACATGATTTAATCACTCAGTGTCTCAGTTTCCTTGTAGATAAAATGTGGAAAATAATGGAATACTGTTGTTCCTTGGTATCCATGGGGGATTGGTTCCAGGACCCCAGTGATACCAGAATCTGTGAATGCTCAACTTCCTTATATAAAATGGCTTAGTATTTGCATATAACCTAAGTTCATCCTCCCCATATACTTTGAATCAGCTCTACATTACTTATGGTACCTAAGGGGATGTAAATGCTCTGTAAACAGCTGTTATAAGTATTGACTAGTGAGTCATGACAAAGGGATAAAGTCTGTACCTGCTGGTTACTGACACCCTTCCTAGGCTTAACTACATAATAGGATTTTTATCCAAGGTTGGTCGAATCTGGAGATGCAGAACCACAGATGCTTGGGGATGCCTGTATGCCTCTGAGGGTTATTTCAAGTTGATTGCTTGGCACCATGGCTGGAGTATAATACACATGAGCTCCTATTACTGTTCGCCCTCTCCAGCACCTGCTTTTAAAACCCACTTGATATCTACCAACTTGAGACAATCCCATTTTTCCCAAATCATCATTTTCCCTTTAAAATCACATTTCAGGGCCTCCCTTGTGGCGCAAGGGATTAGGATGCAACCTATGAACCTATCCACAGCCATTGCAGCATGGGTTCAATCCCTGGCCAGGGAGCTACCCACTTGGCGCAGCAGACCTCTCCTGGCTCGCCCGCTGCTCCCCTCAGCAGTATATTTCAGTCAGTCTGCCTGTTCTGTTCCCCGCTCTGTCTCTGGTGAATCCTCTCACCCCCACCCCTGACACTTCTGGCCTACACCCCAGTTCTTGTATGCATCAATAAATAAATCTTTAAAAAATAAAATAAAATCACATTTCAACCCTCTTTTCTTTTAATCAAATGTTAGCTATGTCTCCTTTATTGGCCCCTGGCTTAGTCCTTCACCTCCTTTGTTGCTTCACTGTCCTGTGTATTAACTGGGAAAACCATTATCCTGGGTCAGTCCAACCAGCTCTAACTTTCTGTCCTCCTGCTTAAAACCTCTACTTTCTCAAATCACAGTAGAAGGAAGACTCTTCTTTCAGACGGAGGCAAATCCCATTTCTTAAACCCTCCTCAGGAAAATGATCCTATCTCCTCTATCTTGTACCTTGCCTGCTGCCTTCTTTTCCCTTCTCATCAGCATTTAAACATGCCCAGTTTCTCCCACTATAGAACAAAATACAAAACAAAATCCACCAACCCACCACCCTGCGTCTTCTAGCCACCAACATAAACACCGCTGCTTCTACAGTCCAGATTGCTAGAATCCAGGGAAAGCAGCCCTCACCATACTCTCTTCACACACCCATTAGTATTAGTGCCTCATTTATGTCTGGTCTGCATATTGTCTCTCTCTTTCTACTCCCATTGCCCTGCCAGAGTCATCTGTGCTTAGGGTGGCAGTAATTGAGCGTAGAATGATATAAAAAGCTTTGTCTCTCCCACAGGGAATTGTATAGTTCCCGACACAGGCTAGGCACACAGTGAATGCTTCCGAAAGGAAGGAGAGAAGATGTAGGAAGAATCAAGTTCTCCATGGCAAGAGTGACTGGCAGCGTTTCTGCCTCGAGCCCCAACTGGTGCAAATTCACGTGAAATTCACTGAGAAACCTCCCCTTGGAAAGAATGGAGAGCCTTGATTAGTAGCAACAAATGGTGTCACTTGACTTTTAAATTTTATTCTTGTTAAATATTCATGAGTCAATTGCACATTCATATCCAGAACAGAAGTGCAGAGAGGGACACACTATCGTGTTGAATGCACTGGGCACATGGCTGCCCAGGAAAGTGTGAACCACAGCCTGAGAACACGCCCTCAGGAGCTCTAAAATGTATGCAGAAATCACAACTGTGCCATCGTGCCAAGTGTTCCTTGCCATCGTGTGTATCTCAGCTTCCTCCTGGATGTGTAAGGGTCCTTTACCTTCACCTGAATGTCAGGCAACTTTTGATTTTAAGCGGAGGAGAGGGAGGCATTTCCTTGAGGGCAGGCTTGGAAGCATGGATGAGCGTGGGCATGCGGAGCATGGATGTCTGGTTCCTGTCTGAGGTGGGGAGCTCTTGGCCCAAATCCCCTGTGCCCGGCCATCCCCAGCTGCTGGGCATTTGGTCTAAGGTGATTCACAGCTGCTCCCCCTCCCTGGGATCACCCCAGGCCTCGAGGATTGCTTTCCCTGGGTCAGACCCACTGCCAGGGGCAGGATGACCGGCTCATTCTGAGACACAGAGGCTGGGTGTCTTCGTGGAAGTTGGGACAACTGTGAAGGGGCACCCTGGCTCTAGCGCCCCATGGGCTCAGTAGAGGTCCCTTTTGCAAACACACTGCAGGTCAGTACCTCCTGTCAGCAACTCTGCCTCCCTTATCTCCTCACAGGCCTGTCTTGTCAAAGACTGAAAGCAAAGGGCGATTCAGGAGATGCTCTTATTGGGACTATTACAATGGGTAGAATAATCATTCATGAGAAATGTCTCCAGGGAAAGGAAAGGGATTGGGGTTTTATAGAGGCAGGAGATTAGAGAGTCATTTGCATCATCCAGAAGTCTTTTGAGGTCAAGTGAAAGCATAGAGATGGTATAATTTGGGCATATGCAAATACGTGGGGGTGGGGTTGTCCTTCGTGGTTAGCCATTTCCACAACAGACAGGGAGCCGGTGGCAGTGGTGGTTTGGGTTCCTAGTTGCCGCTGCCTTCTGGGATCCAGGGCCCAGGTTGGAGTTCAACACTCTCACTCTCGAGCTTTTCTCAGGAGCAACTCCGCCTGTCAGGGCCTGCTTCTCAGGAGCCCACCCTAAGACAGCCTGCCTTCTGGCCTGGGGGCAGCGCTGGAGCTGCTCTGGCTAGAACTTGGGTGCCTGTCATCTATAGATTCTAATTTATGAGCTAAACCATTGGAATTCTGGGCAAGGGCTGAGAGTCCTCTCAACACTTTAAAAGTCTTCGTGCTCCACGAGGCCGACTGCGCGCTGGGCTGTTTCAGGGCTGAGCTGAGACCCGGAGTTGGACGTCTCGCGGGCTTCTCTCAGCGAGGTCCTCACACCCTGGAGATGGGAACCCGGGAATGCATGCAGACAGGCCCCCTCGGGCTTCTTCCCTCTGGCCCGGAAGGCAGCAAGCTGGGAAGATAATGCAGGAAGGACCAAGTGTAGCCTGTGTGATGCCTACAATAGAAAGTCTCATGTCGATACTTGGATACCCTGAGATGTATGAAGGGGGTGAACATTTTAGAAATATGGGTCTAATTTCTAGCAGTCAGATTGGTGGAGACTTGAGCTTCGTGTTTTGATCATGATAACTTAGCATAGACTTTTAGGCTGGTGAGATCTGGGACATCTGGGTTACAGTAAGGTATTTTTAAGTCAGTCTCACTAAAATGAGAATGTTGTTTCTTGACAAGTTGGGTCACACGTGACAATAGAGATCAGAAAGTTCTTTGTAAACTACGCAGCACTTTAGTACCATACGATTTCTGAGCAGATACTATTGTCCCTGGAAATGCGACTGGGAGGTGACTTTTGTGCCTGGCAGATCTGTGCGGCTCTGGACTTGTTTCTACCTGTCAGCAAGCCACAGAAAGGAGAGCACATCGTAATGAGGTAAGACGATAAACATGTTAATAAAAATAAATAAAATTTAAAAAAATTAAGTTGCAGAAATAAGTGAGCAAACAACCAACTAAAACCCACTGGGTAAAAGCCATGGTCTGGCAGGTATTTTCAACTTCAAAACAAGTCAGTCCTGTAGCCAACTCCCTCTCCTACCTTGTTTTGTCTTTTGTCTTCCTCCTCTCTGTCTCTCACGCCTCTGCACACACACGCACACACACACTCACACAGGATATTGCAGTCAGAAACCCTTCCATATAGAGATGTCATCTCTTCAACTAACACCATATAACTTTTTCTAAGTGTGTTCTATAACATGGAAGAAGTAGTAAATATTTAATCAGATCTTTCATATGTGCTGCTTTCGCTTACTAGTGGGTGACCCATTGTCAGCGTGCAACTCAGTGGAGAGAGTATTAAAATTAGATTTTTATAGGTTTCCATAAGCCATCTGGTATTTTATCTCACTATAGCTCATCCCATGCACTCACAGAGTGAAGAGGGCGATGTTTCTGTCTGTCTCTCCCCACTCTCCTATCTGAATCCAGAATTACTCGAGTATAAGGAACAGAAACCTTACAAAAGAGCACAAGGCAAAAAGAAGGAATTTATTCTTAGCGGATTCGCTTGGAACCCAATTTAGGAAATACATACTTTATTGATTAATTTAATAATATTAATTAGGGGATTAACTTAATCCCCTAAATAAAGTAAATAAATATTGTTTCCATTTCGGTAAGGAAACTGAGACCCAGAGAGGAGACACAACTTTTAAAAATAATCATTTCGCTTCTGTTGGACATTTGAATTGTTTGATTGCTATTATTTAAAAGCAATTTCAGTGAATATTTATGGGCCATAGTTGACTCTTTCCTTTTGAAACGATTTTGTGGGAATAAATTCTGAGGATTATACTATTTGGAGGAAGGTATGAGCTTTTCAGTGATTTAGTATGTGTTGCTCTGGTCTTCATTTCATGAGGTATTTGCATTAACTAAGAAATACACAATTATTTTGCAAAGATAAAGACCTTTGACTGCACTTAATGCTCATTGAACTTGGAGATGTGTGTTGGATGATGAACATCACAATTGAGTCATCTATGGGCACTTTGTTCTATGTACTTACTCTTGGAACTCCAGCATTTCCCGAGTGTGGGCTTGCCCTGGCCTGCTCCAAGCTGCCACGCCCCTCAGGCCAAGCTGATCTCCAAAATCGCAGATCTGTGCCTTCTGTGTGATGGATCCTCCTCTGTAGTCATTCCACAGACAATTTTTTAGGAAGGGAACTGACTGAAGAAATAGGAATTTTCCACTTGCTTTCCCAACTGCTTTTGATTAATTATGAGATAGAAAGATTATATGGGTAATTTGTTGCTTTTATCTCTTTGGAATAAAAGTTCTGCAGGAAGGAGAGTACAGTAAGAAGAAAGATAGGATGGCAGGGATGCCAATGACAGAGATGGTGACTGCTGGACTGGATGTGAAGGGTGATTGCATTTATTTCGTTTTCCTAGGTTAGCTTCATGCTGTGATCAAAATACAGATGCTTAGTGGAATTAATCAGTTCAGCTGAGAAACATTTACTGAATATACTCATTTTTATTCATTATCAAGTACTTCTGCTGTGCTTACCCTTATATGTAGTATATGTGTGTGTGATCCATGCATGTACACACACAGCATGCCAGGAATGAACGACGGAAATAAGACTTAAGCACTTAATACCATGCCAGTCACTTTTGCTACAAGGAAACTACAATAAGTCATAGAGAGCACAGATGGCCTGCCTACCCAAAGTCAGACTCCTGAAAAGTAATAGATCTAGGATTTTAAATGAAACCTATCACCTCCACTTTGACCCCTAAAGTACACAACCTCCTAGTCTTGTAAGGGAAAAAAAAAGTGTCATGGGAATTTGGAGCAGGAATAGATCACTTCTCTCCCAGGGGTCAGAGAAGGTCTCAGATGGCTGTGTAGGTTTTGATAGGGAAGAAGAAAGGTACAGCTGAGGAGGTGAAAGGCTGTTCAAGGTTGGAAAAAAATCAGCATGAGCAAAAGCAATAAGCAGTGAATATGCCTGAGGTTTCAGAAAGGGGAATGGGTGGTCCTTGTGGGTGCACCACAGGTTGGGTGGGGCCCAAGGGAAGTAGTGAGAAGTGCCTGGGAGTCAGAGCTCAGAGGCCATCCGAGAGGGCCGAACACCTAGCATGCCAGAGGTTCAGACCTCATGAGCTCTATTGTATCAAATGATTGCAAAGGAAAAATGTCGGAGACGAGATTCTGAAACAGGGCGCTAAGAATGAAAATGTAAAAAGCTTACGGCAAATGTCAGTTTCATGGCATAATAAGCTGCATTTCATAACTGGTTAGATAGATTGGTGAGGAGGAGGAAGGAGCTGACGTGATTCTGAGGTTCTAGATTTGGTGCAGAGCTGTCTAATTCGACCAGCATTACTGAGTTCCTCTGTGGTGTGGCAGCAGAGGATATGGAGAACGGTTTGCCTTTGTAAAGACAGTCCTAGGACTTGAAGTCTCAAAGGAAAAAAATGATGATGTTCTTCCTCTAGTTGATAAAACTCTGCAGTTCAATGAAACATCTTAGAGCTTATCTTGCCAGATCCTGTTGACCTTGAAAATGAGCTGCTTATTTTTTAACTTCAATGAAGTTAAGGATTTATTTTTAACACATGTATGAAATTACAAACTGTGAAGTCCCCACTACATTTTTTTATACTCTGATGTCTGCATTCATCTGAAGTAACAATTGCTATCAATTCAAAACCTCAGGCATACTATACTTGCCTTTTAAATATTCTTACTGGGGTATGTAGTCAAAGATAAGTTATTAGATTTTTTTAAAGATTTATTTATTTATGCATACAAGAACTGGGGTGCAGGCCAGAGGTGTGGGGGATGAAAGGATTCATCAGAGACAGAGCGGGGAACAGAACAGGCAGATTTGACTGAAACACACTGCTGAGGGGAGCAGCGGGCGAGTCAGGAGAGGTCTGCTGCGCCATGTGGGTAGCCTCCTGGCCGGGGATGGAACTCCTGCTGCAGTGGCTGCAGATAGCTTCACAGGTTGCATCTTAACCCCTTGTGCCACCAGGGAGGCCTGGTTATTAGATTTTTAAGTCTTTTAAAACTGAAGCAAAAATCTCGGACCGTCAACAAGAGTAGGATAAGGTGCAGATGTGGCACTGGAGTCGGAGTTTTCCTACCACTTCCACATGGCCCTTGTCATCTTGGAAACAATTGCCGTGGTCTGTACTGCCCGTGCATGTGTAGAAAAACCCCTTTCTGTATTATTGATCTCAGATCACGCCTTCTGTGTAGTAGGAACCATCAGTGTGAATCTCACCATGGGAGACACCCACAGTGGAGCAGGCAGAATTTGGGCTTCAGAGGATGCCAGGTGAAGAAAGCGGCAACTGCCCAGTTATCATTTCTAAATTCACCCAACTAGGAAATGTGATAATTTATATCCCATCTGACTGTGGTTTAAGTATTTGAAGCTACCATTTACAGATGACTTACTCTATGTATGTCGCCTACTGGGATGGAGATTTTTGTTTCTTATCTAATCTTCAAAACAACCCAATGGGGCTATATTAATCTTCTCATCTCCTATTTACTGATGAGGAGTCAGAGCAAGAGAGATGAGGTGACTTGCTCAAGCTCAACCTGACTTTCTGCTCTCGCAATACGTGGCAATGGGTTCCTGTTTCTGTTATATTAGGCAGCAGCTGACATCTTCACTTATTCTGAGTCTTCTAACTCCGTAATTGGCAAATGAGTAACTCTGAATCAGCTCGTTAAGGAAGTCAGGGATGCGTCTGTTATCGGTATGCTTTGTAGATTAAACTGAACTTCCAGAACTCCTATGGTATTTTATTTGTACATACGCACAAATGGATATATGCCAATATTACCTATTTTCCCTTCATAGAAAACAGACGGAACTTAAAGACTGGATCTCTTCATGAAGGATATCATCACTTACTTTTTTGTTTGGTTGTTTGTTTTGTGTTTATAAACAGTAATGAGAAGACCAGTCATTAGAACATGAACTTGGCTTGGATACTATGATGGGTCAAATCATATCCCACAGAAGTCATATGTTGAAGTCCTAGCTCTTGGTCCTTACACTGTGATCTTATTTGGAAATAGGGTCTTTGCAGGGGTCATCAAGGTGAAATGAGATCCACTGTGAATGATGTCCTCATAAAAAGGGGACTTTGGACACTGAAGCACATACAGAGGGAATGTGACATGAAGAGACATAGGATGAAGACAGCCCTCTAAATGTCAAAGCAAGAGGCCTGGAAAAGCCCCTTCCTCCTGGCTCATTTCTACTCTCACCCACGACTGTTTTGTTGAGAGAGGAGGAGGAGGTGTGTGGAGGGTTGTCTGGAGATGGTGAAACTTAAGTACAGTTTTAGGGATGAAGAGAAATTTACTTGGTGACCGGGCGAGGTATGGGTGATGGGCATTTCAGCCGGAGGAGATGACCTGTGGACTGTCATGGATGGGGGTGAGGAGAACGGTTTGCTCAGTGTGCTCCCAGATGCCTGCCTTGATGCGGCATCTGCATGCCTGCCTTTCCATCTACCTGCCCGCCCACCTTTTCTCCTCACGAATACTAAGCACTCAGATTCAGATTCCTTAGCCGATAGTCCCTTTTCACTATTTTCTGAGAGTTTATTTATTTCATCGCAGGAAACATCATGTGTACATGGGCTCCCAGGTATGAATCTGTAGCTACGGCAGGTCTTTTTCTCTGAGGTGCCAACTCTCCTCCAGAACTGACATTTGCATAACCCAGCATGGGCTCAGGCCCGATAGATAAACATTACACTCTTTGCCTTTCTTCTGAAAGGCTGCCAGGCTGCTTTATATTTTTCATGTCCCCACCATCAATCAGCGACCTAGTCCTAAACCTGGAGTTGTCTCTCTTCCTGCTCCCAAATATCTTATTAGGGTTCAGGGACAGACTGACAATGTTATTCTCTAAACTCCCATTTGTTCCATTTTGTTGATCTTCTAAGCCAAGTTTGTGTGTCCCAACTCTCTGGTAGCTCTTTGTTCTCTAAGTGATGGCAAAAATTCCTGATGGCATCTGAAACAATACCTGTGGGGTCCTTCTACACCAGGAATATCACAAGGCTGGACCTGAGGGTCAGTATTCACTTTAAATAATCACGTAATCTCCTGGTATCTCTTGATTAATCTGCAGCTGCACTTTCCTCTGTAAACTGTCTACTCCATCCTTCTTAATGAGAACTTTGCCTTTTCTGAATAGAATGGATGCACAGTAGAAAATTAGCAGTTGGAACTTTTTCAAAAAAATATGTGACCACACTTCCCACACCTCTCCCTCCGGCTACTCATCATTTTTGCTCTTCAGACTTTTCCAGGTCCCCCCTTCATTGGCAGGGCCTCCGGGGCTACCAAACTCACACACTTGAACCCACAGTTTGAATCTCTCCTCAGGATCCAACTGCCGTTTTGCCATCCCCCCTCAATTTCACTCATAGATCCTGTAACCTCATTCAGTCAAATGCTGAACTTTTCACCTACTCCTTCTGGGAGGGCCTCCCATTGTTGCTAAGTATCATCATCAGTTCAGGCTGCTGTAACAAAGATACCCTAAACTGTTGGCATAAACAACAGACCTTTATTTATCACAATTCTGTGGGCTGGAAGTCTAGGGTCAAGGTGCCTGCAGGTCTAGCATCCGGTGTGAGTCCTCTTCCTGCTCTTCCTTAGGCTGTGGTGGCATCTTGAGAGAGGAAGCAAGCTCTCACTTTATTCTCTTATAAGAACACTAATCACATTGTGAGGACTCTGTTGTCATGGTCTCGTCACCTCCCCAAAGCCCCACCTTCTAATAGGATGCCCCCCTACTTCCCTCACAATTATGACAGCCTCTGTCTCCAGCCC
Source organism: Talpa occidentalis (assembly GCF_014898055.3). Taxonomy (NCBI): domain Eukaryota; kingdom Metazoa; phylum Chordata; class Mammalia; order Eulipotyphla; family Talpidae; genus Talpa; species Talpa occidentalis. The sequence continues at coordinate 6,373,661 of NW_023601543.1, forward strand.
CATAACAAGGAGAAGTTACAGATGACCTGGCATGATGTTCATGATTTCTACATCTGATGGGAAAGGCACTCCATTGTACCTTCTCTCCCCTAGTTGCCATTTGCCCTGCTCACCAGGGTCTAGCATGGCACTCTTTTAAATCCCAGCTTCATAGCCTGTGTAATTGTGTTTGACTCCCAACTCCACCACCTCATAAGTGTGCATGATCTTGGACAACTCACTTTATCTCTCTTCATTTCTTCACCTGTGTACCCACTGGTTGACCAAATATGGAGGAATAGCTTCTATACTATTGGTGTAGTCTGCTTTATGCTAGAATTCACAGCACTGTGACAGAGACTGCCAAGTTAGCAGGTGAGGGTGCAGGGTGTGATAAGTACAAAAATGTGCAGGGGTACAAGGGTGTCCAGGAGAGCTGCCTGCCTCACATCTTTCTTCCCCCGAGGTGCTCCTTCTTGAGTGGTTTCATTCTTCCTCGTTGAAGAATATCTCCTCCATCTCTAAAAGCCTCCCTCCATCCACCTGTTCCATAGACCCTTTGTATCACTTCAGTGCTCTGTTCCTCTTTGAGCCTTGATGATGTTCCCTGTAGCTCTTGGAACGCCTTTCTCATTCATGCCATATTAAACCATGTTTCTCCTGGAGGCTGCATGTATGATTCATTACTGAGTCCCTCACAGGTCAGTGTCTGTCCAGGGTAGAAGCTGAGTGGATGCTCGGGGATTTCAACTGGGGAAGTGCTCAGAGTGGACTCAGCCATTCACCACAAGCTTCTCTAGTACAGACATCAATCGCAGAGCTAGCTAGGGGCAGAATCTATTTTTGGTGCAAGTGCAACCGGATGTCCAGTAATGTGATACAGATGTCCTCATGACTCTAATTGGCTGTTTCTGGTGGTGAACTCATAAGATTCTGTTGTCATTTGTAATCCTAGTTATTGTTGAACAATGCACCCACAATTTTTCTGATGATCAGATTGATGCTGGCAAAATGTAAGCATCTTTTCATGTAAGTGCAAAATAAATTTAACAGCAGACTTTTTTTTTGAAAACAAACATTATTAGTGAAATCATATTTTCCTCTCTCGTTGCCAATGGTTGTCACTATTCCAAAGCCAAGGTTAGCCAGGTGAGAAAGTTGGCTAATTCTCAGCCCAGTTTTTGGAAATCTGGAAATCCCTCTGCCCTTACTTTCATCATCTTCCTGGAGTCTTCCCAGCTGAGCATGTGGTATGTGTGTTCCACTATATGACATCCTGGCAGTTTTGCAGTGATAGCTCTTGATTCTGATTGCACGGAAAGGGCTTCAGAGGGAGTATGTGACTCACGTGGAAGATGGATTACGTCCCCCACGGAAAGAACAAAACGGCTCTGTTAGAAATGGAGGTCTGTGTATGTTCATCCAGCTGCACACCGAGGCCCACTGTTCTAGTGAATGTACATGTGAAAGGAACTACCCCGTTCTATCTATATTTACATATTCCTGCATTTGAAATATATGCTTTATAAAGTGCATGTGTTCCATAAAGTATAAAGTGCTAGACAAAATAAAATATAATATTTACATGTAAGGAAATATCAGGAAAAGGTTGCTTATTGTATGATGATGGGAATGGGAAAAGCAATTGTAAAACAAAATTTTCAATGCATCTCAAATATTTGTGTTTCAAGATAGTGGATGCAATGGTCTTTAAACAAGGGAAGTATGTCTGACAAATGAGATGATAGCTCCAAAGTGCACATATTCAAAATAGCCAGTGGCTGGGAAGAGGAAAGTAAACCATGGTAAGTGGGAAGGGCTTTCTACAGGTGCCCGTGAACTCTTGAGTAACGCGGGCTGTGTGCGCTGCGTGGGGCTTGTCTTTCATGCCAGCCTGCCGGTTACTGGCTTTATGATACTTCTGCTTGGTATTATACTTTCCTGAAATTTACAGTTTAATCATGGCTATAGAATTAAATAAAAATGGTTCTTAAATGTCAACCTTTTATTATTTATAGTAAAAAAAAAAAAAAAAAACAACATCACCACCCTCTTCTTTATGGACATGGTTAGAGGGACAAGATCAAGCTTGGCGGTTCTTCTTGCTGATGTATGTGGACTGCAGCTCTCAGTTCCTCTGTCTCTGAAGTGGCCTTCAAATAGTGCCTTTCTGCTTACAGTTCAGGAGACCTTGGGGGAAATAATTGAGTTGAAAGCATGAGAAAATGCAAATCTCTTTTCATTGGGAGAGGTAGAGGAGTAAAGAAAAATGCAGGGGCAAATTATAGTTTTAAGTATTTATAATTGTCCTGTGCTGGATTCTGCATTGTCACTGACAACATAACATTCAAGTAGACCAAATAAAATAGTCTAAATATCGACAGACAAAATCCTTTTCATAGCACAGTTTCCTTTTCCTTCTCAAAATACCTAAATGTCTACCATTGATTTCCAGAAAAGCTCCCCCAAATAGCCTCCTTGAAATAAAAGGACACCATTTCAGGTGTCAGACTATAGATTAAAAAAAAAAATCATAACACTTTCTCCCTTTGATATGTACAGTTGAAGGTAGTTCTCACTGAAAACTGATATTTCCATCAATCATAAGGCATGAAAGCATTTTTCATATTAAGCACAGTAATAAAGGATCACAGTCCTTACCCTTGGGCGCCTCAGAGGAAAAAAATAAAAAAGCTACAATGTTGAGCATTGTAGAAAATGTCTGACTATTCAGAATGCTTGATTTTATGAGTCTAGGTTTATTTTCCATCAGGATGAAAATTACTTTGGGACTTTTTTTACTATGTCATCTAGGGAACTACACATCTGGGGAGGCACAGGGCAGAGAAATACTCTTCTGAGAGTGTATACGAAGGGCTGTGTCTGATTGGTCTCTGTGTCCCTGTGCTGAGTGCGGTGCTCAGAGCAGAATACTTGCTTCTTCTAGGGTTGTTGAGTGACTTAATGTCTTTGTCCTAAGGCTTTCCTTTGTCCAAAGCATCCTGTTTCCAAGCTAAACCTCCAGATACAACCAACGGGCCAACGTGGCTGATGCCCTCCCAGTGACCTTTGAATCAGAAAGAGCAAAGGGGGCTTAAGCCAGGAGAGCGTGACACACACAGAGTTTGAGTTGGCTAGAATGTCCATGAGCTTCAAGTTTAAAGGAATCGTTATTAGAAGTGAGAAATACAGCATCAGAATCTTTTAACAGTTAACATCAGTTTTTCCAATGGCCCCATTCCATAGCTGTGGGCTCGAAGCCTAGAGAAGGTATGTAATTCACCCAGAGCCCCAGAAGTCAGAGGAGGCATAGGCCCTGTAGAGTCTGGGTTCCGTGCTGCCGTGCACTATGGCGCAAGTTATTAGCTCCGCTGAGCCTCAGTTCCCTCCACTGTCATTGGGATTGCTGTGCACCTTGTAGCTCTGTTAAGCGACTTCCATGTGTCCCTCCAGACCCCCTTCCACTCTCCCCACCCTGTTCTCTGCCCTGTCCTGGGAGGCCATTTTCTGTGGAACAATTACATCAGTGGGCACCTGGGTACTTGGGAATCCATGAGGTGCCCCAAGGAGGGCTGTTGAGAGGGAGTAATGGGAGGAGTAAGTGCTTCGTCTCCTGGCTCCCTTCCTGCAAGTCAAATGGGGCCGGCTGAGTCGCTTGGTAGAAGTCACTGCTCATCTAGCTGGCCTTTTCTCATGCCCATTGACCTTTCTGGGTTCCAGCAACAGTTTCCCTTGTCCTTTCAGATCTGAGGTGATTGTAGCCCCCACTGCTCCTAGTACTCACCCTGACTATCTCTCTGACCCACCTCTGTGTCAAATCATTGCAGTTTGTGTGTGTTGCTTCCTGCCTGAGCTCCACGGATACTCCAAGCTTGAACGTGCCCATCAGCTGTGCTTGGTGTATGGACTTTTGCTGAGAGTCGTAGTGGTGGCAGCGATTGCTGTGGATGTGACGTGCTCCTGTTTTCCAAAGCCACCCAATGAATCACAGGCAAAGGTATAGGAAGTATCCCCTCCCTTGCTCGGCTCCCGTGCAGTGCAATGCTCTTCAACTGTGCACACTAAAGAGGAGCAGGGCAGCTGTCCTCTTACACGTTCCCTGTGGGCTCAGTTCTCCAGCAGATTCCATCTTATATTTAGTGCTCTGTGTGGTCTTGAAACCTACCTTCTGTAGTTAAAAAGTCCAGGACTGTAAAGAAAAGCATTGCAAATGAAGTTGAGGGTTATTATTACAATGGGATCAGTGTCAGTTCACACCACCGTTTGTACAACAGCCCAGAAAACAAGAAATGAAAAGGAAAGGAGTTCCAGTTCTGGCCTTGGATCCATTTCTGACTTGCGGTGTCACCTGGGAGAGTCACTTTGAGTGTGTCCCTCTATACCACGTGTGAACAAAAAGAATATTTCTGAAAAGTGGGCGCATGGGAAATGAAAAAAAATTCAATGAAAAAGGAACTCATTGTGTGTTGATGACTTTCAATTATTTTAGCATTCATTTTGCTGGAAAATGTTAAAAACAATCACTGAAGAGCCCAGTGGGATTTATTTTATAAGGCCAATTACAATGTCTTTATTCATAATATGAACTGAATGTGTTTCTAATGCGTTGATGAATTTTTCAGAGTAGTAGTATATCTTTCAAAATATTTTTTGATAAACAGATTTAGGAAACAATCACATAAGGAAATGAAGCACTGTTATTTTCAATATATATTAAATTATATTTTGATTTTCGCTATTTGATGTAGTCCGTTGACATTTGCCTCTGTATATTTATATAGCATGAACTCCTGCTGGTGGGCTCTAGGGCATACTGCTTTAATCCTTCACTTTCTTTTTTCAATTTTTTCACAAAATTTTCTTTTATTAATTTGCATTATTTTTGTTGAGGTGACATTGGTCTACAACACTGTACATGATTTAGAGAAGTAGGGTCACCTCTTCAGTGTGTGTTACCACACCATGCCGCCACCAAGCACCCATAGTTTTTAAGCCTCCTTCCAACCTCATTTTCTACTTTCACCTTTACCATCCATCCTCCTCCTCTGGTAGCCTCAGTTGTTGAGTCGGATTTGTAGGGTTTGTTTTGGTTTAGTTTGTCTGTTCCTTTGTTTCTCTATATTCCTCATATCAGTGAAATCATCAATATTTGTTTTTCTCCTACTGACTTATTGTGCTTAGCATCATCTTCTACACTCCCAGCCATCTTGTCACAAATGCTAACACTTCTTCTCCTTTGTAGCTGAGTACCCCATTTGTGCATATAGAACACAACTTCTTTTAGGTCATGTGGTTTTAGTGACAGAGCCAGGATTCAAACACAGGTCTGTCTGACTGCCAAGCCTGTGTTCTGTCATTTTGCTATAATGTCTCTCTTCTCTCACATCATCTTTATCTACTCATCTCTTGTTGGGTACTTAGATTGTTTCCATAACTTGCCTATTGTAAATAGTGCTGCAGTGAAATTTGTGATTTCGCATTCTTCCATAGACACCTAGGCAAGGAATTGCTGGGCCACATGGCAGATATAAATGCACATCAAATCCTCACCATGATACCTGAGATAATATCTAGTCATAGAAGTTAATCATGAGGGTAAAGTTAGCCTTTCAGTGGAGTTTATAAAAGCCAAGAATAAGAGTCTGAGTAATAAGTAAAAACCTAATCAGCTGGAGCACAAAGAAGAAGCCCCAGAGTGCTCTGCTGACACAAGTGATGCTGTATTAGTGTCAGTGGCCAGAGATTGGAACCTGTGGCTGGTCTCTCTGAAAAAGGCAAGGGAGGAACAGTCAGTCATGAAGGGAGAAGGTATGAAAAATTGAGGGTACAGCTATGGTGATGATGACAATAAAATCAAGTTATCAAGTGGAGACATGTATCTCTGAGTTTTCTGATGGTGGGAAGAAGCAGGTCTGTGAGGACAAGGTTGGCCCTGGAGGTTGGGGGGGCAGAATGAAGAAGTTAGCCAGAACTTAGAAGTAAGGACTGTATCAGGACTGAAGACTAAAACTAAATCTTAACATCGTCTCACAGTGAGAAGGAAAAGGCTTTGGTGTTTCTTGGAGAAAGAGAGAGAGAGAGAGAAAGAGAGAGAGAGAGAGAGAGAGAGACAGAGAGAGAAAGAGAGAGAGAGAGAGAGAGAGACTGCAGACTGCAGTAAATGGGAAGAAATGTGATGTGTGTGGTGATGTTGCCTCCCCTCACAAGACAGACAACACAATTGCCTTCTGGCCACCTACCTCATAGTGGTATATTTTGTAACCCATCCTAGCTATAAGCAACGGAAGCCCTCTGAAGGACCAAAAATCCATCCTACTCAAAGTCACTGACAGCACACACACACACTAAAATAGTGTTTGGAAACCACAAATCCAATGCCAATGAGAGCCCCTTCTTATGAAATAAGTTGAAAAGGATAGTGTCCTGGGCCTCCCCGGTGGCACAGCGGTTGAGCGCTGGGTTGCAAAGCTGCCCGCGGCCTCTGCGGCGCCGGTTCGATCCCCAGCTGCTCCCCGGCCACTGGAGGAGGGTCCCACATGGCGCGCAGACCTCTCCTGTCTCACCCGCTGCTCCCCTCAGCAGTGTACTGCGGTCCTTCTGCCTGCTCTGCTCCCCGCTCTGGCTCTGGTGAATCCTCTCACCCTCCCGAGCTTCTGACTGTACCCAGTGCATGTATAAACAAAAAACCAAACAAATAAATAAATAAATAAATAAAACATGCCTCTATTAAAAAAAAAAAAAAAAAGAAAAGGATAGTGTCCTAACGAGGGAGGGTCATGGGAATGGTCCACCCTTCCACCTCCCACATTCAATATAGGGGAGTATTGTCTACGGGGAATTTCAATACAAGAATAAAATTGAGAAAACATTTGGTCTTTATAGTATCACCTCCATATTTCAGCATGTCGAAATAATGTCAGTGATTAAGTGTTCTTTCTCAAGGAAAAAAATTGTTTTCATGTGAGTGGGGGCATGATGGAATGGTTTTGGCATCAAGTATAGAGGGTTGAGTTAATCATGTTACTTGAGTTAATTGTTCCGGACCTGTTCCTGTTTATTTACTCACTCATCCGCCTTATTTCCAGCTCGCAGCCCATCCCCCTTCCCATAGGCAATCACTGGGTGCATGCAGATTACCTCCTTGTTTGTGGGCATTTGCTTTCATGTATCTGTTGTTAACATTGTTCATGTTTCTAATTTTTCCGCTGAGCCCTGTTGTTAAGATCCATTGGTGTTCCTGTGAGTATGCTAGTCTGTTCCCTGGTCATGGACATGGAAGATACATTCTTTTTGCCTTGTAAATTTTAGAAACATATTTGGGTCTTTAATATTTGTACTTATCCCCGTTACATGTTTTGTTTGATTTATACCTCAATGTTTTGTTTCTTTGCATTGTCTGTCTAGTATGTTTAGTATCTTATGTTTAGATTTCCACATAGTTGTTAGCATAGACTGGTGTGATTGATTTTTTAAATTGAACTTTATATTGTGAAATAATTGTACAATATTACAGCCAGAAAAATGACATTAATGCAATCCATCTACCCTACTCAAATTTCACCAGTTTTACCTTTCCATTTGTCCATGTTTATGTATTTTCACAACTTGATTGTGTGCGCAATTCCTGTGAAGACCACCACAGCAAGATGCAGAAGCATTTCATCATCCCAAGGATTTCTCATGTTGCTCTTCCATAGCCAACCCACTTTCTCCACCCCCTCAAGTTCATAACCCCTTGCAGCCACTCTTCTCTACTTCTATAAAGTTGTCATTTCAACAATATTATGTAAATGGTATTATTTCATATGTAACCTTTGGGGATTAGCTTAATTTTTCCCCCCACTCAACATAAGTTTCTGGGGACTCATTCAGGTTGATGCGAGTTCATCTTTTTTCATTCCTCAATGTAGTGTTCATGATGTAAATAAGATGTATCACAATTTGTTTAATCATTCTTGTAAAAGGCATCTTGAGGTATTTCCAGTGGGGTTTTTGGCTATTAAGAATGAAGCTACTGTAACAGTTCACATGTAAGACATTGTGCGAACATCAGATTGCATTTCTCTAGAATAAATACTCAGGTTTGTAACTGGTGAGCACCATGAAAGTTGAATATTTTGTTTTCTAAGGAATGCCTATATTTTCATGTGCTTATTGCCTTCTTTATAGTCTCAAGCCCCTCATTTTGACAGGTATGTGATGATGGATTAGAGCAAGGATATTGACATTATAGGTATCAAGTTTGAAAATGACATGGGAATTGAAAGATTTGTGTGAAAATTGAATCTAAATCCAACATGGGGCCCATGAGGTTAGACTCTGGACCACGGAACGGTGGCTTCAAGAGCCAACCCACCTCCTCCTCTTCCCTCAAGTTCCCAAAGTTTGCTAGGGAAAAGTGGCATATTCTGTCTTGGGGTCCTAAGCCCAATTTCTTGTGAGTAGGATGAGAGACATCTGGTTTAACAGTAGTATAAAAAGTGTCAGTGTAAAGATTTCAATTGATAGCAAATAAAATTTGAGCTAAAGGTGTGAAAAGGCTGCTAAAAAGCTAGTGCGAGTTCTGACAAAGGTCTGTAGAAATGTAGCATCTACAGTGGGCGAGGCATTCTCTGTCTCATGTTGATTAGACTACACTTTGAGAACAATTTCCAGTTGTGGGTCTTATACTTTAAGAGGAATAGAGGCAACTTAGTAACCAGAGGAAACTAGGGGCATGATGGGAGTTGGAAGTGTCTGACAGGAAAAATAATGGAGAGAAATGTATCAGGCAGGGTTTTGATCAGCAACAGATTTTACACTCCAATAGGATAATGAGAGTAGAGTTTAGTAAAGCATTGATTAGAAAGGGAAGGGAGAGTACAGGAAACCACAAGAAATAGTTATATACTCTGGAATGGAAACAGGACAACTGCTACTACCCCTAGGTTGGATAGGGGGAAGAAAGAGCTGGTTCCTGGAGTAAGAGTGAGCTGGGTAGAAAGACCTGTCAGAAAAACAAAAACAAAAATAGATGATGTAGGTAAAGGGATGAAACAGGGCCACAAATCCCTGCAAGGAGGAGGCTAGGGGGATAAGAACTCCAACTTCATTCTCCCCCCTCCCTTTTGCCATCTGTAAGGCCTTTTCAATAATCAAAAATAAACAGAAGTCAGAGGACAAGAGAGATTCTTAGCATAGTTTCCATTCACACAGGTCAGAACAGAAAATAGTGGAAATGGACCAGGTGATGCAAATGGAGGCTGTATGATTATATTGAACCCCGAGAAGCCAAGGTCTCAGGGAAGATCCAAGTGTCTTCAGCTCTTTCATAGTGGGTCATGGGGAAGCAGACTTGGAGTTTTGGAATAGCATAACTCTCATTGGTAGCACTGCAGTAAGGGACTTGGGGTGGGGGGAGTGGCATAAACTCCATAATGCAGTTGATCTGGATGAATTCACCCTGGAAAGCTATTTACAAAATGTTCAATTGTAATTTAAGGACATTTTGCTCTTTCCTGTGGGCATGACTGTCTCACCATGCCTATCGCTCTCTGTACTTGCTACTCTTTTTCCCCTGGCAGAAAGCAGACAGTTGTGTTTATTAAAATTGATATCACTTGAAAATGAAAAGTGCTTAAATGTAGAAACTTGAACAGTGGCAATGTGGGGTATCTTGATCAGTAATTCCTTGCAGCCGCATTCAGTCTTGTTTGTGATGGTGTCATCAGAACTTAGAGTTGAGCCAGGCACATAACATGCAACTGGTGAGTATTTTGCTGGATGTTGGTGTGAGCATGGGAAGTGAGAGGTAGCGCAGTAATGGAAAAAAAAAAAAAAAAAAAACCTCTTAGGTCCTGCCTCACAATAGATGTGGGACCTAGCTCCAGCTCTGTCACTCAATAGATAATCTTTGGCTAGTTCTATAAATGCCCTTGAAAGTAATTTCCAGGGATCTAATTGTTTGAATATAGATTTTAGCATTAAAATTTGGCTCCTCACTTCTTACTATGTAGTGTGTGGATCTGTATTTAGAAATATCCAAGAAAAGGAATGAGTCTCTCTAGCTGAGGCTTTGGGAGAATGCAGGCAGCCAGTAGACTTAGTTTTTTAGTTTGTGTTACTGTCTTCATGGTAAACCAGTGCAATACTAAAGACTCCAAATAATTACTTTACTTCAGTAAACTGCAACACAATGCATTTAACTGCAAACATTTAAATTAAGACTAATGCCTTTGGATTGAAATGCTTCACTAATAGTGAGTAACACTGATATTAATAATAGCTAATATTTTCATGTAATTATGTCTATATGTCCAGCTTTCACTTAGCACTTATTACCTTTCAGGCACTGCAAATGCACAGTGTACTTCAGCCCTCACAACCAACTTAGGAGCCTTGTAGTTTTGCTATCACCGTCCTTAGGAAATGAGAAACAGAAGCCACACAGTAAGTAGTGAAGTGGGGGATTCACACTTAGGTAGCATTAGTAAATAGTCTGAACTCTTATCTCCTTGTTAGAAATGTTATCAGCAAATGTGCATATTTTTTTGTGAAATAAATTCAACGATGTGATGATTGCATGCTTTTTAGTTTTAAAGACTGCATTGCAGAATTTCCCTTTTATGACACTGACACACAGAAGTAAGCTTTAGTTCATACAGTTCAGATACTGCTTAGAGAAATATATGTGTATTTGGAAAATTCCTTTGCAGAATGCACTTGTGGGGTTAATTGAAAACAGTTACTCTGAACCGATGACCGATGACCTTAAACTGGTTTGGAACCAGCTCTGTCACTCACAGTGTGCACCTGCGTGAGTGAGTGACACACTCTGAATTAATGATGCCCTTCCAGTGCTTTATTCATCACCAGGGGTCTCTGTCTTGCAGTCTATGTGACCTCACATGTGGGAATAATCTCCTCCTGCTTTTTCTGAAAAAGGGTTATTTCTTTTTTTTAAACAAAGTTCATACTTTCCCCATGCACTTTGAAATGTTGGAGTTTTGTGGGACCTACCTCAGTTAGGTCTTTGCTCTGTATCATATTTGGCTTTTCCTTTTGTACGTTCCTAATGACCAGCAAATAAAAGGAAAACAAAAGTGAATTCCATAAGCACCCTTAACAGCTGAGAAGCTAGCATTAAATTAAATATTTCTTAATTTATCGTCATCATGATGGTAGTAAATTTTCATGGCATTTAATGACTTGTGATAACATTTTAGGGCCAAAACATAGTATCTCTATATAAACGAAATAGAAAATACAAGGCAGAAGAAATAAGATGTGTAGAGGGCTATCTAGCCTTTGGATTTCAGAAGCACGTAGAGGGAAGAATGTCAAAAAATCTTAGAAATTTTCCTTTTTTAAGTTTCTTTTGTTCAACACGATTCTCCACTAAGTAAAAATATTTTTTGCGTAGTATTTTATACGTAGGATGATACACTATTTTTCAACTAAAACTTTTGCAGCCTGGCACACTTGGGATCTTTGGTCAAATAATTTCACCTCTCTAAGGCCTCTTGTTCTTATCTAAAATGGGGCTCCTACTTTTTATTGTTTACTGGATGGGTGAGAACATTGTTGTCAATCCCTTAGATTGATGTGTAACAATAGGTATGCCAGAGATGGCTAGAAGGTTTCCTTTGCAAAGTCAATTTTGCAGAGAAAAATGAGTTGTTTGACTTGTTTAGCTTTTCATTTCATGTTATGTGGATTTCAACTCAGTTATTAAAAAGCAGAGATGCAACAAAATTATGTATTTTCAAAATATCATCTATTGAATTACTACTAAATTGGCAGATGTCTGGTGTGCGTGCAGTCTCACCCCTGTTTCTTGTTCCAGGTCGACAGTAATAGTGTGCTTGCAGGATATTTTCTCTCCCAAATATGGGCTTTGTATGAGAATCCTTCCCAATATAGTACTCCAGCAAGCTGGTAACCAAAAAAAAAAAAAAAGGAAAAGAAAAACAATTCTGACTCTGTGGCCTCTCTCAATATTCGCCTTCAGTCCCACTTCAACTTCTAGCTTGCACCAGAAATTCCACAATCAAGACTCCATTCTTTTTCATTTTGGTCTTTCATCTTTGTTAAATATTTCACCAGGGATGTGTTGCAGACTGGGTTTCCAGGAAACGCTCCAAAACCAAGATTTATGTGGAGGCAGTCCAAGGGGAAGGGTTCTCTGGAAGGACCCAGGTAAGGGAGGGACACAGAGAGGACTGGGAAGTAGAAGCTGAACTGTGATGCAGTTACAGGGAAGTTCGTGGTGGGGCCTCTACCCCGAGAGCTCTGCAGCTGCAATGACACCTGGGAGATAGCCTGAAATGACACAAAGACTGTCTATCCTTATATCGTGGAACATTCGCTGTATCTAGCCGCCTCCCAGCAAGAGTGGTGGCCTTGGTCTTGGAAAGGTAAATCACATGGATGGAGTCAATTCTCAGCTGTCAGCAGCCAGCCCCGGACAGTTGGGGAAATAAGTGTTGGTTCTGAAAGGGGGATCTGGGTGGCAAGTCACTGCAAAGCTTCAACAGTTTTACTTCCCAGCCAAATACGTACATCAACATGAATGAATTGAGCCTTGTTGTGGAAACAGGGCAAGAAAGCACATCAGGGACCCAGGAGCAGGATGGAGGGCTGTGGAGAGAGACTGCGTACATTGAGGAGTACACAGGCCTTGCCATAGCATGTGGTAGTACTAGTCTCCAAATCTGTCTTCAGTTATTTTTTCATACCAAAAAAAAAAAAAAAGTGTGTAGGACTGCTTTAGGGAGGATCATGGTAGTGGAGTTTGAGATTGTTATTTATAGGAGCTTCTGAATTTAATTTTATGTTTGTGGAACTTCAGTTGTGTCTTAGTTTCAAAGGTTGGCCCCTCTGGAAACTAGTCTTCTCAAGAGTCAAGAAGGTCATTTGTTTCTCAGCCAATGTACAGCCAACTTGTGTCATGAAGAAGCATGCATTCCAGTAGGCCGTGTGTATTTAAAGGAGAATATGAAGAAATGGGGCACAGTGGGGGCAGCGTGTTGCTGCCCTAGTATGGAGCTTTGCTCAGCCGGCCTGCACAAACAGGTCAAGACTAGAATCCTTTGAAAACTAGCTCTCTACAAGTCTGGTGAGACCTCTGGACGTAGCTCAAACAAGTGCGGGGGTTGTTGCCAGAACACCGGCGGGCCATTAGTTTACCTCACACAGGATTACTCCTAATATTGTCACTGGGTTCCAAGGGAATGTGTCCCCAGTGTGTCAGATAGAAACTGCAGGCATATTACACCTGCAGTCACAAGTGAAGGCCTTCCGTATGATGTAAAGGACATCATTCCTGCCATACTATTGTGAGGGCAGTCACAAGCGCCCCCTCACACACAAGGGGAAAGAGTATGGACTCTGCTGTGGGGGAGTGTGTCATTCACACTAAGGAGGGCAGGCAGAAAGACATTCATGATTCATACATTGGTTTGGCAATCTTGGAAAAATAGAGTCTGCCTCTCTTTCTTATAAACTCATTCTTTCAATTTCCACACAGGAAGCTACTTGGTCAAATATTCACTTCCAGAGAAATGTAATTTGAGACTGGAGCTTCTGGGATGATAGGGGATAACACACTTATCTCTGCAACTTAGAGTCTTGTTCTGCTGGCAATCACGGATCCTTTAGTTTTTTTGTAGCTGCCTTAGAAATGAAAATCTTATATTCTACTGAGAAAAGTTATTTCTCCTCCCTATTTGTTATGAGTCCCAAAATTGCTGATCTTTAGTCTGACCACATAGAAAAGTGGGGTATCTTCTTAGTGCTTTCTGGGAAGTTAGAAAGAGCAAAATGAACAAGAGTACTGAAAATGCCCTTAACCCCACTATTGGTTATGAGCTCCAGGTGACCTGGAAGGCAAACCCATCTTTTTAGACAGTATACATGTGCCTTGCAAGTGCCACTTGGAAGACTTCCAGTAAGTATTGGAATCCATAACACACATTCTTGACTGAGGTCAGTTCTGTAGAATTTAGCTTCTGAAGACAATGAAAACCAAAGTGATGATATTTATACTTCTCTTGGCAGAAATACTAGAGCAAACATCAATGTTCACATGTAAATATCTTCTACCAGACATGTGATATCACCGATTCTTTCTTCCTTCACAAGACTGTACTCTTTTAAAAAATGTTTGAATATTTAGTTGTCCTGTTTTCAATGTGTTAAATCTTGAAAACTATGTTACATGCAATTAGAATGAAGTAGTGGCATCAATCTGGATGTCATCTTGCCACGCATCTTAACCATGTGAGGCATGCCTGTCATATTATTCTTTTCTTTGGATATCGTTGGTACTTTGTTGAAGTAGTTTCAAGGAAATTGTATTAATTAGAAAAACAGATAATGACTTTTATGGAAAGTGCATGTTTTATTTCAATAGCAAGGAAGCAATAGCATCGCCCTTCTCAAAATAGTAATTACAAGAAAACTTGTAATCCTGCATCTTATCAAACTTCCGGAACAACTGAAATGGGGGCTGATGACATACTGAACTTCTCAACACAACCAAGGCACATGGCCTGGTGGGCACTGCTAAAAGATGTCATGTAAACTGCATCATATTACTGAGAAAAACTTCTCTTTGAATTCATTCCAGAGGTATCATGGCTTACAAGGATCTGTGCAGGGATTCATAAGAAATATACACCTGAGAATTTGGGAGAGCAAAAGTTGTGTGAATGGAAGGCAGTGCAGTGCAAAAATAGCCTTGTGGGGGAGAAAAGCTGACAAAATGGATACCTTGGCAAGGAGGCTGCATTCGTGCATCTGACATGGGGTGATAGTAGAGATGAAATGTGTAGGGTCTGATTGGTTAGGAAAGAATGTTCTGGTTATGTAATATGAAGTCCTCCTATGCCTGGTCAGGGCAGCTGTATAGCCATGACCCAGTAGGCCAGAGAGCAGAATTGAAATTGTCCATCAGTGTGCACCTAGAGCATGGAGGGCAACTTGTTGTGGAAGGACCAGGTCTTTCTGGTTTACACTTTGAATTTTACTCAGCATCTCTAAAGCCCAGTGGTGACATTGTAAACAAGAGATAGGAGATTAAAATGTAATGAGAAGGAAAAGGCGGTAAATAAAAAAACCCTTGCATGATACAATTCTTCTTCCTCATCACAGTGATTATGAATGAGAATCAGTGAGAAGAGATAGATTTACATTTCCATCACCCTGACCAGTGGGTCCCATCTTTTCTGTCCACCACCAGTGAGCTGGATGTGTCCATGTTTTTCTTAATTGTAAACCATTACTTTGCATAATATTTTTCTACCTATCACAGTCATTTCCATGCTACTAAAGTCTCCATAGATTTACTCTTCATTATTCTATAATATCCCCTTTACTAGAAAAATCACTTAAGCATTTTATCTATTGGCAAGCAAAGATGATTATTTTCTATTAAATGTAATGCATTCATAAATATTTTGGGGGGTTCAGAGGGTGTGTGTGCCCTGTACAAGGTAGGAGAAGAAGGTGGGGCGTGGTCTAAATCTTCATTGTACAAAACCTTTCATGGTTATTACAAAAACTGCAGATTATGGTTTACAGATTGTGCACAACTTTACACTGCCATCACCAGAGTCTCAGTGTACTTGTGTTACCACTTTTGAATACAATCATCATATTTTAAATATGTTTAATGGTAAGTTGCTTTCATAAGAAGACTGTCAGGAATAAGCTGAAGCTTTGTTGCTGATATTTTTAGACCAGTTTGTGACTTTATCATTACTTTGTGGAGCTAGATGAAAATTGCTCATCATTCCCAAGGCTGGGGATTTTGGGGGGAGACCTAGGACTGAGGTTCTGAACTAACGCTGACCACTTATACAAGTAGGTAAACTCAAGTGAGGACCTTCAGATCTAGGTACTTGAAAATAGTTAGGGGACTTAGGAAAAGAATACTGGGTGATTATCTAAGTGTTTTCCATTTTAAAGCAGATGTCTTGTACTCATTAGAGTAATTTATGATATTTAAAGTATTTACATGGCTGACAAAGTGAGAGCATGACTGACTGAATGATGTGAAAACATCCAGTCAGTTCAGTAAGAAATCATATTTTTTTCAACATTGACAGAACTGACTTGATAGTCAATAGCAGCAAATGGTCAGAGACAGCACTGTATTTATTGATAGGAACAATAATTTTTAATGTTTGAGTACTCAGTAAATGCCTGCATGCCTATGACCTTAAGCAGCTTGTGTCCTTTAGCTAATTTATTTCTCACAATAGCCTTAGGAGTTGAACACTATTATGATTCTCATTTTACAGAAAATGAGGAACCCAAGTAATCTGTTTAATGTCACACAGCCAGTAGAGGACAAGATACTTGTCCTTGGTTCAATAAGAACAAAGTTTCAGGAAACCACTCTCTATTGTATGAATTAAGAATAGAGGCGGTGATGGTGATGATGATGATGATGGTAATGATAGCAGTTTTTATGATGAAAACTTACATTCGTTGGTATTGTTGAGTGCTTATCTTTCCCAGACACAATATTTTGAGATTTACCTATATTTGTTTTTTTTCTAGTGTAATCCTTGTATCAACTCTGCGAGATTGGTGAGTGTTTTCATTTTAAAGATGGGAGATTTGAAGTTAAGTGACCTTTCCAGTTCACATAGGTAAGACATAAGTACATATTTGGAGGTCTATGAACTTTAACTCTCTTGCTGCCTTAACTAAGATGACCCAACGTCTATGAAACACCATCCAAGGCTGAAGCTTTGATCTAAATATATCTGCTTCTCTTATAAATTTTTATAATAACTATGATAATTATATTGGTACTCTAATTAATTGACCACAAACTTTCTCTTTGTACTGAGGACAGAGCTTTGCATGTAGAAACTGAATTCACTAAATGGTTTGTCTGTCAAAGAGAAAATATTGGATCTTAAAGTCAAAAAGGTCAAGTTCTTTCTCTGAAGATTTAATGAAATGATGAAGACTGAAAAAGTGTGTGCTAAGTGGCTTGGAATCATCACTGATTCTATTTCTATAATGCATCTAGAATCCTAGATTGTTAGAGGTGGAAAGATATCAGAGGATATGTGATTCAACTTTCTCATTTTATGTATTAATAAGCAAAAAAAATAAGCCCACCATGACTTCAGAGATTAAATATTTCTTTTAAGAGTCTTTTAAGTTTCTTCTCATAAAATTATTTTTAGAAAAATAAATTTACTCTTGATTGAGCCTATTCATGTAAAATATATACTTATACACATAAAATGAGACTCTGAATTACGGTTTTACCAATATGGAGTAGTCTTCGTCTTCTGCCTTACAACTAAAACCTCTAAACATAACACAAAAATCAAGAATAGAAAGCTGTGAAAGGTGGAAAGAACACAGACTACAAAGGGATCTTGGGACTTTGAGGAACAACGTGGTGGTCCCCTAGATTTCTTGATTGTCACCCGTAGATCCTGGAGAGGGGGATATAGAGAACTCCAATTCAGAGCAGGCAGTCGGCACACAAAAAAAATTCCATGTAGTTCTGTTTTCCCTATGGAGAGAAATGGGAATAAATGTGGCATAACCAAACAGAAAAGTGTTTTGAAAAATACCCACCCCATTCTAGTCAAACACCAGTGGAAAAAATCTACTCCCTCATGGCTTCGGTAGGTTGACTAGGGAGCCTATGTTCTAGTCAGATGCCATCTTTGCTGGTACACTCCCTCTCCTCTGTTGTTGGGTGTCAGCTGAGACAGCAAGAGGGAGATCTTTGTTGCTCATGCAGCAGACACTGGTGGGGTTGCTTTGATTCCACTGCAGAGCAGTATCAGCAGCACCTAGGAAAGTGCTGATCTTCCACACTCCACCTAGCCGAGGCAGTTGGAGCTCTGGTTCCTCTGCCACCATAGTATGAGTAGGGTTTAACAGTGAGCTGAGCCTCCAGCCACACCCAGCATCAGAAAGACTTCATGAGGTAGTTTGAAGCAGAACTATTACAAGATTTTACTCCCACTGGTGCCAGTGGGGCATAGTGGGGAGATATCTGGCATCCGTGAAACTGAACAGGAGAAACATGTCAGGGCTAGTTGGCACTGTACTTTCCTGCTGCCTCTGATGTCAGCTGGGTACAGTGGGCAGCTGAATCTACATACCTAGCGTATATGGGGTTAAATGATGTGGTAGAAGAGAGGAGCTGGTGCTGTTTCCTCTTGTAAACTCCTCTAGTGTCAACTTTATCCCAGTGAGAAGCTGAGCCTCAGCTCCCACCCCAAAGCCAACAAAGCCATTTCAGCAATCCTTTGTCAATAAGCTAAACTTATATCCCCACTAAAAGACAATGCGGTTGAACAAATTTGTTCCCCACTTTCATTTGAGGTGGTATCCGAATGGTTGAAGGGGAATGAACTTCCATTCCAAAAGCAAGCACAAGCAAGGATATAATAAACATATAAAGAACAAAAATCATTCACATTGCTAATGGGAAGGAATGGTAAAAATCAATACATCAAAAAAAAATTTGTGAGATAAATTCATAAAAATTATCCACCGCTAGTGATATTAAAAAAGTAAAGAGACAGGGCCTCCCCGGTGGCGCAGTGGTTGAGCGCTGGGTTGCGAAGCTGCCCGCGGCCTCTGCGGCGCCGGTTCGATCCCCGGCTGCTCCCCGGCCACCAGAGGAGGGTCCCACATGGCGCGCAGACCTCTCCTGCCGCCCGCTGCTCCCCTCAGCAGTGTACTTCGGTCCTTCTGCCTGCTCTGCTCCCCGCTCTGGCTCTGGTGAATTCTCTCACCCTCCCGCACTTCTGACTGTACCCAGTGCTTGTATAAACAGAACAAACAAATAAATAAATAACATGCCTCTATAAAAAAAAAAAAAAAAAAAAAAAAAAAAAGTAAAGAGACAATACACAAACCATCACAATCAGAAATGAAATAGGGGCTATAACTACATTTCCAGTAGTAATTAAAAAATCGTGTAAGAATAATATGAATAACTGTACACAAATACATGCAAAAATTTTGAAGAAATGACAAAATCCTCAAAACCCAAAACTCAATCAACATTTAATAGACATCCTGAGTATTCCTATGACTGTTTAAAATATGGATTCATAATCAGAACTCGCAAAAAAGAAATCTTTAAGCTCAGAGGGTCCAAGTCTCTCTTGTTGTTTATAATATACTTGAGCTGACGGGAGGTTCAGAAAGTGGGGACCTCTGACCCTGTGAGACTGGAAGTCTGAGCATCAAGCCAAAGAGAATTATTCTTGAGCCTTACGTTCTCATGGATTTGGCCTTACACTTTGGACTTATGTGGGACCAGTTACTCCTTTCTTCCTTCCTATTTATGCCTTTTCGATTGGAAATGTCTATCTTAGTCCTGTCTCAACATTGTATTTCAGAAACACCTAACTTGCTTCATTTCATAGGTTTATAGTGGTTGAGAAATTTGCATCAGGATGAAGCATACCTTGAGACTCTCCCACATCTGATTTAGATGATATTTAGATGATGCTTTTAATTTTAGATTTAGAGTTGATGCTAGAATGAATCAAAAATCTTGGGACTGTTGGGATGGACTGGATATGAAAAAGGGAAAGCAATAGCAACTGGGAATTTTCCTCCAGTTAATGGCAAGTACCAAGTCATAGATTCTGGAAATTTAGAGAACACCGAGGAGGATAAGTGCCAGAAATAACAAAGCCATCACAAGATGTAGGCATATCGTAGTCAGAATTCACAAATGCAAGATGTTATCATTGGAGGAATTGGGTAAAGGATACAAGTGAAATTTCTTTATAATATTTCTGACAATTTCATGTGAATGAAATATCTCAAAATAAAAAGTTAAAATAGAGTAGATAACAGGACTATTCACAATTGCTAAAAAGTGGAAGCAACTCAAATGATGAGTGGGTAAACACTGTGTGGTATATTCACACAATGGAATATTATCCAGCCATGAAAGGAAATGACAGGCTGATGCATGCTACAACATAGCTGAACCTTAAAATCTTAATGCTAAATGATCGAAGCCAGTCATGAAAGATCAAATACTGTATGATTGCATTTCTTTGAAATACCCAGAATAGGCAAATCTATAGAGCACAGAAGGAAGCTAGTGATTTTCAGGGGCTCTGGGGAGTGGGGAGTGGCTACATAATGAGTTTGAAATTTCCTTTTGCAGTGATGAGAAGGTTCTGGAACTAGATGGTGATGACAGTTACACAATACTCAATGAATAATACTCAATGTCACTGAATTGTTTACTGCAAAGGGGAAAATTTTATGTTATATAGATATTATATGACAGTAAAAAGAAAAAGATACAGTAGGAAGTGAAATAATATATTAAAATATTCATTTGGGATGCATGGATTATAAAGAACTTTTATTTTCTATACTCTGTTCTTTATAAATCTTTGAAATGGACATGTATTAATTTTGTCATCATAAAATATTAAAGAAATAAATAGCAATGTATGCACTCTTATGTTTAAGCCGAGAATACAAGGAAAGTTGTAATCAGTGGAGTAAAGGAAAAAGACAATTTGGCACATGCTTTTTATTATGAAAAATGGTAAACACCACAACGACATAGAATAGTATAATGAACATTTATTTACCCATTATCCAGCTTCAATATTCATTAATTCATCAATTCATGAACAACACTTTTAACTACTTAGAAAGGATTTGTAGAAATTGCTCTGGGGTGGATGAAAAGATCTTAGGATCTGAAGGAAGACATATTTGTGTTTAAATCTCAACTCTGGGAGTCCAGAAACTTGAGTTTGAACCCTAGTTCTCTTCACAGATAACCTTGAACTAGCTGCATAATCTCAGTGTCCTCCTGTGTCAAAAGTGATAAAGTGTTTCTGAACCGGAAATGCCATGTGGAAAAAGAAACATCAATATATGATGATAATACAGTCTGTTGGATTAATTGTACTGGATAGCTACTCTTTTCACTAACAACCTGAACATAAGTCAGGTAATCAGAAATCTGAATTTCTTTAAACCCAAATTTATGTAAGAGCTTAACATGCATTTTGGCAGGAAGACCCCATGTCTTGGGTTTCCGAGGCAGTTCCACTTTGCTCCTGTCGGTCTCCTTTCATTCTCAAAGGGTTCCAGTCTAAATAGTACATTTTTGTAGACACTGTACATACTAGGCAGGAAATATTACAGTTTAAGAAAATAATATTCAAGGAATTAAAAATACATTGTGATAAAGTCTCCTAAATGAGGATTATATTCTCCCTAACAGCAAGGACTTCTCAATGGTGAATATTTAAAAAAAAAAAATAAGCATTTCTGTATGTTAACTGATTTTCCCTGATAATCAGCCATAATTTCATTTATGATTTACAACAGGTTTTATGATTCTGGGTCATTCCCAAATGATTCTAGTTCGGTGTAAATATAAAGCTTTACGGAACTTAACTTGTAAGCAGTGCTGTGATTTCATCTTCCTATTCTGCAAAGGCAAGCAGGTTAATTCCCTCATAAGAGAAGGGTTGTTAGTGCCACATGAAGAAGCCCTTGTGGACAAATCAGATCACTGAATTAACCACAGTGCTAATGGCTTCTCCATTCAAATAAAAATCTAACTGCTATCATGCATGGCTCTGGTGCTCGGCAATTGTAATGTGCTTTACAATCACCTTTAACAAGCCTGCCTCACGTCAACCCAGGAGGGACAAGCTGAAAGAGCTAGACTTTCTTTCTAACAATAAAATATATTCATTCATTCAGCCTCTATTGAGTACCTTACATGTTCAATGCTCTATGCTAGGCATTAGAGATAGAGGACATGTAAGCAGAGTCAATGATCTAGTGGGTCACAGAGTTGGATGATAAGTGCAGTTTGTGCTCATAGATTCCAGGGGTTTAGGATTGGTTTCAACCATTCTTAGTACCTGCCATTTATTCATTTTTTTTTTCAAGCGGTACTCATGGAGTGTGCACTCTGTTGCAGACACTATTATTCTATGTACTGGAAATACAAAAAGCCCTTGACTTTCTTATGCTTACAGCCTGAAGGGGGGAGAGTGAGAACTCACACACACAAGTATGCAACATGTCATATGGTGATAAGTGCTATGAATATAACATAATTCAGGCCTCCCTGGTGGTGCAGGGGGTTAAGTCTCAGCACTGTCAAGTTATTGGCAGCCACTGTGGTATGAGTTTGATCCCCGGTCAGGGAGCTGACCCACATGGCACAGCAGGCCTCTCCTGTCTCACGTTTTGCCCGCTGCTCCCTTCAGCAGTGTATTTCAGTAATCTCCACTCTGTCTCTGGTGAGTCCTCTCATTCCCCGCACCTCTGGCCCACACTCCAGTTCTTGTATGCATACATAAATAGATAAAAATAAATCTTTTTTTTTTTTAAAGAAAATTACATAACTCAGAGTTCAATGGGGTAGAACTTGGCAGGGGTGAGATATCCGCTACTTTATGGTAGATGGTCAAGGAAGGCTTCCTTCAAAGATGCCTGTGAGAAGACACCAGAAGGGATGAGGCATGAGATGAGAGCTTTCCAAGCAACAAGAACGTTGCTCCCAAACAGAAAGGAGTCCAATGTAGCTGCAACAGTGACCCAGGGAAGAGTGGGCAATTAGAGATGATGTCAGAAGGACAGAGACAAGCAGGTTGTGTAGAGCTTAAAAGGGAACCTATGGGCATTGAATTTTATCCTCCATGTGCTTGGAAACATTGGGTGTTTTTGAGTAGAGAAATGATGCGATCTGCTTTAATCTTTGAAGTGGTCACCCTCACTGCGCTATTGAGAATGATTGTGGGGAGGCACTGGTTAAAATAGGGAGACTAGTTGGAAGGTTTTACAGTAATCGAAGTAGGAGATTGGGGGTAGCCAGAACTGAGAAGGTATCAGTGGAGCTAGGGAAAAATGAACTAGGGATAAAGTCTGAAGTAGAGACAACAGTACTTGCTTGACATATTGGACATTGCTATGAAAGTACATTTTTGCCTTGAGCTATTGGAAAAATGAAAGCAGCACTTGCTAAGGTGGGGAAGAACAGAAAAGTAAAAAGTTAGGAAGCAGAAATCAAGGACAGACAGCAGATATTTTAGGTTCATGTTTAGACATGTAAATGGAAATGTGGATTAGGAGCATCTGACTGTACAAATCTAGAATTTAGGTGAGTGATCTGGACTACAGATAAACATTTCTGAGTACGCCATTTTTAACTGAATCTCATGAGACTGGAAATTCAACAAAGATGTGAGTAGAACTGTGGCAGATGGAAAAAGAGTAGCTAGTAAGTGTAGGGGAGAAATCAGGAGGGAGTAACATTATGGAGGTCAAGTGAATGACAGTATTTAAGAAGGAAAGAGTAATCAGTTATGTCAAAAGACACTTCATTTATCCAGTAATCATTTACTGAGTGCTCAGTTTTCTAAGAACAATGCTAGGTGCTCGGGACCCACAGATGAACAAAATACAGTTCTTGTCCTGTATATCCCAGTAGAGGAGGTAGTAAGGCAAGCAGACTCTGGTGACATAGTGTGGTCAGTGCATTAAGGGTCACATGGAGAGTCACATGAGAACAAGCGTCTCCTCTATTGTGTGACTCTGCTCTCAAACCCTGGAGGCAAGTGAATAGATCATTTTTATTAGAATAGTACATTGACTGATCGCTACTGGAGATGTGCTGAATGACACTCCAGATTTTATTTCCTAAGAGATAAGTTAAGTATAAACCAAGTCTCTTGGGAGATATTTTTTTAGAATAGGCAAAACATTGTGCAGTCATGAAAGAGTTTGATATCCATGCTCTTCTGCTTATTCAAACTGGAATTACACATTGAGAAAAAGTGTAAAAATATATATTGGTCTAAATATATGGAGACATCAGACAAATGTTCTTTATCTAAAGCAATTGGGGTTCCTTAAGGACACTTTCCTGAGGATGTGGGAATTGGAATGGCAGAATTAGCAGTATATACAACTTCTAAGGGAAACTGTCTAAGCAACTTCACTGTTTTGATTCAGTTTAAATTATCAATTCAATTAAATATAAACATTTGTGTGACTTTTTTAACTTGTCTATAGATAAAATGAGCACATAACTGATGTAGCAAATTCGTTAATTTTATACCTCTTCTCCCGGCCTTTGGGTCACAATTCATACTTCTTTGTGTGACGCATAAAATCTTCCCTAGAGGGAGTAGAGCAGAGGAGTTCGAATCACATATTCTTGAGTCAGCCTCCCTCGTTTTGAATTCTGCTTCTGCTGTTCTGTAGCTGGGTGACCTTGGGAAAGTTACTAGCTTCTCTATCCATTAACAGCCTCATCTTTAACAGGGGGATAATAACAAAATATGATTTACAGGGTTAGTGTGTATATTAAATATGTTATTCTGGGCAGGGTACTTAAATATCTACAGCATAGTAAGTGCAATCCAAGTATTTGCTATCATTTATTTGGCTCAACTCCACTGGTCTGGCCTCACCAGCTGCCACTTGCAAACATGTCGCCTCCCTCCAGAGGACCAGTGCTGCTCAAAGGGTGCAGCAGAGAGAGGGGAGAAATCAGCCAGGAGGCTGTTGCAGTGATCCAAGCCAAATCTAATGGTGCCAGAGGAGAGAGAAGTACACTGACTCAGAGCTGACAGTATTTCCTAATGGATTACATGTGTAGAGTGGGAGAAAGAGCTTTTTAGCTACAGCAGTTGGATGGATGCAGCTTGGGAGATGACCAGATATTCCACTTAGGAAATTTTATTTATTTTGAACATCCCCAAGTAGAGAAGTCAAGTAGACAGTTGGATAGCACACCTGGAGTTCAGGGGAAAAGTCAGAGCTGTAGATATGAACTTGAGAATCACAAGTATATAGATAATATTTAAAGTTCAAAGTCAGGGGAATAGTTGAGATCACCTGGGGTTTTAATAATTGCATTTTTCCAGGAATATTATAAGGATTATATAAGTAAGCCCATGTAAAGTACTTGGCACAATTCCTGGTACATAGTAAGTGTGCAACAAATGACAACTATTGTTATTGTTATGATTATTAATAAGAATAATGTATTGCAATAATTATCAGCGACCTCCATTATTACTTAGAAAGATGTCGCCAAAGCTTTCCCCTATCACGACACACATAGACGATGATAGCATTTGCACAGCAAACTAGCATCAACGTCACTGCCCAGCTATCCCAAGATCTGTGGATATCAATTCTCAGAACCATACCGATCATGCTGGTTGGGAGGGTCCAGCCTAGAGCCTTGCTACTTACATACAGTGTGTGGACCACAAGCATGGGCATCAACTGGGAGCTTGTTTTCTAATGTGGAATCTCTGACCCACTAGATTGTCTCTTGTGAACCTTAACATTTGTAAAGCACTGATTTCTAGGATTGTTGTGCAAATCTGAAATGTCAAATATTTATTTTTTTCAAAGATTTATTTTATTTATACAAGAGCTGGGGTACAGGCCAGAGTCACATGACATGGGTTGCCAATCTGGAAGCAATTGATTCTCCTGTTCTCCTTGCTTTCAATACAATGTATGTTTGTGTGTATATATAATTTGTTATGTGCTAGGCACACCGAAAAATTGACAATAGGGCTGTTTTTGCATTAGAAGACTCCTCTCTAAGAGTACAAGGAGCTCTGGGCTTCATTGTTGGCTTAATTATTTTCCTTTTTACAAGGGTACTTTGTATCCATAGCATAGCCATGTCTGCACTGATGAGTGGCCTGGGACTACTCTTTCACCTTGTAGCTGTGATGTTTTATCTCAGTGTTGGAGTTCATGGTGGGAAACTTGACACCTCACTTGGAGTCACATTAATGGCTGCTGATTTCATTTGGCCTGGGAGAGTAACTCGGAAACACATTGAAGAAATGAGGCACTATCTACTAAATTTGGCTTAGTTAAAGGGAAAATGTAGTTCTTTTAGGCCTCTACACAAACCCATTTCTTTCCAGATCAAAGTTTTACTTCCTGAATTATCCAGTTAGTGTTATTATTCAAAATTTTCCTTTGTACCAAATAGATCAAACCAAACACTCAGGTACCTTGTGTGAAAATGATTCATTTCTATTTTCATTATGATTTTTTTTTTTTACAATCAAGCTAATGCATTTAATAAACTGTTTTCATTTCAGCTTAGAACTTTTTCTCACAAGTGTATCCTAAGGCACTCACTTGCTCCTGAGAGCATCTGGCCTGAATCACAATTATACATGTTGAGCCAAAGAATTCAGATATTCCAGAAACAAAAGAGGTGGTTCAGTAAGTAACCTGAAAGAAAAATCAGAGGAAATATTAGCCAAGAAAGAGAGACCAAACCTGCATAAAGGTTCTTGATCTTCAACTGAAAACAGCCTGAGGGAAGAATAGAAAAGGACTCTTCTTTGGTCTTTTTCTCTCTGGATTGGGGCAGAGCCTGGAAACTCTTTATTCATTCAATCTGAGAATATCATTATACCATCCACAGCCTTACCCAATTGTGGTCGAGGAGTATTCTGAGGGCAGAGGAGGTGTTTGCATTTGGTAGACTGAGTTTGGTGAGTCTGAGATTCCTTGTGTAAATTCCACAATGTCTTATGGCCCTGCCCTATATGCTTGTGAGGAAATACCTGCTGAAGGGTTTGAAGGACAATAGGCTTCCCAAGAGAGAAGTAGGGAATCCTATATTCAGTCACTGCCATGCTAATCTGTGATATATTCGGGTAGGACTCCTGGAGAAAAGTTATGAGAGGCCAACATTGGTGGAGAAGGCCACTAAGTGAAGAGGATCCAGCAAAAGAGGTTCTGGATAGAGGGGAACCAGCCACCAGTTTACTAGGTGGCCTTGAACAGTCCTTCTCCTGCAGCCTCAGTTGGCGTATTTATTTATCAGTCTGGACTAAATGAACTTAAGGGGTTCTGCTAACTCTGATATTTTATAATCCTAGGCAAGCTGACAATGTCAAACTGAATTTCAGGAAGTGACTTGTCAAAGATTTTTTAAAATTGCCATAAAACCAAAAAGTTTCTTTTTCAGCAATCACTGAAGGATTAATCCAGAATACCAAAGTAATACAATTTGGAACCAGGGACTTTTACTAGTGGAAATCACATAAAGTCGTTGGTTCTGTATTCCATTCACCCCAAAGCATGCCAGGCTGAAAGCTTCAGTGCTCCTGGCATGAGGCAATGCATGAAAAAGAGATGATTCCTGATGCTCGTTTTACAGTGCTCTGTAGATAAACTTCGGTGACCATGATCAATCAGAAATGACAGCAGTGAGAATCATCAGTAGGGAGAAAAAAAACATTTTTATATAGTGAAAGTGTTCACAAGGAAATAAAAGCATGCCATTTTTAATTACCTGTAGGAACTTCAAGAGAGTCGTTCCCATGCTTGGCTTTGGGCTATCTTTGTTCACAGTGCGTTTTCAGAGAGCACAATGACATGGCAGTAATTTTCACTTGTGCAGAAAGATTGTTTTCCAGGACATATCACCCTAATTAGATTTTCCCCCAAATACTTAAAAAACATGCATTTAAATCACTGAGTACATTTCCCATTTCGATTAATATTCATGCAAGTGAGAAATCATAAAACTACAACGTGAAATTGAATAACAATAAAATGACTAAGATCTACTAAAATGAAATGTAAATATTGAACATGCTTCAGTTTTTCATTTCAAGCAGTTAAAAACAACACTAACTCATAATTATGGTACAAACTATAGAAATCCTTCAGCTAAACACCAGAGAAAATGAAATAAATCACATCTGCTTACACAATCTCAGTTTTCAAAAGGTGTCTGACTCTCAAGAAAAAGCTGCACCATCCAGTGTGGTTTTTTTTTTCCATATCATCTAAAAGTCCTTCACTTTTAGGGGGGTGATAAGGATAGAGCAACTACTAGGCTTGAAATGGAGGGCCTGTTTGTCAGTACCTGCTCTGCTACAGCTCATGATTTTCTCTGGAAAATCACTTAACTTCTCAGATCTTCCATTTCCTCTGCCATAAAAAATGATGATCTCTAGTTTCATTAGACAGTTTTATCTAATAATAGCAAAGCACAATAAAACCATGGTAGAGTGATCTGCCTCTTGTCCACAAGCAGGCACCAGGGGCTGAAAGAGATCTTGGTCAGTGAATTGGAGCCAGTACTTTGCAACACTTTAGGTTTAAATTTTTGAGGCTTTTGCATGAAAATCTGGCAGCTCTCTGGCTTTTCTTGAGATAATATCATAAAGTACGGGACAGGGGATTTCTTCCCCCTTCGGCTGTCTATTACTTAACGTCAAAAACTGCCAAAAACATAAGAAAAAAACCTGGAAAACATTTGTTTGAAAAAAATAATACTAGATAGGTCAGCTATTAGATATTAGAAAAAATTAAGATCCAGTCCAGTTTACAGGTAAAAATAAGAACTTTAGCAAATGATTAAGCAGACCAGCACATGTCCATAACAAGGTGGATTTTATTATTACTGTAGGTCATAGTTGTAAAAGAAAAAAAAAGTTGATTCTGTTTAGAAACAGCAAAAACATTTAAAAATCCCAGCAATATTCCAAACAAAAGCCATTCAAACTATATTTACTTTCCGTAGTTCATTCAGTCCCATTTTGATCCGATTTTTTGTTAGCAATTATTGAGTGCAGTTTTCCCATAAATTTTGCACTCTTATTTTTAGTTCTATGATAAACATGCATTCTAGAGTATTTGTCTGAGCCTTTTCCTCTGAATTTCTGTGAAGGTTTAGAATAATTTCTGTGAAGGTTTAGAATAATTTCTGTAAATGGTGAATGATTTTAAAATGTCTAAAGTTAGTTATTATAACACAATTGCTGAGAAATTTGCTTAATAAGGTACTAGAACATATCAGACTGATAAGAAATTTTGCATGATTTTTATAACATTCATAGTAATAACCACATACTAAATGCTGAAAAAAAGTTTAGCATTTCTTCTCAAGCGACAATGCTTCCTATGAGTTTTAACATACCAAATTGGCTCTATTTTTTAATGTCTGTTTTCCTTTTTCACTGGATCATACCTATACATTTCACAGTGATTCAGGAGGCATTTCAAAGGACTCTCAGTTGTTATTAAACTTGAATTCCCATTACATTGACAGCTTAGGATATAAAGCGGTTACCAGAGTGGGCCAGGGTAAGTAGAATCAGGTGAGCAGAGGAAGCTTCCTCTGGGGTTCCTGGTAGAACCATAATACATGTAGTAACTATAATAGTTTCATTAGTTTTGTTTAAATAATGATCTTTTTCCCTGAAAGATTTTTCTCTTAGTTTTGTTAGGTAGAACAGAGAGAAGATTTCTCTTCCTCTTGATAGTTCTGATGTATTGTGTTTTCTATGTGCCATACATTTACAATCCATTGCCTTACATTTCAACTCAACAATGATCTTGAAAGGCAGGTACTACTGTGCTCAAATGGTTATTTGAGGAAACTGTTTATCTAATTACTTCCTTCCAATAATTTGTGACTCAAGAATTTCTAAATGAGTTCTAAAGAAAATACTCGCAGAAGTAACATGCTCCAAGGTCATACACCATCGAGGTGGTGGAGCCAAGGTTTGAACATTGATTTACCTAATTCCAATGTTGCTGCTGTTTTCCTCCCCAGCCGGCTACCTTCCCCATGCCACATAATTAAAACAAGATACTTTTCTCATGGCATATGTTACATGGGTTCCAATAATCTGTCAGTTTTTCACTCCCTTCTTTGTGGCTTCTGAGAGAAATTTAACAAGAATAGAGATTTAGCCATGGATGATTTATCCATAATGGTAATGAAGGAGAATGTCATAACTTCTGTATTTCAACTAGGACCTTTGAGTATGTCACAAATAAAAAAAGTACTAGATTTTCAATATCCATTATTTCTCTTTGGTTGGCACTGAATGTCCATTCTCATATTTGCAAAATGTAAGAGGCCTTTTTTTGAAACTGGTGGACCTGTGTAAATGTGTGTTTGTGTGTGTGTGTGTGTGTGTGTGTGTGTGTCTAGTCTTTAAGATGTAGATAAACTGATATTGGGCTGTTCTATATGATGATATAGGATTCCGTACAAAGAGAGTGCATTTTCTTTTAAGTCAAGTTCTAAACTACTCTACTGATTCATTCTTCCTGGCTAGCACCTTATTCCTCCTTGATGACATCCCTTTGTCTAATTAACTTAGAGCAAAATCTGCTCTAAAATCTCTTCACTTTCCACAATTACCACCTTAGCTTAAACTGTCATTATGCCTTCCCTGGATTACTGCAATGACCTTCTTTTTAGCTGATCTTCCTGGACTTCCATCCAGTCCATCCTGTACATAGCAGCCAGAGTGATCTTTGGAAACAAAAATCTGAAGATAATGTCATTGTAATTACCCAATTCCAGATGTCCCAAAAACTTTCCATTGCTCTTGGAATAAAGGCCAAGCTCTTTACTGTGACCTATGAAGTTTGTAGCCTGCGAAGCTCTATAAGCTCTGCTTCCCACTAATCTGTCAGCCAATTCCCATCACTGGATCTACTTTTACTCACCATTGCATTCCCATTGCCTAGTAGGAATCTCAGCACAGGACAGGGCACCGAGGCTCTGCAAATCACTTTTGAATGAGCGAGAATTATACATTTAAATTCACACATTCACCTTGTGTGTCAAAGTGGTGGTCATCATGGAATGAAAGGTGGGTCCTGTTTTCTGATAGCTAAAATAAATGAAGAAAAGAGGTAATTTAACAATTTTCACAAAGATTTAAGGCAGGTACAAATATCTGGATCAAGATACCCTTTGAATTCCAATTTTACACATTAAATCACTTATTCAAGTCATTATCTAGGTAGCACTCTACATTTTGAAGTTGCTACTTGGGTCAGGCTGGGTCTGGAGAGGTATTTTATATGGATCAAATTAGATTTGTGAGCATGCTGCCAGAAATTACTGGAAACTGGTCAGTACTTTCCCCACCTTAGGTACTTGAACCAGTCTATTCCATCTATTGCCAGCAGCCTTATCTCTAAGATTTATCCAGGGCACCTCCATTTGCCAGTCCTGACTCACTGTCTCACTGACTCGCCATGATCTCTGTGGACTATCTAAAATCTTTGGCTTCATATCGGGTTCTGACTTTAGCTTCTGGCCTTCCTTGTTCTCATGACCCATTAGAGACCTACTCCTCTGGGGGTAGTCTGGAAGGCTCTCCCGGTGGCTGTTGGGTTGCTGCCCTCTGGCTCCACACATGGCAGCTGTGGGCCACGCTTGTGGCAGCCTGGTCCTGCCAACTAGTGCTACTGGGTCCAAAAATTCTACCCTGGGAAAGAGAATGAATATATAGCTCTAATAACTTCATAGCATTCAGAATTCTGCCTAATTTAATTCATGATTATGAAGACAAAAATGGTCTTGATTGAGCAGTACATCTGATAATACAATCACTAAAGTAGAATAAGTACCACAGTTAATATAACATTATTTAATGAAATATTTTCACATCTACCTTAAATTTATTTGGAAATTAAATGACCAGGATATAAGAACTGTCACTGGATTTCTTACCAATTAACTTGCAAAAACAGCTACGATTTTAGAGGATATGGCTCCCCAGTGTGTCTGTGACTTAAACAGTATTATTTAGTACCCCCAATTTGTCATTTCTCTCATATGCCTGGAGTCTGTGTGTGCCAAGAGCTTGAGCAGCCTTTTTTTTTTTTTTCCCTACCAAGTTATGGATTGTTCTCTAAGAAATTCTCCTAATCCCAAATCCAGGTGTGTGCACCTATTCTTGAAATGAGTCAGTTTCACCTTTCACCTTTGTGATCCTTTAGGGAGAGATCCCTCATATCAGAAATACACTAAGGAATTCACTGTAAGATGGATCACATTGAGGACCTCCATTTCTTGCTGCTATCTTGGAACTTAAGATGATTTTCTCAGTAATTTAAGAGAGATTCTAACAGCAAACCTATGGTATAATATTTTGTTTTACTGATTCAGCCTCCATTCCTAGACTTTTAGAAATACAAATTGGAATTTCCTTGGGGTCATCAGCCTCGCCTCCTCATGTGTTCCCTTACAGCTTAGTGACGTTCAACAAGAGTATTTCAGTCTCTAGGAAAATGGCTTTTGGTTTTAGGGATGGGCATAAAATTTAGGCTGAGTGAATGAAATGCACTCTTGAGATTTTTGCTTCTACCATTGAGAAAGGCATGCTCTCAATTTTTTAAAAAAGATATATTTATGCATACAAGAGCTGAGTTACAGGCCAGAGATGTTGGGGGTGAGAGGATCCAGTAGAAACAGAGTGGGGAACAGAACAGGCAGACTGACTGAAACACACTGCTGAGGGGAGCAGCGGGCGAGACAGAAGAGGTCTGCTGCGCCATGTGGGTTGCTCCCTGGCCTCCTGGGGATCGAACTCCTGCTGCAGAGTCTGCGGATTGCTTCATAGTGTGGTGCTTAACCCCTTGTGCCACCAGTGAGGCCCCATGCTCTCATTTGTTTTTCTGGGTTTGGATCTATGGAGATATAAACAGGGAGTTATAGAAAACTTTTCAACAAGGGAGGGAAAGCCTGAATGAAAACAGAACTAGTACACAAGAATAGAGTCAGGAGATGGAGAGTCTGAGTACAGATAACCAGGATCTAGCTGGGTTCACCCCTAAACTTTTCATTTACTGAAAATAATAGGGTGCCTTTACTTGCTTGAGATTGGTCAAAGTGATTTACTTTCACCTAGAATTGCAAGAACCCAGACAAAATCAATATCATTCCATCTGTTTGAATCCCTCCAATACAACTTGAAGAAATGTGTTCTCTGAGATTCTAACTCTTGTCCACGTTAGGTTGCTTACTTTGTGGAACCAGCATTCACCCAGGTGTACACAAACCTATTATGTGTTATCTACTCCCAGTCCCATTGACTGAGTAGTTTCATTAAGTTTTTGCAATGCTCATTTGTCCCCCATATATTGTGAAGTTTTTCAAACATACACAGAATTGTCAAAGGTATTCACAGGGAGTCATGAACCGACTCCACAGATTCTATCATTAACGTTTGATTGCACTTGATTTATCAGATCTGTTCTTCTATTCATCTCTCAATCCATCTTATTTTTTCAGTGCATTTCAATGTAAATTACAGATATCATTACAGTTCTGACTAAGTACTTCCCACACAGCTCTGTTCTTAAGTCAGTGAAATTATTGGCAAGTGACCCTTCCTGGATCTCAGTTTCCTTGTGTGAGGGGGTGTTTTAGATGGCCTCCAAGGTTGTCTGATATTTGTCTTTTGAATTGATTGACATGCTTGTATAAAATACTCTCTTGTTGGACTCACACAGGATTAACATGGAAAATACATTTTGTTTGTGGGATATTTACTTAACCAAAGCTTGTTTGGTTAGAATATTCCTTTTAACCAGATTCTTGTCATTTTGAGCCAAAACGTATTTGCAGGGGTCCAGGAAAAAAAGAAAGTCAATGGTCATATGTATATTTTCAAAGTTTTGAAAATAGTAGCATCTTACCCAGGAAAAGAGAAAAGGGAAAGAAGATCTAGAATGAATGCTAATGAACGTTAACCCTGCCAGTCCTGAGGAGGAGGGAGATCAGCAAGGTGATGACCAGATGAGAAGAGAGCAGAGATAGGTCTGAGGCCGCTGCCCTGACAGCATTATCCCTTGTTTGGTTAATGTTGGGGCACCTCGGTCAGATTGTCTTTTACACATGGTCTTGAGGGACAAAGAAATTGGCTTTAAAACAAATAAACAAAAAAAGATATTGTAAAAGCCAGTCTGGCAAAGAAATGTTATTTCTTGGAAGGAGGAGCAAAAGAAGGAACACCAAGACACAATTTACTTCAAGAAACAACCAAAGAAAATGGAGAACTCACACTGCTGTCTGTGGACTCACATCCAGCAGGCCAGGCTGAATGGAAGCAGACCCCGCTTCTGATTTCCTTGAGAGCCCTGCAATCAGTGGTACACGGTGGGGCCCTTGGCATCTGATGCCAGTCCTGATTCCTACTGAAGGAGTCTTGGGCAGACTGAGTCTCCTCCCCTGATCCCAGATCCCCCTGATCTGCTATCTCCCTGATTGCAGACTTCCCTGTATCATCTTGAATAATTCATATCAGAACACAAATATCAGTGAAATTTTTCATGATCGTTATAAGCTTCCCTGAAAAGGCCTCTTTCACATAACTTGTAGACTTGCTTATACATGTGAAACAGGAGGGCCTTGGAGCTTTTTGGAGTGACTTTCACACATGTGAGATGATAAGTTCCATTAAATATAGATGAGTGCTACATGTTTTGTCTATATTTGGGATCGAGAAATCTGGATAAAAAGTGATGTCTGGTTATTTGGTCACAGTCCATCAGTTTCAGATCTAAACTAGGAAGAAGTAGTCATTCACATGCCATTTGCATTAGGGAAATAATACTGTGGAAAATCTAAAAATAATCAGGAAAACTGCATCTCAAATGGTATTTTCCTTTTTCCATTTTAACACCCTATTGCTTATGATGATGGTTTTTCAGGCACTGTCACACACCTCAGATCCTAATTCTCAAGTTTATTTGAATATTGCTACATTAATTTGGCATTCAAGTACCCAGTTACTAGGCATGCTTAAATTTGTTAAGCTGATATAGGCTTTGATTATTAGACAATCATTCTCTTTATATAATCCATATTGGTCCAAGGGTATGTCTGTGTGTACATTCCGTTTTTGCCTTAATATTTCTGAAAAGGGGAGGAAGAAATGGAAGTTTGTGTGAAGACACCATGATACAGGGTTTTGGAATAGAGTTGTGGTCTAGGATTCAAACCGGAACATGCAGTATAGATTATGGAAATTAGCAGCTCTGTGGTCTCTTCATTTGTTTCTTAGTAGCTACATGCTCGATTAGCTGTCTACCCTTTTAAATGGAAGTACAAAATTATTATGTGTTCTGCCTCCAAAGCCCTTTATTGAGGATAACAATGAAGTGTGCAATGTTCACATCAATGTATGATACATTTATGTGATTATTAAATGCTTGCAGATTGCCAGTTAACATTGTATGTGTTTTTACCTAGTAAAACAAATGTTGACCCATCTATTTAAACAACTGCAGAGCATTCATTTTGGCTGAAGTCACTGTTTCATCTTGGGAAAACTCTACTAACGTCCCAGCCAGCCCGCCAGCCAGCATATCATCTTTCGTCTGCGTTTATTAAAGGCTTAGAATGTCCATCTGTTGTCCTTAGTAAATGGAACACTAAGGAAAAAAAAAAACATTCATTGACTCTATCTATATATAACTGTTCTCTTTACGGAGAAAAGCTCCTTTGAATGTTCTTTATAAATTTGAAACGAGAGACAAGTGTTGGTCAAAGAGATATCTTCCAAGTTGCTGGACATTCAAATGACAGGCAGCAGATTCCTCTCATCTTGGGGGAAGACAAAGATATTTGTTTCAGATAAAATGAAAACTTTCAAGAGGACATTTTCTGAAATGGCTCAAATTATATTTTTTTAGACTCTGGTTATGGTTTGATCAGTAGTATAGAATAAAATCATTAATAGATCTTCAACGTATCTGTGTTCATATACCCACATGCACTGATACTATCTTCTTAAAATTTTTTTTGAGGTAACATTGGTTTACTAAATTGTATGAGATAACCACCTTCAGGTATTGTTACCACACCACATCCGTCATGAAGGCACCGTTAGTTCTCCACCATAGTTCCATTGGGCCCCTTCCCTATTTGGTTCTCCCTCTTACTGATTCTACCTTATTTGTGGTTGTGGTTAGTTCTAAAACTCAGGGAAACTACAAGGGCCTTAGTCCAGTGCAGTTACTATTTGAAGAATTTTAGCAGATTTGTTTGTGGCCGTGGTGAGGAATATGGGACCACTTTACAGCATTCCTGTGAAGAGACCTGAGGGGCAGTATGCAGGCTTCAAGCACATACAAGTAGATCAAAGTGAGTTATCTTTGGATTAAAATCATATAATAGGACACATTCCCAGGGAAACTTAACTTCTGTTGGAGCTAAAATAAGCCCATGTTAAATGAGAGGCAGGGATTAGGGTTGGTGAAAGTTCTAATTTTACTTCAACTTATTGTTTTGATACATAGTATATGGGAATATGGCAACTATAAAAGTCATTGCTTGAAAGTCATAATTGATCACTTCACTTGGATGCCATGGATGCTAATAGCAATATAACTGGTACAATCACGTTGATCATAGTAGTGATACCAAGGGCTAGATTTTTGGGATTGTAAATGTTGACATGCAACACAATATAGAAATGGAGGAATAGCATTGATCCGTAGATAATGCAGAAAAAGAACTATTAGATAAAAATACATTTCTAGCAGAAAAGCAGCAAATTCGATTTGGAGACATTAGTTGCAAATTTGCCATGATAAGATTCTCAGTTCATGCTACATACAATAATTCAACCTGAAGTATCTTTGACAAATTAGCAATGTCATTTTCTGGTTGTTTAATTGACTTGGAAAGAGAAATTGATAAATATTAGCTTTTAATACAAATGTTTGAGGATTGATGTCTGCAACTTGCCGACAAGTTGTCTTCGTCTGTTTAATTTCTTTCAAGTCTATGACCATTCATCTCTCCTCTAAGTGGTAAATAAAAGGGAAAAACAGGTCATCATAAAAGGGGTATTTTATTTCACTTTAAATCAGCTTTGAAAAATCTTCTACTTTCAGATAGACATTTTTTTTGCCCTGACTGGTTTTACAATTGATAGTAAATAACGAGGAAAATGCAAATCAGTACACATGTTCCTTTGATAAAGAATTGAAGGATCTTTATTTATATCTAAGTTGAGGCCATAGAAATCGCCATATTGGTAAATATTTACACTTTTGTAATCATTGCGAACCATCATCTTTACCGAGCTATATATAATTGTGTGTGTAGAAAGAAGAAATGAGCTAATGGTAATTTCATTTGCCTTAATCTCTCATCTTCCCTGCAGGAAAACATTCATTACTCCTGGCCGACTTAGCTAACATAGAAGAAAATGGAATTAAATTTATGTGTCAATTCTTTGTAGTAATCTTTTAATAAATGTCTATAGTCCTCTTACAGGATGGAGCTGCTGCTTTAGTGAGCTAAGGATTAGCGGGAGTGATGGGATGCATTTCTGTTCCCATTTTATCTTTCTTCAGTGCGTTCTCATTCACTTTGTATTGGAAGCGTGTATGTTCATCTTAGTCCCACTACAGCAGGTTTTGTGGCCATATAGGAGAAGGGATTGATGACGCTTCCACTTGTACCTGAGGTCAGGTTTTGCCTTCTGAAGGTTACTTTTTGGGGTGACAAGTAGCACCCTGGTTAGGTTTTCATATAGCCCTTGACTCACTGATGAGCTCTGAATTTTCCCTCAGAAAATGGCGAATTGTCACTCAGGATAAGAATTTGTACTTTTTACCCAGCTTCGTAGGTTTCTTTTCTTTTTTTTTTTTTTTTTAACTTAAACTCAGATATCCGTGGCCAGAAACCTGACAGTCAGGTATGTTCACTAAGTCCTGTTGTTCCTTCAATTCCCTCCAGAGATGCCCTCCCCTTTCCTCTGGGAAGTCCCACTGTCTCAGCTCAGCCATCTTCTTTCCTCAGATGTAATAGTGCCAGTTTCCTAACAGGTTTTCCCATCTTTGATCTTGTCTGTTTCCAATTCATACTCAATGTTGCCCCTAGTGTGATCTTGCTTTCAAAATGCTCATGGCATGTCCCAGTTTAAACATCTCAAGGAACATTATCAGTTGTCTCTAGGGGTTAGGCACGCAGTAGAAATGAGTGCAGCCAACCCCCAGAGGAGAAGGTTGCAAACTGAAGTATCCACAGGCCCAGCCCATGGTTGTCCTGCAGGATTATGGACTACTTTTGCCTGCTCTCCTTTTGTGTCTCTTCAAGAGAACTTAGAAATTCAGATTCCCACATTAAATCTCTCAATAAATGTTGCCAACTAAATAATCCTAATGTTTTGTACTGGGGAAGACAAAGTAGGTCTGCAGGCTCCTGGGATCGTGGATCACCAGTTTGTGACTTCTATCCCCTACGATGAAGTCTGAGTCCCTTAATGTGGTATACAATATCTTTATGAGCTCTTTCAGGCCTACATCTTCAGCCTCATTTTTCATAGCTCCTGTCAGTTCTACCTTCGAAAATAGCTCTCAAAATCCTTCTATTTCTTTCCGTCCCCAGTGCCACTCCCCTATTTTAGGCCATCATAATCTCTCTCCTGGATTACTACAATAGCCTCTTAACTGGTCTCTCTGCTTCAAATCTCTCCTTGTTCCAAACCATTTTTCAAACTGTGATCTTTATAAATGTAACAGTGTGATTTATTGAGAATTTCATGTAGCAGGGTGACCTATTGAGAAATTACCCAGTGCTTTGTTTTCCTCTTCTGCTGCTCATCAGGAAGATAGAAAAGGCATTTTTTTCCATTTCCCAGGAGAAGCAGCTAGGGCTGTGTGTTCGAAAGAGAGATGCAATAGAGTAGCTCTCAGTAGAATGTCTTTGCTGGCCCGGCTTGGGAGCTCGTCTAGGGGACGCCACATGACTCCCGGAAGCCTTACCTCATGGAGTACAACTGATGGCTATTGAGTAGCTGGTGCCTACAGAAAGAGTTGGACATCTGTGAACTCTATCAGGCTGGCAATTTGTTTCGAAATCATCTGTACTTAGATGCAGATATGGTGCCAAGTACTCAACATCCACTCAGTAAATATTGTTTGGCTTCATGTGGGATTGAGCCAAATCCTTACATGACTCTCTGGCAAGCTGTGGGTCCTCTCCTTAGAAATTTTAACATTGTTTTGGAATATTCATGGGCTATACCTCCATCTATACACTTGTGATGGGCTTAGCTTTGATCTAGGAACTTACCTCTTAAATCTCATGAATCCTTGTATAAAAAGAGGGGCATTTACTTACTCATGACGAATGGTTTGTTAGAGACAGATCAAACTGACCAGGCAAAATTTATTCATGCACCTTGTGAAAGATAACAAGGGCTTAAGAACAAAGGTTATTTAGAAGAATCAAATTTACTTTCTCTTTTAGAAGATGTTCAGTTTTATCTCCATAAATGAAGTACCTATTTCCTTAGAATTCTGGAATTAAAATTTGCAACTCCCAAATGTGTACCTTGTTGATGTCACCTTTCAGGTTTTTATTTTTTTTTTTTTGATAAAGAATGGACAAATAGTTTCATTTCACACACTAATTCTGAAAGTCCTATACCTGGTAGTTCCATACCTCATATCTAAATAAATGAAGAATAGCTCCTACTTGGGACATAATGTTTAGAAGGATTTGATGTTAAGTCCAATTTCAGTGAGAACAATTCCACAACTGTAGTAGAATGTTAGCCATGGACACAGAACTGAATTGGATGATGCCACTTGGACCACATATTTTCCTTGGCCACATATCTGCCATGGGACTCGTATCCCCATGAGCTACATATCTGCTTTGGACCACATATTCCTATGGGGCTCATATCCCTGTTGGTCAGCTCTCTCCTATGGGCTACATATATTCCTTGGGATAGGTATTCCCCCATTGTACCTTATTAAGGAGTCATACCTTTTCAGATTATATTCTCCGTAAACATCTGGGAAGAAATGACCATTTTATTTGATCTTTAGCACTTCAATTTATAAACAAATTTATAAACAAAAACAAAGACCTACTTTAAAGGTGAACAACTTACTACTCATGGTCTGTAAATTATGGGTGATGCCATTCATCCAGCCTAAATGAGCCTAAGGTTGTGTAGTCTAGTAGTTAATCAAAGGGTTCTGGAATCTTATAGAATAGGGATTAGGTCTGTTTCTCTTTTATTAGTTAAGTGACTTTGACAAAATACCTCATTCTATTTTCATCTGAAAAATGTGGGTAATAATCATTGTGTTTCAAGTTGATTTGAAGATTAAATGAAATAATAAACAGAGTTCTTAGAACAGTACCTGGCATATAGTTAAGTACTGTATTAATAAAAATAATTATAATAATGATTACAGTCCCCAAAGGTATAGGAACAACAGAGGCTCATTTGTGTTGCAAGTTTTCACTACCAAACTTATTCAATTTATCAAACATGTCATAGATCATGAGATTTAATAGACTCAATACTAGAGGTTTTTCCAAAGAGAATTTTGAAATTAATTTTATAACATAAAAGCATATTATATCAATTGTTCTCTTAATTTTCCTGTAACTGCCTAACTCAATAAAAATCACCTTTTAGTTCATTTATAAAGATATTATTTTCAACATTTACTTATAAGTCAGCCAAATCTTGGACTTGTTTAAAAAATACAAAGGAGAAGCAAAAATAAAGTGTGAAGATAAGGCCTTTAGATAGGTCACTTATAATCAGTTCATTATGAAGTAGTTGAAATGAGTGACTCTTCTCTTGTTTCTGCCACACTAATGAGTCTAAAGGACTTCACATATGTTTTTAATTTAGATCTTGAAACTACCCTGGTGAAGTGGGCACCAGTAGCCTCATTTATGGACAAGGAAAACAGGTCTGTCCCTCTCTTTACATTCTTTCCTTTTTATCACCAGAGTAATTCCGCAGACAACTGGCTCAGCAAATACTTAATGCTGAATGAGGAAGTAAGCAAGCCAGAGCTCTGAGAATGCAGGTGGCTCACTGGTCTGGAGAAGGGAACTGGAGTCTACCAAGGAGAACATTTCATCCATTCTCTGGTCTTTGGTGGGGTCACACTTAAATCTGTACTAAATGAGGAAACTCTATGCTGATTTGGGAGACTGCAAAGACAAGGCTTTTTTTTTTCACACCTTCTTTTTAATAATGCCTCCAAAAACATAATCACTTTCAAGTATAGGGACAGTATCTGGTATAAGGAGAGAATAAAAGAGGAGTTTTTCTATAAAAAGCAGGAATAAAAATGAATTTACTATTAGTAACGGAGACAGTCTAGTCACCTGTTTCGAATGCCAAGGCTCAGTTTCTTACCAGTAGATTAAGGTTACTGATTATCCCTTCCCTCGTGGAGTCCTGGATGGTTGAAATAATGCACATAAAAGGCACTCCATTTTGTAGCTGTTGATAACGTGGAAACTATTCAATAAATGATAGAATACTTTTCTTGATAGCTCATTTGGTAAAATCAAGATGGCAAATAGATCTTTTGGGAGAAAATAAAATCAAAGAAAAGTCACATTCAGTTATGGGAAAATTTAAAACTGTGAACATTTTCTAAGCAGTTTAACCTGAAAACCTAAAGACACAATAGAGCAGAAAATGAAGATGAACAGCCAAATGACGTGTATTTGAAACAAAACAATGTCCTTAATAAGTGGTATCCGTTATTGACAGTCAGCAAGGTCTTCAAGGGTTTTACTCAACCCAGTTCTCTGGTGGAATCGATCAGGATAAATTGCACAACTACTGCATTTCAATAGGATTTGGAATCTACTCAGTATCAAAATGAGCAAGCATGCGTGTGTGTGCGCATGCATACACGCACACACACACAGCTGGTAGGTCCTACTCAGTTAACTCAGACTGTAAATATTTTATTTGCAAATTCAGATCCTTCCCATGGACACCCCCTCTACGATCATACTGTACAGTACAAGGGCTTTCATGATACTCAGACATTTTTGGCAGCAGCTACTCCCAGTCTTTAGAGGCTGCCGGATCCCTGGCAGTATAAGAAGAGTTCTGGCCTCGTATACAAGAAACACAAGGTCTTCATTATACCAGAGTTTAATACTCACAGCCAGAAGGCTTTATATACAATGTACACACAGAATCTCTGTCTTGCCTTTAGACTGAACAACTGTTTTTTTCTGTGGTGTGTTGCAAAACTGCCATAATTACATGGACAGCTACAGAGACTCACACTCAAAATCAAAACAGACAAAGCAATTAAATACATTTCACAAACAACTTTCAAAATAAACCTAATCTACCAAAATGCCCTACTCATTGACTTAGATGCCTACGTCTTGACGTTGACAGTTTTGCTGATTAAGAGTCTCTTTTCTTTTTGTACTATCTCCTGTAGTTGAAACAGAGATTTTGCTTTTAGGGGACCTGGTGTAAAATGTCATATATAGAGTTCAGAAAAATGGGGTGTTTGTGTTTTCAAAATTTTTGATTATGAAAGGACCTTTTGCATAAATTCACCCCAGAAGTCTGTTGGTAAGAATAAAGAAGGTGGTAACTAATTATGTTTAAGCACT
Organism: Talpa occidentalis; assembly: GCF_014898055.3. Lineage (NCBI taxonomy): Eukaryota > Metazoa > Chordata > Mammalia > Eulipotyphla > Talpidae > Talpa > Talpa occidentalis. Next base: position 6,415,866 of record NW_023601543.1, read on the forward strand.
TCGGAGTTTCCAAAGTACTTTCTCTGATGTTATCTTACTTGATCCTTCTAAAATTATGTGAGGAAGTAGGGGGATTTATTATCTGTTTTCCTATGCCTGAGGTTCAGGGAGCCTGCACCCCCATCTTGGCCTCATAAATGGTTAAGCCAGGACAGTGGGGGGTGTCATCAGTTTAGCTCTAGTTAAGGGTCACACTTCCTTGGCCATTGCATTTGGCAACGATTCAGCAGGAAAAAAAAAAAAAAAAAAAAAAAAAACCATGAAGCTGATTGGCTTCTCCAGGAGCACTTACAGGCATAAAATCAAGCATTCCTGAACTGCTTGTGTCCTGCTGGACCTTGTGGGATGGAGAAGGGAGAGCCATTTTGCCTGTTCTGTATGCTAAGTGCAGGAGATAGAACCTTTGCCATTTTGCATGTATCTGTGAAAATGGTTGAGACTTGGAAAAAAATATTAGTTCCAGAGTCAGAAAAAATTCAAAATATTGACATCAATAAATGATTAATTGAATGGCTACTTAAACATTAGGGTCTACAGTCATCTGCAAGTAAATCTTATACATAGAGACAAAGATATTAATGTGGATACGTGTAAGTGTGTTTGCTATGGCATGAGATGGAAGTTTCATAAGTAAGCATGGTTGTAACATACCAGGTCTGGTCAAAAGGGGTAGGAGTAGCATCAAATGTAAGCAAAAGGGTATCATGAGACTATGCTTTTTTTTTTTTTTTTTTTTGCTGGGGAAGGCAGGTGGTGTTTGTGGCCAGCAGTTACCTGTTTCGAGCTCTTGACATGCATACAGTGAATCAGGGAACTAAACGTGAAAGCTGAGGATGGGAACATTATAAGAGTGTTATCAAGCAATTTTCTCTTTTGTCTGGGGTTGGCAGATTTAGCAAGCAAAAGTACAGGATGCCCAGTTAAATCTGAATTTCAAATAAATGAGCAATTTTTTAGTGTAAATCCTTCAGCATAAGTATATGTGGGTTAGAGAAAGTATATCTCATAAAATATTGGAGATAAATTGATGCTAAAATATTCATTGTGTGTTGGAATTTCAGATCTTCTCAGATGTCCTGTATTTTATCTGACAACCCTACTTGAGACATTTCAGTCTGATTCACTTGTTTTTTTAGACTTTTGGGTTCAAAGTCTGGTAGCGTGGTGAGAATATTCTTCACCTCATTCCACATCTATTCATCCATTCGTGTTTGGACACGTTCCTAACCACCCTTGCCTTTCTCCCATACACTGTTTAACCTGAGGCCAAGGAGCTTTAAACCCTTCAAATCCGTGGGAAGCCAGAAGCACTGTTAATGCACACAAGGAACTGATGTGGCGTGGCCACTCACACCCGTCACCAAGACTGTGTTGCTAGTGGTTTGGCAAACAAAGGCTGGCTGTCCTCAGTGCATTACATGTGTTTATAAAGATCTATTCGACTGTAAGCTGCTTAAGGCTGGGGCACTTTCTTATTTGGCCCTATATACCCAAGTCTTGCAAAATGCTCAATTCTCTGAGAGCATGAACTTTGAAATCACATAGATGCACATTTGAGTCTGATGTCTGTTTCCTTGGTTCATAACCTTTGTAAGTAATTTTCTCTGTATCTCCATTTTCTTGTGTGTAGAATGATGATGTGAATTTTTATAAAGTATGTGGAATTTTGTCAGGGTTAAAAATGGTTGTATATGTATATAATATATATATATAGTTATAAATGGTTGTATACACATAAATATATATACAATGATAAATGTAACAGACAGTCATCAGATTACTTTCCTATCAGCTTATACTTCAGTGGTGGACAATTAGTCGATAATATTCTAAGAAATTTTATTCTAGGTCTCCTGTGCATGTGGGAGGAATGTGCCTGAGAAATTCAGAAGCAGTGTTCTGTTGTCTCTGAAAATGCAGCTAATCTCTCCAGGCTTTACAGCCAAGACCATCCAGGCCTGGGTTTGCTAAATGAGAGATAAGGGGAGATTGGGGGAGATCTAAAATGGAGAGATTAGGGGACTCTGGCACATGCACGCGCCATCCCTCCCTGCTCCTTGTCACTGCTGGTGGGTCGGTGAGCATGATGTAGCCCTTTCACAAAACAATCATGCTTGATTCAGAGGAGTAGACACTGTTCCAAGGTTATGGCTCAGCATGAGTAATTCAAAATGCAATCGGTTTTCTCAGAAAAGAGTGTCAATATTATCAATATTAAAATACAAAAGATAGAAGCCTTTGTATTGATAAGTACAATGGTGAGGGTTCAGAATCCTCATTTAAAAATTCAAAATAAAATTGAAAGTAGCGCTGGCTTATATTTCATAAGAAGACCTCAATGCTCTGTAGAAGGGCAGTTGCCATCCATTGTTTTCTGTCAGTGGTGTGCTGGAACTTGCTCAAATATCAGGGAAACAAATTATGGAATTTTCAGGAATTTTGTAAACCTCTTGACACACTTTTGGTAGCTTGGAATCTGCTATGGTGGCACCAAGGAAATCTACAAGGTTGCAAGATAATCCTCTACCCCAAACTGTTTATTGATAGATCCCTCCTTTCTGCACACTCAGCTACAAGGAAAATTTTTCCTACAGTCATTTTGGCCAGAAGAACTTATAAGATTTTCAGAAAGAATGACTTCATCTTACTGTTCCAACTGATGAGGAAAAAGCACCAGGACAAGAGAAAAGGAGATAAAGCAACTCTTCTAGTCAGGAAGCCTCAGAGCATGCAGCCTGTTGATGTGTCCCAGCATTTCTGTTAGTGCCACTAAGAATGAGTGATGCCTTTTATGTGTAAGTCTTGTCCTAAGCAGCTTGCAGCATGTAATATATCATACTAACCTCACAATAACAACATAAGATTATTACTATTATTTTCTCTATTTTACAGATAAAAATAAGTGAATTTGAAACCGGGGACCTACAAATGGTCACAGAGCCAGGAAATAGATTTGAAAACTTGTCTCTACCTCTGCAGGCAGTTTTTTTGACTCAATGCCAATTCCTAGCTAGCATGATGTAGACTATCAAGATATGTTTGTAAAATTGAATCATAAGTTGTAATGTCCATTGTTTAGCCCCAAACATAACTGATATATGGTGAGCTGAGAGCAAAAATGTCTTATTTTCTTTTTTTTTAAAGATTTATTTATTTATGCATACAAGAACTGGGGTACAGGCCAGAGGTGTGGGGGTTAAGAGGATTCACCAGAGACAGAGCAGGGAGCAGAACAGACAGATTGACTGAAGTACACTGTGGGGAGGGGAGCAGCGGGCGAGTCAGGAGAGGTCTGCTGCGCCATGTGGGTTGCTCCCTGGCCAGGGATTGAACTCATGCTGCAGTGGCTGCGGATAGCTTCATAGGTTGTGTCTCAACCCTTGTGCCACCAGGGAGGGCTCTTGTCTTATTTTCATAGCCTCAATACCTTGTAAAATCTTGGGCAGATCGTTGGTGGTCACCAACCCTTTATTGGATGGAAATGAATCTGTCTAATTCCATGGTAAGTAGGCCAACTTAGGACGACCAGGAGTCAGCATGTGGACTGAGCCTAGCTAGAGTGTAAGCTTTCACGAGATATCTCAAGTTGTCTTCTATAAACCTGATATAAAATGCAGCAATTGAGAAGGGACATGAGTTGAATGTAGTTCCTTTTGTGTTACTAGAGTGTTCTTTTCTACGAGAGAAGCAAAGGAAAAAGAAAACTATTACTTATTGATGACCAATCATTTTGTTAGATGTCATGTATATATCTGTATGTAAAACAACCTTATGAGATTGACACTCTATTTTCACGTTACAGATAAGGAAACTGAGGCATAGGGAGATTAACACAATTGAATTCAAAGCAGCAAATTTGGGAATCCAACTCAAGACTCCACACCTCAGACTCTGGCAGTGACAGTACAGCTTTCTTTATTTACCACCTTTTCCCCTAGCACATGTTAAATTAATCAAGAATTTAGTTCTATATTCTTTTACAATTGCCATCATCTTTAACCTAAGATTAAGAGTGAGGGGCTCTCTGTTACCTAATGAAAAGGTCTCCATCTAGTGGTTACAAATCAAACTGTGTTCAATACCCCAAAAGTGTTTCTGGAGCTTTGAAAGTCTGAAGTTAGGGATTCACACACATTCCTATTGACGGGGGCAGAACCCAGGCAAAGGAGACAGCTGTCTCTGGCGCAACACTTAAGGGAACACCAAAAACTCAGTAATCAAGGCAAATAATATTTTAATTCAGTGTTTCACATCAACATTACTGCCAAAAATCCATTATGAACGAAACATCAAACATTTATATAAAGATAGGATCAGTATTATGGATTTCTCCTTACTTTTCAGACTTCAATATGGTGCTTTATAACACTGGACTAGTGTGAACAATGGGGAAAGTTCATGAAAGCTTGTGGAATGTAGCCACACCAAGGCCAAATCCTCTTGTTTTGGCTTCAACGTAGTATCAGACTACAGCAGCCCCATGGCAGGGAAAAATCCCATTTTCTAAGAATTTTAGACATCATTGAAAATTGAGATGGTGGGAACTAGGAGGTATTTTACTCAATGACTAGACTGGTCACTCTCAAAATGACTAAACTGCATGGCTGTGAAGGCACACCACTAAGATGACCGACTACTTGATCTGTTTGGTTGTTGTGAAAACATAAACAAAATGGTCTTTTCCATTATGTTATATTGAGCTGACTGTTGGAAGTGTTTTAGTGCAAACATGTCAACAGTGAATAACTCAAAAAACACATTCGATTAGCATTTGACAATTTTAATTAAACTTGAACTAGCAGTGTTTGAGTGCACTCTAGTAAATTGTTTATTAGGGCAGCAAAGTGAGAGTTTTTAAAAGGAAAAGTAAAAAGTGCTTCTGTTGGAACTTGATATGTTCTAAGTTGCGGAATTGGTGAGCATTTATTAAAATGATCTGTTTAAACACTGCCACGCACCAGAAAGAAAAGCAAGAAAATTCAATCAGTCATCTAGATGCCTGTGTTTCTCAACTATCAGCTATTCTATTTGGAAAAAGCCAGTGTATCTAAGCGCTACATATTTCCTGACAATCTCAGAGTACCACTAAATGTTACTGTCTATTCACCAACCTCAGTTTTAAACCAGTTTATAAAGAATGCAGACTCACAACTTTCTGTTCTTCAATTTCAAAAAGTTAAATGAACTTCGTCAACATTGGCATCTATTTACTCAGTCTGAACAATGAGTAATGTGATTTATTTCAGGGACATAATTAGGCAGTTGATCGTTCGAAGCTAATGGTTTACTATTAATGAGCCTAATTGTGAATTCCACAGAGCTAACTGACCCAAGTAACATTATTGTAGACTTAACTGAAACCTGGAGATATTCTCACAGATGAACTGCAGGGGAGGGTTGCCATGGCGACAGAGACAAGCTGGCCCAGGCCTCCTTATGTAGACTTTCGAGTAGAAGAGATGAGGGGAGTTAGGAGACACTGCAGCAGCTTGCGAAAGGGTGGGCGTCCATTCAGAATGAGTTTGAAGGGAGAAGTAAAGGCAACCACGGCTACTTGATGCTGGACAGAAGGTCTTTGTACTTTGCTTCTCCAAGAACTAACGCTGGGAGTATTTTCCTCAGAGACTAGAGCCAAATACATTCTCTGAGTTGAGTATGTACCTGAGACCACTGGATCTGTGCAATTAAGGATAGCCATAATACTCTTCTCCAGAGCGGAAGTGGGAGAGTGGTTTCATATATCGGCATTTATCTTAAATAGCCAGGTAAGTTTCATCATTTCTCCTTAGTTTTAGCAATACAGATAAAGTTATGTACAACAAATATTCATACCCACATACATTACACACACACACACACTGTCAGGGCACTGGGGAAAAATCCTCATAGCTATGGGTTCTTCTGGGTTGGGCCACTAATCAAAACAGTGTCAGATGGATTGGCTAAGGAAAAATCAATTTATTAATGTGTGTAGGGAGACAGGGGAATTAAATCACGAGTTGAGTGGCCTGACATGGCCATGAGAGAGAAGGAGGGACTTCATGTGACTCCACATTTACTCTGAGAGTAAACAATGAGTCTCTCAGAGGTGGAGGACATGTTCACTGATAAACCTGCACCTGGATGATGCCTCTTCCTCAACTCCGTTCTTCCAGGTCAAAAAGGGAGCAGCGATTGCATCTTTGATTAAGAAAAGGGCAAAGGGTCGAGGCATGGACAAGAACTTCTTTGCCTCTAGAGGCTTCACTGCTTGGGACAAAATAATCTGCCTTCTCTAAGTAAAGGTAACAGAGTTGTGATGGACCCTGAGTTACCCACACCACAGTGACACTTCATGGAAAAGGCCGACTCTGGGCTTATTGAAAAAGTCTGACCCTTTTGGAGACCTGTCCCATAACACACAGACACACATGTGCATGCCAAAAGTATTCATACCAATATGTGTATCACATACCCATATTTTATGGGTGCATGCATAGGTACACCCCACAGCTACACTCTGCTTCCACAGAAGCAGGCCACACGCACAGATGCGCCTGCCCTCTCAGGTTGTGAGTGTTTGAAAGGCATATAACGAGCCACCTTTGATTTATTTTCACTGACCCCTGCAGTGTGCGCTCAATACTAAGGAAGGATTCGATCATGTAAACACTCCTTTCCTATCCTCTGTATACTTACAGAGTTTAATTTGATAGTTTCCTTTGGAAAACTCCGTGATGAAAAGCAAACAGTTTCCACCTTCACTTTGGAGGACATTGCTTGGGTTACATACAACGATCATTTGTTGCAGCTGTCATGTTATTTTAAACTGGACTTGACACTGGGGTTTGGCAACCCTGTCTTCCTCAAAGTAGTAGAGGAACTTCCTCTATGTGTGGTGAGGGGAGAAGGCAGTAGCAGTCCGACATGTACACAAACAGGGCCCAGGAAATGCTCGTGTCACAGGGGTCCATGGGTCGATGTCCAGATACCACACTTCACAAAGGAGGAGGACATGGCTGGGCATGATTCAAAGCACCATGCGGAGTGTTCTTTCTGGATCTGGCCTCACACTGTCCCCCAAGCGTGCTGTGAGGGCTATTTCACCGGCACTCCTGCACGCACCGGCTGGGGCTAATATAAAATACCTGCATCCTTTTGAGATTGTTAAGTAATCTGCGGAAATAGGAGGTGAGAGAAGGGACTCTCCAGACGGACAGACAGACTCGCAATTTAGTCTCAGCTCTGTCATTGGCACGTTGTGTGATTTTGACTGAGTTCTTTAACTCTCTAGGCTTTAGTGTTGCCGTGGTGGTATAGGAATAGTTATCTGATCAACTTACAGAGCTGCTGGGAGAGGTCACTGAGATAACTTATGTAAAGTTTTCCTTCCTTCCTCCCTTCCAACCTCCATCCCTTTTCCCTTCTTTATTCTCCATGAGTTCCTGTTCTACATACTGGAGATAAAGCAGTGAACAAACTCTGTAACCTCATGAAGCATTACAATCTAGTGGGGAAGACAGCTTCACAGACATGTAAAACATGTCGTGTGTCAGAGGACGATGCCAATAAATCAAGGGAAACAGAGAGATGGAAAGTGTGAGGTGTGAGGCAGAGGGTTCCATTTCATATGGAACAGTCTAGTAAGTGGTTGCTTTGATACTGTCGTAATCACAGACCTTAAGAAATGATGAACCCATGTGTACTGGGTACAGCATACAAGGCAGGGAAAGAGCAAGTGCAAAGGCCCGGAGGCAAGAACATGTTTGTGATTCTCAGGAAGTTTAAAGAAGTCACTGTGGCTGAAGCCAACTGACCTTGGGGGGGCGGGGAAGGTAGGAAGTAAGGCCAGAGGGGATAGGATCATAAAGAGCCTTGCAGTCCTATGTAAAAACTTTAGCTTTTATTCTGAGGTAGGAAGTCACTGGAGAATTTTAAAGTAGCAGAATGACATGATCTGGCATGTTTTAAAACACATCACAGAATCACACCCTGAATACTATTTGAGAAGAGAGTGCAATGTGGCTAAGATAGAAGTAAGGAGGTCAGTTACAAAGCAATTTCAGTAATCCAGTTGAGAGAATAAATGGCAGATGATGCTGCTTGGTTTTAGACACCAACTCTCACGACATACTAATGATAGATGATGATAATATATTGACTATAGTTATTTATCTTTTATAAACAAAAAGGACCAAATTTTAAAATGGTGTATAAAAGATTAACACATTTTGCTAGAATGAAGAATGTGAAAGGGTACAAAGCAGCTCCCTCATTTTTGGGTGCACTATAGGTATGTCTGCATTACACCAAAATAGCTGGTGAAAAGTTTAAATTTTAGTCATCAGATAAAACAGTGGAATAGATTCCATTCATTCAGCCACTTGAATGCACATTCAGACATTTGTGGCTTTTAATTGAAGTTAAACTGAATTCAATGTCAATCTGAAAAGAAGGAAGAAAAAAGGAAGAGGGGAAGGAGGAAGAGGGAGAGGAAGTGGAGAAGTAAAGGAACAAAAAAAAAAAAATGGAACCAGTAGAAAATTAGAGTGTTGACAAGGAAAATATATGACCCACGGTCTACCATCCAAAATCAACCTTGGTTTCTGTGGCTTTTTTCTTACTGGTCTTCTACCACCACTACTACTACTATTACCTTAGTGTTTCCCATTTAATGCTTACACCGAATATAAATTTACATTTTTCACTTAGAACAAAATAATTTGCATTTCCCTATGTTTTCAAAATTTTTCTTTCCTGTTTTAATTGCATTGATATTATTGTCAACCAGTTAGTTATCACTATTTTCTCAGAAATTATAGTCAAGGGGGTAGGTATTTGATTCATAAAGGGATTTGCTGACCACTCTTTCATTAAATTGCTTATTTTGTTTACATTAAAGTTATTAATACCATTAATTAACAACTTTTTTTCAAATTTAGGAGAATGCATAAAAACTCTGGGAGAGAAGCATTGCTCCTATAACTCACATTCATCTATAGAAGGTAAATTTTATTTCAGAATGTTATTCAATATTATGCTATTTTTAAGTCTGTAAATTTCAACTTGTAATCTCTCTAAGATTATCATTTTCCTATGAGATACTTAATAACCTTCATTTTCATCGATGCAAGGGAAAATCATTGATTTGTTTCATAACTAAGCTATTGCTACTAATTATTTTATTGGGATAATTTTGGCTCCCAACAATGTATATAATTTAAGGGTACAGGTTGATGTCTCTTCAGATGTGTCTTACCATACCATACCCAAAACCAAGGTACCCATAATCCTCCACCCCTGTCCAGTGGGTGGGCCCCCTCCCCTTTTATAATATTTAAAAAGCCATGCAATATATTTAGTTTTTATATATACTAATTGTCTTTTTATACTTTGCTAATTGTCTATTTATAGACTATTTAAATGTTATCTTTCTTGGGCCTCCCTGGTGGTGCAAGGGGTTAAGCACACAATTATGAAGCACGAGTTCGATCCTCAGCTGGCCAGGGAGCAACCCACATGGCACGGCAGACCTCTCCTGTCTCGTCCACTGCTCCCCTCAGCAGTGTATTTCAGTCAGTCTGCCTGTTCCCCGCTTTGTCTCTGGTGAATCCTCTCACCCCCCACACCTCTGGCCTGTACCCCAGTTCTTGTATGCATAAATAAATGAATCTTTAAAAAAATGAATGTTATATTTCTCTTTAAAATAGCCTCACAATCGCTATCTTGATAAAACTTTTATTATATAGGGCCTCCCCTGGTGGTGCAGGCAGTTGAGCACTGCACTGTGAAGCTGTCTACAGCCTCTACAGCAGTTTGATCCCGGCTGGCCGGCCGGTGAGGGTCCTACATGGTGCGGCAGACCTCTCCTGTCGTGCCCACTGTTCCCCTCAGCAGTGTATTTTGTCAGTCTGCCTGTTGTGCTTCCCACTCTGTCTCTGGTGAATCCTCTCACCCTCCCGCGCCTCTGGCCTATACCTTGGTTCTTGTGTAAATGTATAAATCTTTAAAAAAAAAAGAACTTAAAAAAATTATTATATATTTCAGCATATTATCTTAGGGTAGGAACACAATATGATTCCTATCAAATACATGATTGATATATTTTGAAGCTTACATGTGAGTTTTACAATGTAGATAATACAAAAATCCATTAATGAAAGAATGAAAATGACCAAACCCTAAATTATGAACTTTCCAGAGAAGAAATTTAGAGATTAAGTTAAAGGTCAAAAAAGGAAATACTGTATAAATCCCAAAGCCATTAGAAGTTCTCCTGCAGAGTTCCAAATCAGATCATAGATCATGTAATATCAAAGCCAGTAGGTCATTTTTCAATGCTGATTTCACTGAGATCAAGTGCTTACAGTCTCCATTTATCTGTTATACATTTTTTAAGATGTTAGTAAACATCATGCATGATGCTTATTAATGAAGGTGAACAATTCTGGCATTCTGTAATTAAATTAGTTCTATTAGTCAATATGAATTAAATAATGTATCCGAGTGTTAAATGAGATTTTTCCTATTGTCTTAGATTTTGGCTGAAGCCCCAATGCTGAGAACAGTGCACAATAATATCTACATATTCCAAATAATAATGCCAGACACATCCTTGTATGAGTTGCCAAAAGATGAAGTCCAACAAATTTTACATAAATTTGTGTATCTAAACAATGCATAATATAACATATACAAAATAACATTTAATACAATATTAGGTGATTTATAAGATAATATAAAATACGTTTACAAATGTATATACATACGTTTTCCTATAATCTTCACAGTCACCTATAACATGGGGAGCGACCTTGGTGTAGGGAGGGTATAGGAGTTTGACCAAGTCAGAATGCCATGAGGGGGTCAAAGAGTGTGCTGTAAGGTCTAAACTCCAGCCACTTGGGGTCTTTTGGCCTCTTTATGCGGTGAAAGCCAGGGGAATGAGTACATTGCTCCATTGAAATGTCCTACATAGTTTTAAACAAGAAACAAGAGAAAGGAAGAAACTCCAAACGTTCCAAAATGGAATTGCAAGAATGATTTTAATTTGGAAAAAAATAGTTTGCCTTTGCCTTTCTCATATGAATATAAAAATAGTTAGGGCTCTAAGTGTCTACTCTGTGAAAACAAATTGTACAGGCATATTTCAACGTTTTATCTAAACAGGATCTCAAACATATTGGCTCAGAAAAAATGTCCCTTTAACAATGGCTTGCTAGACGCCCGTGCTAACAGAAAACAGTTTATGTTGTACGTTAACCTTTATTGTTTGCCACGTATTTGCTGTTACTTCCACGAACAGATGCAATTGACTTATTTGAATAAAAGGGGCCACACACACACAAGGGCCACTGTCTTTCTGAAAACATCCACATATTTT
>NW_023601543.1:6427327-6530212 GCF_014898055.3 Talpa occidentalis
GTAAAGTTAAAAATAGTTCTTGAAATCAAGATTAAAATTTATTTTGTCTTCTTTTTGCAAAATAAAAGAGATATGCTTTAAGAAATAGTTTTATTCTGCCGATATGAACTATTTTTTCCATGATCAAAAAGATATTATTTTTAACCTGTTTGTTAGATGACTTTTGTAATGTATAATATTTTAAGTGCTAGGTCAGTATGGAGACAAAGTAAGAATGGACCTCAATCTGCAGATTTCCAGAGAATCAGAGCATAGAGGTGAATCAACTACAAAAAAAAAAAGTCAAATATATTGATATTTCTTGTTATTCACCGACAGTTAAGAAGGAATAATTACTTGATTTGCAATGACTCGGAAAATGAATGTCCTCAAAATATCTACTCTTGAGGAAAAAACAACATTTTTGATGTCTGGTTGGTTAGCAGGCAATCAGGAACATCCATGAAAAATGTATCTCTAAAAATCTGAATGCCTTGATTTCTACCCTCCCACAGCAAAGGTCACATCTAGGATGATCAGCTCCCCAAAGATTAACTGAAATTGTCTTAATTTTAAATCTAGAAGATCCACATTCTGGGATCCCCCTCAACATCAGGCAAATCAGGATTTTTTTCACCCTAAATTTTTGTTTGTTCTCAAAATAAAGCAGAACCCAATTGTACTCACATATTACCTCACAGCTGCATTCATTTATTCCTCTGGATAGCTGGATTCTTTTGGTGGTGATGAAACTGCTTTGAAACTAATTGTGGTTTCTGCCTTTTCTTGGTCCCTCCAGCCCCACAGCCAATCAGAGGCTTTAGCCCCTCCTTTCCTGTCAGGCACCTGAACACCATGGAGGTGAAAATCTAAGAATAGCTGCTCTCTTTAAGTGGAGGAGCCCTTGAGAGAAGAGGTGACCACTTGCAGGGCCCCAGACACACAATGGGAGAGCTATCAGTCCTCCCCCCAAAATCCCACCCCCACCCCTGCAGTGACAAACTTGTTTTAGTCTAGGAACTTGCCTCTACCTGCACAACCACCAGGGACTAAACTCTGCTGAAATAAAGCCTGAGTCCTGGGATACCAGCTCCAACCCAGTACTGGGACTTCTGGGAAATGCAGTCCCTGGAGCTTGCAGCACAGTGGGTTAGGGGTGGGGCCAAGAGGCCCCTGGGAGTTGTAGTTCTTTATAGGCCTTGATGTGAAGGGTTTTGAAAATCTTTAGACTTCAGGAGCTAGAAGAAGGGACTTTTGGGTGGCTTGAGGGGCTGGGGGATAGTTTACATTTTGTTCTGTCCAAAAGTGAAACATAAATTCTTATGTATTGATTAAATAAATAGCTCTGGACAACTAATTGGAACACTGCCTTTCCCCTGTGTTAATATGGGTCAATGAATTAAGTTGATTGATAGTAATAGCAATTAAAAGTGTTCTGAATTTTGAAATGTTGAAGCTGCATAGACAATTATTATTTATATGTTCAAATTTTCCACTTGTATTCACAATTTTGTGCACAGATATAGCTTAAATGTAGCCACCCAGGCATGCCTATCAAGCCTCTCCAGCTGTTCTCATAATCATTGTCAATATCTATAGCAATAGTAATCCACCAGTGATGGCACTGATTCGTCAGACAGGAAGAGCCTTTTGTTTGGCTTCACCAGATTCTGGTTATTTTGAATACACAGATCTAGCCAGAGGAATAATTGGTGCCATTAATGTCATGCTTATTGAATCATCAGTCAATGTCTTAATGAAACATGATGACAGAAGAAATAAACTGCTTTTAGGGAGAGCTCCAAGAAATATATAATTCCTTTTGTCTTTTTGGTGAATATGCTAAAAGTTTTAGACATCAAGGCTATCAATCTTTGATAATTCCCAGATGCTTTCTTCAAAAAGAAAAGTCATTATAATTATCCATAAAAACCTGTTCTGCAAACAGCTATCAATGTTAATCTAATTTTTCCCTCCATTCAGTGGCTTTCTAATTGTGAGAAAAATGGAATTGGGGAGTATACGCATTTTAGATATATAAATAATGGTGTGGTAGTCATAGGCTTCTGTAAAGGAGAAAACTTTTCTGTATTATTTGCCTAGTATGTATTGTTGCTTGGCTCCATTTGTTTTTCTCACTTAATTTTTTTTTAGGATCTATATAAATTTAGTTCATTAAGTACCTCCCAAAAGACCCCAAGTGAGCAAAAAAAAAAAAAAAAAAAAAGCCTCTGCAAAAGATCAGATCAGATTCTTGGATCTATCGTGTATCTGAAGTTAGGCTAGAGAACACTTAACTCTTTGAACCCCAGCTGGCTCAGTGGAACATGACACAGAGTTTCCATGAAATTGGTTAAGTTAAGACATTTTCCATTATGTTAGTACATAGTAGTTTCTCAAAAATGTTACTTAACAGAGAATAAATCTGAATATTTATCAGGCTTGTTTTAGACATCTCTGATTGATCATCACATTTATATTCATTGAAACTGTCTTCTGGGAGTCTTTGCTACCTAGTATTTGTGCTTCATTGGTAAGTGGGAAGCCATATTGAAATATGTTGGATGTGACATATCATTCATCCATGAATGCACTCAAGTAGTACTTGTCTATCCTAAATTTTCGAATTGCCAGATGAACTTATCTGGTGTTATAAATGACAAAAAAGTAACTCATTTTTCTAATCTAAGTCATATCATTGAATATTTTTTACAATGAATTGCTTAAAGTTTCTACTCAGTTGTCATTCAACTAATGTGAGTTCATATGAATGAATGATAAACTATAAGCAATATAGCCCTGAATAGTTTATTCAATGGCAAGCTCTTATCGCTATTGGATTGTGCATTTCACATGACTTAATCAGAAGAACCAAATACATGTTAAATGCGTATAAACAAACATATTTACTTTGAACTAATACTTTTATTTGTTTTTAAAACCATTTTTTTATTTTAATGTAAGTGTAGACTTACATAAAGAAAATAGATCCTGTTACCATGAAGATATAGGGCATTATTTATCATCATTTTGTTCCTTCATGTTGCCCTTTTATATCCATACCAAATTGCCCCTGCCCTCACACATTCCTTAAGTCCAGATAACCCCAATTTTTTCTCCATTTCTGTAATTTTGCCATTTCAAGAATATTATATAAATGGAATCATACAGTATATAACCTTTTGAAATTGGCTTCTTTTCACCCAACATAATTCTTTGGAGAATCATCCAGGTGTTGCATGTATCAGTGGTTAATTTCTTCTATTGCTGAGGTACGGATTTACCATTTTGTTTAACCACTCACTCTGGTTGTTTCTAGTTTTGGGCTATTATGAAATTACTAAAAATATTTGTGTTCAGGTTTTTGTATGACCATATCTCTGGAATAAGTGCCCAGAAACCCAATTACTATGTCATGTGGTAATTGCACATTTAGTTTTTTAATGAACGTGAAAAATTGCTTTCTAGAAAGCTGCACCATTTTACATTCCTAACAGCAAGGTACAGTGATCCAGTATCTCTGCATCCTCACCAGCATATGGTTTTGTTATGACTCTTTAATTTTAGTTGTTATGTAATGTGATACCTCATTGTGGTTTTAATTTATACTTCATTAATGGCTAATGATGTTGCACATCTTTTTGTGTGCTTATATGTCATCTTGTATATTCTCTTCGGTAAATTAACCAATTTCCTGAAAGACATACACTATCACAATGTGCAATACACAATCTGAATGTCATTGTAACTACAAGATAAATTCAATTTTTTAATTAAAAAAGAGAAATCTCCAGAAACCAGATTTTCTCCTGGATAATTCAGCCAGATATTTGAAGAAGAATTAATACCAGTTCTATACAATCTCTTCTAGAAAACAGAAAAGGAGAGACCATTTCTCAATTCATTTTGTAAAGCTAGTATTTTTATGATATCAAATCCAGATAAATTACTAAAACAAGCAAACAGAGATGAATAGCCCTCGTAAATTAGATGTAAGAATTCTTAGTAAAATATCACATAGAATAATAAAAAGACATATAAAAATAATTATGTACCATTATCAATGGGAATTTCTCCCAGGAATGCAGGGTTGGTTTAATATTTGAAAGTTAATGTAATCCACCAGATTAACAAGCTAAAGAAAAAAAAATCATCATATTATCTTATCAATGGATGAGAAGCATTGGACAAAATTCAACACTTATTTATGACAAAAACTCTAATAAAAATATCTGCCTTTTTCCTTCTGACTTATTTTACTGAGCATAATTCCTTCTAGCTCCATCCACATTGCTGCAAATGGCATGAGTTTATCTTTTTTGATTGCTGAGTAATATTCCATTGTGTATATGTACCATGTCTTCTTGATCCAGTCATCTATTTTTGGGCATTTGGGTTGTTTCCATGTTTTACCTATTGTAAATAGTGCTGCAATAATCATAGGGGTGCAGGTGTTCTTTTGAATCGGATGGCTTCACTTATACCAGGAATATAGGGGAACCAAATAAGACATCAGTGTAAAAAAATAATAACAGTACAAAACACAACACAGCAAAAATAGACAATTATAAATCAGAGACATCCTCCAGGGGAGGAGGAGGGAGGGAGGAGCACAGGGGACTGTGGAGATGGTGCACTTGTGCATTGTTGAAGGAAATTTTAAGGGTGCTACACCTGAGGGGTGGGGGGAAGCAAATATTGTTTAAAAATGAACAATGATGTAAAAAATAAAAAAAATAAAACAAGAACAAAAACAAAAAAAAATATGCCTTGATTTATAAAAAAAAAAAATCTATTAAAACACACTGCTAAAATGTTCCCTATGGTCACTCTTACTGAACCAGATGTGTTTATCTTTTCAGATAACCAGCTTTTGGCTTGGTTAGTTCTCTACTGTTGTACTGTTTTCAATTTAATTAATTTCTGCTCTGATTGATATTTATTTTCTTTTGCATTATTGTTGATTTACATTGATCTTTTTTCTCTAGTTTCCTATGATGGAATTTTAGGTTAATGATTTTGGATATTTTTTTTCTAATACATGAATTAATTGCTCTGCATTTTCTCTAAGTTTGTTTTTCCAAAGCACATTTATTCTGCATCCCAAAGTGTTGAGTAGTTGTATCAAACTCTGACTTTTTAAATTTATATATGTGTGATATATGTGTGGGATAGTTTGGATCATAGGCCCTGCCCCATGATAACGAGCCACATGCAGCTTGATTGCTTCAGCAAAACTAATGGAAAAACTACTGAATGTAAGTGCCTCAGCTGTGCTGAATGAATTTGCAATGCTGTAGCCCCACTACCTAGTTAGGACTTAGAAACTTGTTCCTGCTTCTCTCCACCTAGGAACTTAGGCAAAATACCTTTTCCCTCTTTCCAAAGGTCCACCTCGCCTGTAGGCTTTTTATGAGAAAACTAGCTGTTTCCCAACTACTACAGAACTTAACAAAAAGTCAGTTCATAGTAATACATGTGTAAATGTCCCAGAATACAAAACAACAAAGGACCTCCCCAGTGACCAGTAAACAATGAGATGACTATGATTTCTTAGGAGTACTACGCACATACACCAAGACAACCTCAGAATGGACCAAACTTCCTTCCTGTAGTATGAGATAAAGACTAATGTGCCCTCTTTGTGTGACATGGGAGATAATTTATATTATTATGGAGCCCTTTCTACATAACGAGAATAAAATGATTTCTTCTGTGTGAAATGGATTTCTACCTCCATCCCCCTCAAATTCAGTTACAAAAGGTTTAAACAAGGCTCTGTGCCAAGTTGTGTTTTGTTTTGCTTGGTGTTTTTATAAGCCTAAACCAGCAGCTGTGCATGTTTGTGCAATTCCAAAGTCAGGATTTATATATGTAATTTTTCAACTGAGGGGGGAAAAGTTAAAAATATCTTTAATGAATCACATAGAAAGCCACTGAAAGAAATACAACTCTGAAGAAAATGCTATCTTCTTTTCCTTTCTTCGCCTAAATGTTCCCAATATTTGTAATGGCAGTGACATAGGCAGGCCTCTCAGGATAACAGATACCTTCCTATAAACTGGTTCTTTTCAGTGGGGTCATTCAGGAAAGAAAATAGTGTTTTAACTCTTATGTGATATCATGTACAGAGTAGACTGATTTTGATTAAAAAAAATAAACACTTTTCCTCTTGGGACACGTCCACCCCTATTTACTCAAATCCCTCTTATTCCAAAGCAAGGCCTACACTGCAGCTGACCTTTTCCAGATAAAGAATATTAGAAAATCAGATTGCTGGCCCAGCAGAACCCTTTCAGCAGTACTCTTATTTTGCCTGGTCAGCACATTCTTTTTTTTTTTTTTTATTTCAATTTTTCTCTTACTGTAGTGGATAAACTAATAGATTTTGGTACAACATTGCTGTATTTTTATGGGAAGTGCTATTAAGTGATATTCTTGACCCCATCTCTTCCTCTGGTATTTTCCTCTTCTGGAATAGAAAAAGATAGCCCTCTTAGGCCTCATGGCCACATTTCTTCGATGTTTTTATATCCTTCCCTTTCCCTGCCATTCACTCATGCCTTGCTGTCCATTTGCAACCCTTTCCTCATGTCTTCAACACAGTCTGCAAGTCAGCTTCCTCTCCCTTCCCTCCTACATAGGCTTCTATTCCAAATTTTGCTCATATCTAATATTTTATTGCTTAAAAATACTTGAGGAGAGTTTTCCTTAGACCTCTGTAGACATTTAGCTCAATAAGACATGCTTGATAAAGCTGTCCATTTTCTGTGTCTTACCGTAGTCAAGACTTTCAGCATTAAAAGGTTGAGACACAGCAGTAGCTTCATGAACTTCTCACCATTGTCTTTTAAAAATAACTTTTTGTTGGTCACAGAAAGAAGGTATCTTTTCCCTCATTTGATATCTACCCTGGAAATCTGGCAGAGGGCTATGCATTTTACTCACTGAACATTAGCTTTGCCCAGATACTAGACCCACAAAGCCATTTTAGCTTCAGCTTTCCAGATGAAAGATGAAGTGAAAATGAATTAGTAGGAGAAGCAGGAATCCTCTTATCACATTAACTTTTTAATGAATTTAGTCCTATTGATTCATTATAAAGAAAGAGAAGAGAAGATTTGTGTTTGACCTATCTTGGAAGAGTCAAATCTGATTATCCTGTGTCTTCTACATATCCAATAAATGGACCAGCACAGATAGGTCTTCCTTGGCTATCTTCCTATACTTGAATACACAGAACTGTGATCAGCACATATAGGAAAGAAGAGGTGTGTGGACAGGTGCATAGTGACTAAATGGCTGACAGTGATTTACCACTACAGCCACGATGATGACTGCTATTACTAAGATGATAATTACTACTACTATTATGATGATGACTACTACTGTTACTATGACTACTGCTACCATTGGCAGCAGTTAACATTTATTGGATACTTTCTACAAGCCAGACATTGCACTCAAAGTTTTATGTATATGATCTCATCAACTCATCATAAAAACCTTCTGGAATGCCAGTGATATTATCATTATCCCATTTTTCAGATATGAGAGCTGAAAGTTGAAAATTCAGAGGTTTCCCAAAAGGTGGAATTGTGATTTAGTAATCAGAAACTTTTCCATATAGGATGAACTATGGTATCAAATCAAAAGAATACATTCAAAGTGTACTAAAATAGGTAAGAACAAAAAGCATTAACATTTGCAACACTAATATTGCCATGATTCTTCTTGAATTCTTAAGATCCAGTGTTTTTGTGATCTAATTTTTATACATAATACTTTCTTCACTATGATTATACTTACTCTCAAAGATAAAGTAATGAAAATCCATGAATACAGACAGAAACAAGATCTGGCACCAAATTGAGACATGAAGTCAGTTTACATAGATGCAGAAGAACCCCTTTCACTAACAGATTCACTCAGAAGTTCACAGGATGTTAATCTTTTCTAGTTTTCAATAATTGGTGCTGGAATAGCATTTAGATGCCAACATTGACAAAGAAGACACAACTTTTTTCTTTTTTCTAGGATCTATGCTGTTACCGTAGACTCTGTTTAGCTACAAAAATATCTATTGATTTGATGCACAAACTCTAATACAAAGCTAATGTTACATTTTATTTCTAAAATACATTTTATTTCTAAAAGTTTAAGTTATTGCCAGGTTATTTGCCATTGAAAAGAACTCACAAGACTCATTTGCCCCATGAAACTTTACCCCTAACTGGTGTCCATAATTCATTCCACCAGGCTAATCCTTAGCTTTCCTTCAATGCACAACTGGAATTATGATATTTAGGTCTGTTTGCAAAAACCCAGTTTTCACTGCAGCGATGATCAATGATCAAATCCATGAATTATGTTTCTGTATCTATTCCAAAATATATTTGTTCAAACAAACATGTCTCATTGGTGATAGTTTTTAGAGAGCAATACACAGAGAAAACTTACTTGGTATTTACCCAGGGATGATGATGAACAAAATTCTAAAACTGGATTAGAGTTCAGGAGGACAGGGTTTTATTTACAGATGTGTTATTTTGGAAAAGACACTATATATTTTTTTTGAAGATTTATGTATTTATGCATACAAGAGCTGGGGTGCAGGCCAGAGGTGCAGGGGTGGAGGGTGAGAGGATTCACCAGAAAGAGTGGGGAGCAGAACAGGAAGATCTACTGAAATACACTGCTGAGGGGAGCAGTGGGCAAGACAGGAGAGGTCGGCTGTGTCATGTGGTTAGCTCCCTGGCTGGGGATCAAACTCCTGCTGCAGTGGCTGCTGATAGCTTCATGGTGCTGAGACTCAACTCCTTGTGCCACCAGGGAGGCCCTCATCAGTCTTCTTTAAGATGATTATTTTGAATGCTTTGAGATATTTCACAGAGCTCCTTTAGAGTCTGTTATTATTTTGTTCTGGCTTTATTTTGTTCCTTTACTGGCATCATATTTCTCTGATTATTTGTGATACTTGTGGTCTTGATTCATTCACACATTTAAAGCTGTAGGCACCTCTTTAAGTCTTCATAGACTGGCGTCCTCATGATAAATCCTTCACCAGCCAGAACATCTAGAGATTGGGGGTGGGACATCTGGCGGTAAGCCAGATGGTAAGTTTGCTGCTGGAGTCCTCAGGGCCGGCCTGCTCCTGAGTCAGCAATTTGGTGTGCCTGGAGCCTGGGATCATACAGGTCGGCCTGGTGCCAGGTCTGTTGAGGCAGGCCTGGATTCTGCATCCATTGTGGCTCAGTAAGCTTTCTGTGTTTTATCTGCACATATTGACCATAGTAGAAATCAAACCTGAGAAACTTTAAAATAACTTTTTTTTTTTTAGAATAACAACAACAAACCACATGACATATTTCTATCAATAAGATTTTAATGATCACAGTTTTATTTTCCACAACAAAAGATTTGGTGAGATAAGTGGCATTGTCTTATACTAAAAATATCTTAAATTTATAACACAGTAGAAGATAACTGAATTCTGCTTCTGAATCCAATATGTTTGACTAAGCTATAGGAAGAAAACTGTGGCCTTGCAAAATTACATAGCTGGAAAAGAGTATTTTATACCACTTACAGATAATTTTTGAAAATTTTCTTTCAC
This sequence comes from Talpa occidentalis, assembly GCF_014898055.3. Classification (NCBI taxonomy): domain Eukaryota; kingdom Metazoa; phylum Chordata; class Mammalia; order Eulipotyphla; family Talpidae; genus Talpa; species Talpa occidentalis. Next base: position 6,436,923 of record NW_023601543.1, read on the forward strand.
ACTATACTAAAATTTGAGAAGAGCTAATTTATTACAGGCCAATTGCATTCTGGAATTTGAAGCCATCATTGAAGCTTTCATACCCTCTGAATACTAAAAATCCATGTTTTATACCATCATTTATTGGACATTTGGGAATACACTTCACAGAGTTTTGTAGTTCTTCCAAATGTTGACATTTTGTTATATGATATCAAAATGGACATTTATTAGTATTGGCATAGATCTTACCAGAAAAGTATTTATTGGGAAGCTGTCAACCTAATGGAGGCAGTTAAAGTTTTCTAACATTATAATTTTGTTTGAAAATTTCAGTTTTAACATTGACAACCTGTCACTTGTTTTCCTGGAAGTGACTATCTCATTGCTCATTTTTAGGAAAACTGACAACTTCCTTTATCTGAATAACCATAGTTTGTCAGTCTTTTTTTCCACGTGAAAGTAGTTTTCCATGAAACAAGTGACTAGTTTATTGCACAACTAAAACAATTCCACAAGTGCTTTCTATAGACTATCTTCTACTGCAGAAGAAGGGTTTTATGTATATACCCCAGTTTGTCACATAAAATGTTAAAAATACATGTATTGGATAAATAAACTATGGTACATCCAGACAATGAAATATTATTTTTTTTTAAAGATTTATTTATTTATACAAGCACTGGGTACAGTCAGAAGCGCGGGAGGGTGAGAGAATTCACCAGAGCCAGAGCAGGGAGCAGAGCAGGCAGAAGGACCGAAGTACACTGCTGAGGGGAGCAGCGGGCGGCAGGAGAGGTCTGCACGCCATGTGGGACCCTCCTCCGGTGGCCGGGGAGCAGCTGGGGATCGAACCGGCGCCGCAGAGGCTGCGGGCAGCTTCGCAACCCAGCGCTCAACCGCTGCGCCACCGGGGAGGCCCAACAATGAAATATTATTTAATGCTAAAAAGAAATGTGTTACCATACCATGAAAAGACATCAAAGAATCCTAGAAGTGCATATTACTAATTGAAGAAGACACTCTGAAAAGTCTGTATCATTCTAATTATCTGACATTCTGGAAAAAGAGAAAACTATGGAGACAGTGGTTTGCATAGGTTTAGGTATAGGAGTAAGGATTAATAGATGGAGCACAGAGGATTTTCATGGCAAAGGAAATACTTTGTATGATGCCATAATGGGTATTTATCATGCACATTTATACAAACTCATGGAACAATAAGAGTGAACCTTGGGTTGTTATCATGTGTTAGTGTGGGCTCACTAGCTGTAATGAATGCACCAGTCTGGAGGGGATAGTTGACAATGGCAGAGGCTATGAGTGGGTGGGAGCAGGGGGTATATGGGAAATCTTTACATCTTCCCTTCAATTTTGCTGTAGAATACTAAAATACTAAATACTAAAATACTAAAACCCTAAGATACTCTAAATGTTAATTAAATAAATAAACATACTTAAGGGTAAAGGCAAAGAGTAGAATTACTATTTTCACTGTTGCATCGAGGACTTTCTAAAGTGAAACTGGCTTTTCCTCTTCCTCCTCCTTCGTCATCTGCTTTTTCTTCTTCCCTGTGATTGTGTGATAGGCAGAAAGTAATGCCTGCCAGTATAGTTTGTTACCACAATTGCTTCTACAGTGCCAGTGAAAATATCAACACAGTAAGAATTGTATATAAAATCTTGTTATCATGAAAAATAATTTGACCAACCAGATTTCTTGTGAAGTCCTCAGGGACAACCAGAGGTAATTGAATAACACTGAAAAATCCTGATCTAAACCAAACCTACTAATATTACTTTTCTCAGGGAAGTTTTTACTTATGGGAAAAAAAAAATGTGATTTTTACCGTGAGAAGAAACAGAATGAGCTGTGAGCTTGAGATACATATGGACTCAAAAAACAATTGCAATGATTGTTACTTGTAACATGGGAGATAATAAAATGTGTTAACGTCCTAATGAGAATGATCCAGTATCGAAGTAGAGTTTGATATAGTAGAGAGAGCTGAAAACACACAAGGAGATGGTAATGGGCAGTGACCATAAATCAGATGCAAGTGCTTCTATGAACTTGATGTTGGTAAATGAGGGAGTTTGTTGGCATTTAGTTTGGTAATGAAGTGAGGTCGTCAGTTAAGAGAGGGGTGTGGTGGGGTGATTTGTGCAGATGTGCAGCACAGTAGGTTTAAAAGAATGACGTGAACCTAATAAAGAAACACACTAGGATTTCCTGTCAGTGCTTAATATTAACATGGAACAATCAGTGAATATGTGTAGTTTCTTTTAGTAACATTCAGAAAGCTAAGTGCAAGGGCAGAGAGGGAAACTTTGGCTTTTTCCATAAATGGGGCTTGAGAAAAAAAGTGTGGGGGTCAGGAATATTGGGTTTCAATAAGGTAAGAGTATAGTTACACTAGGATACTAGAATACATTTTCTGGGAAATTAGGAGGTTAGAAAGGTGGGTGGTTGAAATTACAGTTTTCAAAGTGGTGCATTGAGGGCCTGCCCTGTTGGCGCAGCGGTTGAGCGTTGGACTGCGAAGCTGCCTGCAGCCTCTGCAGCACCGGTTCAATCCTTGGCCGCGGGCGAGGGTCCCGCATGGCGCGACACACCACTCCTGCCACGCCCGCTGCTCATCTCAGCAGTGTATTTCGTCAGTCTGCCTATTCTGTTCCCCGCTCTGGTTCTGGTGAACTCTCTCACCCTCCTGCACTTCTGACTGTACCCAGTGCTTGTATAAATACATACAACATACATACATACATACATACATACATACATACATAAATCTTCAAAGTGATGCATTGTCCAGATAGAAGACCCAGAACGTGGCCTGTGGTAGGTTGTAGATAAAGGGAGTTAGAACTAAGGAGATGAAGAACCTGAGCATTCAAGCTGTTTGGAGTAAAGAGGAAGAGGAAGACAGTGCTTAGAGCTAATGATCTCCATGAACAAGTAGGAGTTGGCTGGTGAAAGCAGTGAAGAGCAGTAAAAGGTGTTCAGCAGGATAACGTGAGTTTCTCTCCTCAATTAACATGCTGAGTTCATATTGTTTCTCAACTTAGAGCTTCTGTTTTGTTTTTTTTTTAAGTTTTCCTTTCCTAACTATAAAAGTAATACTTTTGTATTATAGGAAATTTTGAAAATACATACATATATATATATATATATAAGAAATAAAATAAAATTACCCACAATCCCATCTTTATTGAAATGTTGCCCTCATTTGTATGTATATGCATCTAAGACATTGTTAAGATAAAAACAGTACTTATATTTCTACATTTTATTCCCCCTTAGCATTACACTTTAAGCATTTCCCCAGTCTTTATATACCTTTTAAAGCATGATTTTATGTTAGATTAATATGCCTTCCTTCTATATATTATATATATATTATATATATATATATATATATAGTATATTTATTGAGCCATTTTAATGGTAAATATTTCCTGTTGTAAATAATTCTGAAATAAAACTTCTTCTACATAAATTTTTGTCCATATCTATGAAAATATCCTTGACTAGATTTTTAGAATTAAAACTACTGGTCAAAAATATCATTAATTTTAAATCTCATGAGCTATAATTGTAGGCTACCTAAATTTTAATATCCCGAGCCAAACAAATTTAATATTTAAACATTCAGGTGATATTTCTTTTGCTTTATGGACTATTGAAAAATAGTTTCGATGCTTTTGGCTTCTGTTGATCCTGATATATGTTCTTGGATTCTTCTACTGAGGATATAATTGAATATTTTAGCTGATGAGAAAGTGAATTGACCAATGCTTAAGAGAGTATAATTTTTGATGATGCCTGTCCTTTGTGCTGGTGGCAGCAAATGAATTGTCTGCCGTTATAAAATAAGAAAAGCTGCAGAGGCAACTGGACAGCTTCTGAAATCAGAATGGCCAGTTGTCTAAGATGTAGACTTAGGGATCTTTATAAAGCTGAGTTACTTAATCTTTTATTAGCCCCCAAAGAAGAAAAATAATAAATTTAAACTCAATATAAATGTATCAATTGAATTAATTCACTAAATCCAATGAATTAAATTAATTTTAATTTATTCTTAATGAGATAAATTAAATCCCAATTCATAAAATCTTGTCACAGCTTGGAGGGCCTCAAACCATTATGTCTAAGATTTCTCCCCAATTCCAATTTTCCTCCTTTGGGGTAATATTGCCTCCATTGAGAATTGATCTTTGAGGTGAAATGAGGATTGTTTAACCACTAATGAAAGGAAATTGGTTTGAGCTGCTCGTCTCATTAACAAGAAGTGACCATGGTTTTCATTTACTTCAATGTGGTCTGAAGAATTCTGAGATGGCCCCCAAGATTCTCACTCTTATTATACACACAGTTTCACCCACTTATTTAATCAGGCACTAATATAGGTGCCACTGTAAAGGGATTTTGCAGGGGTAATTTAACTCCTAAATCACTTGACTTAAATTAGGGTGGTTACAAATGTGGACCTGATAATCACAAGTCTCTTTAAAAGGCTATGGGCTCTTACCAGTGAGAGACATTTGAAGTATAAGAAGGTCTACAAAGGGCACATAATAAGGACCTGTGAGTGCCCTGGGAACTGAGGATAGTCCACAAATGAGAGCCACCCCCAAAATAAAATGACCTCAGTCTCACATGCACTGGACATGAATTCCGCTAACAACCTGATGAAGCTTGGAAGCAGATCTTTTCCTAAAGATGATTCCAGAGGACGACACAGCTAGTGGCCACACAATTACAGACTTTGGAAGCCCTGGGCAGAGAGTTCAGACAACAAGTTTGGACTCATGACCATGAAAAGTGTGATTTGATAAATAGGTATTCTTTTGTACCCTAAGTTTATGGTAATTTGTTACACGGAAATATGAAACTAACATATTCCATAATCATGACTCTCCTTCCTGCTGCACATTCTTGTTTTCATCCTTCCTGTGGGAACTGAAATGTGCTATTGGGGTGGGAAATAAAGAGGATAGAGTCTCCTTTTCATTTCATTTGCTGTCACTTTTTCCATTCTTTTCTATCCTTGTAGGACTGTTCGACTTGTGAGCCAGCTCTGGAAGTGGCCCCTCTTTTGCTATGGCACTCCTCACACAGATTCCAAGACTTGACTGAACTGAGTGGCTACCTTCTCTCCAAGCCTGTCCATGAACACTTTCTGAGATTCTTATACTATTAAGATTTATCCTGCAGTAACTTTCCCTCATTTTGTATTCAATTTAAATTAGCCAATATCAGATGTTATGTTAATACAGTCAACTGCTGATTCAGGTATAAAAAGATAACCTTCTTCATCATAGCATATTAAGTAAGTGGATTATATGACATTAATTTGAAGGAGCTAGAAAGATAAGCTCTTGTTCCCCAAGATAATCAGAGAAATCATATTAATCAAGCAAAGAAGTCTTACTAATGATAGTCTGTTAGAGAAAGATTTTGTCTTAAAATTTTTGGCTGCAGGAGCATCCATCTGACTGCAAAAGATTGAAATAGGCTCTATAGATGCTTTGGTGTCCTTGCAATCATAGAGAAAAGTAGTGAGTTGGTCTGAAGGGAAGCTGAACCTTTATATGGTCATGAAAAACACATGAGTTGAATCTGTCAACCAATGCAAGGTTATTTTGGGTATATGTGTCTACATATGTGTGTTTCATTTAGACCTTATGGGATGTTTTGTGGAAAGTATACTCTGACCATTTTCTATTGAATAAGGGAAATAAGGGGATAATTTGGGGACAGATAGCTTTTTACTCAGGGTTCATTGCCCTAAAATACAGGCTATTTTGAACACCTATTAAGAAAAGCCTTATGTGGTAATATTTTTCTGTGCCTTGAGGGGCATTTTGGGAATGAGTAAATGCAAATTAGGGCTTTGATGTGGTCATTGACAAGTTAGAGAACAATAACTTTTTTTTTTTTAATAGAGGCATGTTTTATTTATTTGTTTGTTTGTTTTGTTTATACATGCATTGGGTACAGTCAGAAGCGCGGGAGGGTGAGAGAATTCACCAGAGCCAGAGCGGGGAGCAGAGCAGGCAGAAGGACCGAAGTCCACTGCTGAGGGGAGCAGCGGGCGGCAGGAGAGGTCTGCGCGCCATGCGGGACCCTCCTCCAGTGGCTGGGGAGCAGCCGGAGATCGAACTGGCACCGCAGAGGCTGTGGGCAGCTTCGCAACCCAGCGCTCAACCGCTGCTCTACCGGGGAGGCCCGAGAACAATACCTCTTAAGCCTCTTTGCCTGCAAATTTAGGAAATAAACTATATTGATATTATGAAGACAAACGTCTTTATTTTCAAATTGTTTATCTATGTAGGTAAATACAAACTGTGGATAGAGAAATTCTCTTTTTTGAGATTAATTGACAGGGGGTTTAATATTATAGCATACATATAACCTTATTTACAATGTTTCTACATTTGAACAGGGATGCTTGGGGGTGGGGGGAAATGTGGCCTTACCTAGCATTATTTGCAACAGACAATGGACACGCTGGGATTTACAGCTTCATAGCTCAAGAGGTTTTCTAACATACAATCTGGATTTATTTCTGATTGTTTTACCAAGTTATACAAAGAGTCGGAAGACAAATAAGTCTTTCAAGTACCATCATGTGCTGGCTTGTAATTCTTCATAGTAATACTGTGAGAAGGCAGGCCTCACTGGAAATGTGTTTATTTATCCAGTTCATCAGAGACTTTTGGAGGTAAATAATGATCTTATTTTTGGATGTTGTGTCCAAGAATGTAGGAAGAGTTAGTAAACACAAGACTTATAAAATCATACATGTACAGATATGTAAGAATACTCTATCCCATGTTCACTTTCCAATTAAATGGGGTACCATCTTAATTAAGGTTCTTTGTCCTAATAAGGAAGGACATTTTATTTTTTAATTTATTAATTTGGGGTAACATTGGTTTACAGCACTACCTGTGATTAAAGGTGTTAGGTTCATACCTACTCAGATGTGCCTCTGCGTACCCCGCCTATCCCAGCACACCCATATCCTCTTATCATATACCACAGGGCGCGTTTCCCAGTTCGTACCCCTCCCTACTCCCCCTCAATTCTGCAGGCATTTCCAGACTTTGTTTTCATTTAGCTCTGTGAGTTCTTTTGTGTTGTGTCTCTTTATTACACATATGAGTGAAATCATCCAGTATTTGTCTTTTTCTCTCAGTTTATATCACTTAGCATCACCCTCTCCGATCCTATCCATGTTGTCACAAATGGCAGGAGTTGATCTTTTTTTAATAGCTGAATAGTGTTCCATGGTGTATATGTACCCCACTTTCCTAACCCAGCCATCTGTCCTTGGTCACTTAGGTTGTTTCCATTACTTGACTATTGTAAATAGTGCAGCAATGAACATAGGAGTGCAGCCATCCCTTCTAATTAGTGTTTTACATTCTTAGAATAACTACCAAGGAGTGGAATTACTGGGTTATATGGCATATCATTTTTTTATGATTTTGAGACACCGCCATAATGTTTCCCATAGTGGCTGGACCAGTCTGCATTCCCCAGTGTATAAGGTTCCTATTTCTCTATACCCTTGCCAATATGTCTTGTTTCTGTTTTTTTTTTTTTTTTTTCTTCATGTGGGCCATTCTTACTGGACTGAGATGGTATCTCATTGTGCTTTTGATTTACAAAACATTATTTGAACAACTAATTATCTATTTGAATTTGTCTAAGCACATAAGGGTAGTATGTTGCCAATGTTCTACTTACCAGTTTGCCTCTTATCCATATTTTCAGCAAATATCAAGGGATAAAGAATTTTGTGACTCTTTGCCTTTTAATGTGAGGACTTGTGGATATAAACAACTCTTCCATGGACTTCCTCATAGATGTCTGTAGTCACAGTATATTAGTATATTTTTATTTGGATTATTTGTGTCAGCAAGTAGAGGTGGTTTTGAAGAAATAAATCAGAATGTGAGACTTAAGTTTCAAGCATGTGGCAAGAAGGAGTGTAAGAATACTTTTTTGGTATTTGCTAGTGGCAGTAGCAGACCTGGATACAAGTCTCTTGGTCAAGGAAATATTGTGTGCTATTTGCCAGAATTACTCAGTATTTCTGAATGTCAGTTTATCATCCATTAAATGGGAGAAATTAATAGTTGCAAGTCTAGTGCCTCTCAGAGGATTAAATCATATGTGCGTGTAGACCACTCAAAACAGTGTTTTGCCTGTACTAAGCACTCAATGTGTACTGCCATCCTCAAAACAACAATATACCTTTCTTTGTATACAGCTCTTTACTGTTTGCACTTCTCTTCTCCATTCAGAATTATTGGGGTTTTACATAAAAGGTTACTTTTAGCCTTAACCCAGTTATTGAAGGCTTTCAAAATGACTTTTGGCAAGCCGTTAAATGTCACTGTTTTTCTTGTCCTTCCTCTGTCAAGATGATATAAGCAACCTGTTTCACAATTTCGTGAGAATCATATTAGTTTCTGTGTGTCCTTTGGAATTTTAATACACCAATATTAGGGTAAGTGCTCTACTTTCATTATCTCAGTTAATCCACCCAGCAGTCCTGTAAGTAAAATATTAGTACTTTAATTACTTTAATGATGAAAATGTGTTTCAGAAAGTTAATTAACTTTCCCCAAATCATGTAACTGGTAAATGACAATGTCAAGAATTTATCACAGATATTTCTGATTACAAAACTATACCATTCACCACCATAAAAAAAACTATCCCACCACTGGAAATTTAAAAGTAGTTTTACATTATAGGTTCTTATCATCCTCACCCTCCTCCTCATCATTATGTAATAAAACATGGTGGCAACTAAAAGACTTAGTTATTCTATAAGCAAGAATTCCTCTCTAATATCTGTATAATATCTGGAGAAAAGATAGATTGAAAGTGAAAAAAGAACAACAAAGCAGTAGACTATTCCAAGCAAACATTCATACGTACGTGAGCTAGTATAATAGCTGCAGATTTGAAAATAGATGTTTGAGAACTATGATGTGGTATATATTGAAATTCCATATTGGAATAGATGAATTGGACCATTGAAAGAATTTAAAGGGGATTCTGGGTCTCTGAATGATTAACAAGATACTTGTTTTATGGATTTGGTTGAATTAAATTAAATAAGAACAGTATGATTTTAGAGAAAAGATAATAGGCTTGATTGCAAAAATGTTTAGCCTTCCAATAGTCTGACTTCCAACGTTGTTAGTTAAGAATGTTGGCTAATGGTTAAATATTTTCAGGCAAGGAGCTGAGATGCAGTTAGTATACTAATATTGGTAACATCTTCATTTTCCAACCTCACCATCTTATACTTGTTAGAAGACAGTCATTGTTGTAAGATCAAGTTCTTTTCCCTGGCTTTTCAAATTTCCATAATAGGGGCATGTCTTTTTATAGAAGAGTGAGTTTTACTCTTAGTTTTGCTACTTCTGATCATAAGATCTCAGCCAAATAATTTATCTTCTTTAAAGAGTCTTTTACTTATCCACCAACTGGGCATAATAATGCTAGTAATAAGATAAATGAAATTACATATATGGATGAATTTTTATACATGGTAAATTCCTCAGAAGTTATAGGGACTTTTATTACTATTTCATATCTTCCATTACACCCCAAGAAACATGCTCATTTATGTTGGCATCCATCCTACATCTCTACCTATTCCCATAGTTATATGCTCATTCTTCCTGGATTGTACATTTCTTCCCATTAAAGTCAAAATATAAATTTTGACTAATCACATTAAAATCAAAATATAAATTCCATTACTCTCCTATGCCCAGCTAACACCACAATATTTTGGCAACTCCTTGTTAATTATGCTTGTGTGTGTATGCACGCACACACACTTATTTAACTGTGTCACCAGTGCTTTGTTCTATTCTTCCACACTCTAAATATTGTATGAAGAATTTTGACAATAAGTTTATCTTCTCTATCCTATATAGGCCTTATTATACTAATGAAATTGAATTATAGCCTCACATAATTTCTTATTATGTTTAAAAACATTACACTTTGTTTCATCAGCAATGAAAGGAGAATATGATTGTGCAAATGGAATATTTTGCTCTACCTGAGACCTGACATTGAATACTGGTTGCCTTTTTTCACAGAGCTGTGTTTATCTAAGCTATATAAGCCCGCCTTTGCTTTTTCTCATCAACCTTATTTACATAGTGGGTTATTAGTGGAGCCTATCTTTAGCAGGAAATTTCTATATGCCATATATGTGTGTGCATTTGCTATCTTAAGTGGCTATTGGAAGTGTTTTGACCACTAACATCAAGTATAATTGCTGTCACACTAGATATTACTTACTAGAGAATATCACTGGAATATATCAGATAAAATTAGATTTTCTTTCAATAATGGAAATGGATCTGCAGTCTTTCTATAGTGTTTAATTAATTCAATGTAAGAGAGTGATGAATTGATTCACTTTACTGGTAATTGCTACACATTTATGAGAAATAAGATCACTAAAAACAATATCCTCTTCCTGTAGGTATGCCGATATGTTAAGACTTTAAAACCCTCATCCAGAGCCAGGAAACATCGCAGTGAAATACAAATCAGAGCAATTAAGGTTGCTTGCAACAAAGGTTAATGTGGCTTAGCGTTAGGCTCCATCCCCACTTATTAGATAAGAATAGCATGCTTGCAGCACTCCCAAGTTATTCTTAAAAGTACTCCTTGAGATGTTCGTATTTCAGCTCTTTCCTTGTACCTTCCAGTGGTTCAGTGTCACTCTTACTATTGTTAGAATTTAACGTTATTCACCTGAACTATGACATTTTCAAAGATCCATCTTCCTTCCTCCATTAATCACATTAAAGTCAGAATCATATTTCTGTATTTTTTTATGATTTATGGCATTTGGTGACTTCCTTCCTTCTTAATATGCACATTGTTAAAACATTAGTCTCCATGTATTTCATAGAGTTAGCTTTTAGGCCAGGAACTAAACTTAACCTACACGTATTATAATCATCTCTCAAGGCAAAGATGGTAGGCATCATAAAGACACGCATGGGCATTTCATTGAATTCAACCAGGACCTTTTTCAAGTCGGTTGTCATTTCAGAGAATTTTTCATCTCCAGTGTGGCCGAATGGGTTAGTGTCGCTCCTTTGTCTTCCTGGAGTCCAGGAAAATGTGGAAACAAATGGCTGGTTTCCATTTTTCACCAAATATGTGGTAGTTACATCTTATAAATTCCCGTTTTCAGTTTGACATTTCAGTTCAGATGTGTAACCTTACCAATTAGTGTGTCTAGAGAAACAGCTTTAATGACTGTTCACTGAGGTTTACAGATTGATTTATTTCTTAATGAAGTTTAGAGTTAATGAGGTAAATGTTAGGGGAAATGCCTCTGTCAATTTTAGTGTTTCGTCTGATTTTTAGCTTGTACTGCTACTTTGGAGATTTTGTATAGGCTGCTATGTGGAGAATTTGTTGTTTATTCTTGGAAAAACTATTTCAAAAGGTTGACGTGAGAATGAAATATTTAAATGATCCAAAATAAAGCATAAGAAAATTTTTGTGTGATACAAAGATTTATACAAATGTTGGTGTTAATAAAAGTCATCTGGATATAATAAGAGCATCAAATATTGATTTTATCTATTAGAAGTAATAAACTTATTATTCCAAATAGCTTTCTGATAGATCTGAGGGCAATAGATTATATAACTGATATGACCACAGGAACAGGGATCTGAGATTTCTGATTTAAAATGACATTTTCGCCTCCTCTCTCCCTTCCCAAAGCCTGTTAAAATGACATTGAGAAAGCAAAAGAGTGAAAAAAGTAATGAAAATGCGGTGATTGTTTGGACAGAGATGAGGAATACATGGATAAAGATTGTGTCAAATTTGGGGAGAATGGAAAGGCCAAGGATCATATTAACAGATGATCCTGAGCAGAATGAACTGATACTCCAGAGTCCCCACAAAATAGTTTCCACTCCTCAGTGTAATTATTTAAAAGCAGAAAGTATAAAGTGTGGGAGTGAGGAGAGAAACCTAATTCAATGATTTTAGATGAAAGGACTGCATGCAGATAGAGGTGTAGTTTGATCCACGCATTCAAACTAAGCTGGAGAAATGTAAGGCAAGATGAAAAGGAAGCCAACATCACTTTGGATAAATGAGGTTCTCAAAAGAGACAGAATCAGAAAAAAGTGGGATGAAACATACTCAGGTCATGTTGTCGTCCTTGGGCTTGGACAGTGCTCCTTCCTTCCTGTCTTTGACCTGTGATGCCACCATGTGCTGAGCACTCAGTGATCTTGCTGCACCCCTTAGAAGATTATTTCCCATTCTAACAGATTCCATCTATCGAAAATTGGGGGCTTATTTTCTATTCCAGGTACATTTTCCTTTTCTCAATTTAATCCCATTATTTTTAATTATAGCCTTGAAATCATCTCTATAATTTCCATCTCTTATTAGGACTTTCAAATGCCTGTAGACAGCAACTCCTTAGTCATTATTTAGTCAAATGCACCTATTATTTCTTCTTTGATCTTTTCTCCTAAGTAAATGCCTACAACCACTCCGTGTCCATGGCTTTAGGGTTCTGGTTTTTCTCTATTTTCCCTCAAAGGGACCTGCATCTATTTTCTCTGAGGAGCAGTAGATAAAGTTTCATGCTCCTGTCCTAGGATCTGATTTTTTTGTTGTTGTTGTTCATATTGTGTGGATGTCTCAGTTCTATTTGCTTGGATCACCTGTAGCATTTAAGGTATTAGAGATTATAGACAATGGGTTGAGGTTAGATAAGGGGATATTTGATTAGGTGACCTTGAAAATTCCTTTCAATCCTGTCTGCGATTTTTGAATTTTATAAAGATTGCAAATTGTTTTTTACTCCTAAATTGTGCAGTTAAGTAGAGATCTTTAAGAAGAATGATAAAGTCAAATGTAAAACATTCCTGTATCATCTTTCAGTCTTTTGCAATGTTAACGTATTTTGAGCTGTATATATAGTATCTGAGCATCATGTTATATTTTGTTTCCACAGCTGCATACTAGTTCATATGTAAATATCTACATAGTCTACTGCTACCTTCATGTCCTTTTAAATAGGCAGTTTCCATTATATTACTATATAATAGCTGTCTAACCATACATATATGCAAATCTTGAAAAACATTATGAGTTATAAAATGACATCAATATAAAACAGATGCCTGATTCATTAGGTACAGAAATAAATTTGATTTTACTACTGAGTTTACCACTAATAATTCAGAGGATGTCCACAGAATAATGCAATCACATTTTATAGTCTTAAATCCTTTTTCTTATTTTGGAAAAACACATCAGAATTGCATGCTTGACTATCTTTCAATGATGTGCTTCAGTATTTTATCCATTGTTAAATTCCTTTTTTAATTTATCATTTGACTTTTCTGTATGGTACAGTCAATGTCTTTGGCTGTATATAGCTTTGTATAAAAAGTCAATCTGAGAAGTATCTTTCTCTCTTTCCAGCTTCAAGAGAGCATTTAAAACACAGAAATTCTCCTCTTGGATCTACCCCCTGTAGTTCCCAGTGGCTAAGATTTCTGAAGGTATAAAATGTGCTCCTAGTTTTTACAGTGACAGTTCCGAAATAAAAGTGTTGTTAACTGGTCTCATATGATAATACTTAAAAAGTCAGTGGGCAAATATATAGGTCCCCTTTCAATACCGACACTGGCATATGTCATTTTGTAAAATATGCCCTTTCCGTGAGAGGCACCAATACATTGCTGAAGGAACAGAGAAGAGAAGTAATTTTAACTATGTGCAGGAGAAAAGAAACTGTATTTGAAAAAGTTACTGACCAAGGACCAAAAGTCTAAGATTCCATTACCCAAGAAGTGTGCCACATTCATAACAAAGTAGGAAGTCACGTTTGGGGGTGACCAGAGCCAAGGATGTGTATCTGTGGGTTAAGTTGGGTCTAGAAAATAATGGCAGAGACTCAGCCTGGGGGAAATTGCTAAGTGGTTGCAAGAAAAGCCATGTGGCAGACATAGACATAGTTATGTTTTAGTATTTTGTTTGAGCAGATAATGAGAGGAGGGTATGCAGTTACACATGCTTTTTAAAACAGGTATAATTGTTGTTGGAAGTGTAAAATGTCTACACTGAGCAGAAATTGTACTAAATTCTTGACAGAATCTTTGTGATCTCAATGAGGAAGGCATTATGATCATGCTCGCAATGCAGAAGAAATGGCAGCACAGAGAGGATAATTACTTGTTTAGGGTCACTCAACTAGTATGTTGGAGAATATTATGATCCATTTTTTTTCTTTCAGTTCTGGTCTCTGGTCTCCCAAACTCGTGCATCCTAGTGGATAGACAGACCAAGAGCAAGCTACCTTTCTATGAGAGAAAATCACAAATTGATAGATGGAGAGGAAAGAAAACACCCCTTATCTCTAAGTCTCCAAGGAAGCCAGGACTAGTTTATAGACACCTTACATTCCTGGCTATAGAGGAGCAAGTCAGTTCCTTTACCACAGTGAGGTTTTTTTAAATATAGAGGAGTACTGGGGAAATTTGGTCAAGTGGAAGGAATGAAATTTGCTAGATCATGGCTCTAGACTTAGTGCTGGATCAACATTCTGAGCTTCTGTCCACTGGAGCTAATCATAGTCAGGATAGAGACAGGTGGTGATAATAACAGTGTCATCAGTAAGAATTTTTTTCTATCAAAAATTATTTTTATTTTTAATTAATTTTTCATTGTTATATCATTGTTCATTTTTATTTTTTTAATGTAATAAATTTTATTTTTATATTCCCCCATACAATTGCAACCCCCCCATTTTGACCCCAATCCCTCCCCTCCCGCCCCCCACCCCCCAAAAAGTGTCTCTGGTTCATAGTTTTTTGTTGATTTTGATTTTCACTTTCTTATAGTCATTCATTTTCCTGGTCCCTTATTTAAGTTTTCTAGATTCCTGCTATGAGTGAGACCATCCGGTATTTTTCTTTTTCTTTCTGGCTTATTTCGCTGAGCATGATCCCTTCCAGCGCCATCCATGTTGTTCATTTTTAAACGACATTTGCTTTCCCCCAGCCCCTCAGGTGTAGTAGTCCCCATAGAGTTTCCTTCACCAGTGCACCCGTGTACCATCATAAGAAATTTTTTACGACACTTTTCTGTTTGTAAAGTAGTCTCTTATCTATCATTCCTTTTAATGTAAACATTGGCAGACCCGAGAGATATTTTGATTTTGGTTCCAGAACACTACAATAAAGCAAAGATCACAATAAAGCAAGTCACAAGATTTTTTTTGATTTCCAATGCATACATAAGTTACTTTTGCACTCTGCTGTAGTCAGTTAAGTAAGCAAACACATTACATGTAACAATGTACATACCTAATCAAAGGTGATTCAGAAGCAAGCATGTGCTGTTGGAAAAGTGGAATCAAGTCATTGAACATTGAGGTGTCACAGTCTTCAGTTTATAAAAAGAGTGGTACCTTGAAGTGCATTAAAGTGAAGTGCATTATAATGAAGAATACCTGCATACAAACATTTTCTTCAAGTTCCATGTCAAGGGAGCAGTGTCTATGGAACATTTTCTATGAAACATTGCAGTAAACTAGGGTCTCTCAACTTTGGCACTAATGATATTCTGGGCAAGATGATTCTTTATGAGTGGCCTGTCCTGTGCATTATAGGATATAGCACATCCTGTTGACCTCTAATGTGGGCCAGTAGTCCTGATGTCCCCATTTTGACAAGCACAGATGTCTCCAGACATTGCCAGATTGGCCTTGGAATGAGGGAGGGAAATCATCCCTGCTTAAGGACCACTGGTTTACAGTAGAGTCTGGACTTTACTACTCTCCAGCCCAAAAAACTTCACGTCTTTATTGCTGATAAGTGAAGTCCAAGTTCTTTAGCCAGATATCCGAGTTCCCACTTTACCCTGAGTCTCACAGACATGTGTACACACACACACATACTCTCACATCCAAACACACAGAATGCTCATATGCACCCACACTCACATGCACGCACATACATATTCACACAGAGGTAGATGACTTCAGATAATTCTCACCTGATCTCAGACCAATTGCCAATATCATCTTATTGTCCTATTGCTGGTATCTGTCCCACCTTCTCCCACCTTTGCCACCCCACCCCTCAAGGTGGCCAAATGTTTATTTGAGGTTTTCTTTTTTTTTTTTTTAACAGTATGTACTACTCAAGGTCGCCTTTGATATCACAGTTCTGATTTCACCTGAGTACAAACATTTTGAAGAGAACTGCATGATACCCTGAGTCCTATATCTTGGGTCATAAATCTCAGTAGAGGATCCCCCAATTTTATATATGAGCCTGAGATACAATTACTTAATCATTACGCAGTGATTTGAGTATTTACTTTGTAAGCATTGTGCATTTTGCTGGGTTTACAACAATTATTGAATCGTATTCCCTAACTTCGAGGAATTTACATACACGTGATTAATGAATTGAGATAAGCACTATATCAGAGGCAAACACTTAGAGGTAGAGAGCTCTAAGGGAAGAATTAACTGTGTGTTTGGATTTCCTGGCAGGTAGTGTAGAGAAGATAGTAGTTTGCTGAGTCATGAAAGATGCGGGGGTGTTGCTCTAACACTGAAACCTTGGCCAGTCAACTCAGCTTTTGTGAAGTGCAAATTGAGAGGTACAAAGGCAGGAGTACATTTTAAAGAGTTGCTGTTGTGCAGTGATTACTCCATTTGGTTCTTACACTATTTCTTCCCTAAGTGAACAAGAGAATTACAGTAAGGTTTATTGTCCAGACTTTTCTTCTCCCTCATCTGTATGAAGACCTTGCCTCTATGCTTTTGATAATGGTCTTATATTTTAATGAGGTTAACACTGATTTATAACACTGTATGTGATTCATAGCCTCCTCAATTGTATGGCCCCACACCTCACCACCACCAAGGCACCCAGAGTCCTCCCCCCCAGTCCACTGGGCCCCTCCACACTGTGTTTGCCTCCCTGATCCTCCTCCTCTGGCCGTAGCCTCAGTTCTGCAGTTAGATTTCTAGGATTTGCATTGGCTTCGTTCTGTCTACTCCTTTGTTTTATTTATCTATATTCAAATTAACTCAGGGTTATTGCTCAGGCTTTTTCTTCTCACATGTATGAAGAACTTGCCTCTGTGCTTGCTAGTGTTGGACAGAACATCCAGATAGATTGCTAGAACATAGCCAGAGAGGACAGTGGAGTGGCGATGGGATGGAGGTTTCAATGAGAAGGGCAAAATTAAGGGTTTTTTCTCAAAAAGAGGTGTCATGGCCATGACCCAAACAAACTTTCCATCTTGTTATCCTAAATGAGATTTTTTTTTTTTTTTTACCTATTTCAAGATTTCAACTCTAGCACAGCACTCACTCAGGAGATCTAAATAAAATGCTCAGTCTTCAACAGCAGTTTTTAAGCTTGAAAATAAACAAACAGCAGCAAATGAGAAGATTCCTCTATCCCAACATTGAGGGAAAGGCCAGTGGCTTATTTCCACATTGGAAGCAACTTTAAAATGCTCCTTAAATATCCTCCCAGTGTTAGCTGCATATGCCCATGTTGTCTCAATGCACTGATCAAGGAAAGAGTGGACACCATATAAACAAAACAAATAAAATATAAAATTTATCAAATAGCCCTGATTGTACTTTCTATATTTTTTATACATTTTCTCAAAAAATTCTTAAGATGGAAATAGAATCGCTGAAATCTTGCTCAGCTTAATTATGCCTAGATAGGAACTTGATGAATCTATTCGGAACACATCTTGGCCTAAAGGAAATGAAGCTGTAGGTTCAGAGAGAAATAAGGATTTGATAACTGCTACTTTTATTTATTTATTTTTGTGGGTGATTTCTTCATTTAATATCTGCTACAGAAAGCTGTTTATTGACTGCAGATGGCTCAGAGGTTTCATCTTGTGTGAAGATTCTAAGTTATTGATAGTGGCTCCTGGGAATTCTCTGTAGATAAGGGACAAAAGTCAAGTTTGGCTAGTGACATATGTCTTTTGCCCAAGTTGAGAAGGAATGGTATGCAGGCCAGATAACTACCATGTCAGTTATGTTTTTTTAATTTAGTGCTTAGGCTGTAAACTGATTTTCCAACATGATAATTGAAGTTATTGACATAATTGTTTTGATTTGACATTCAAAAATATAGAGGTAATTACAAATATCCTATATTTTAAATACAGTGATCATCCAGAACCCCACAAACCTATCTTCTATTATATAACCATATAGTTTCCTTACCATTGTTTAAATGACTGTTTTTCCACTTTCTAACTGATTCTCTTGTCACTAAGTAGACCCATCTAAAGAAATTTTGGAATGATTTTACTCAGACTCCTAACATAACATGACCTTTCTTTCAGTGTTCTTATTTCAGTTAGTTTCTGAAAGTCAGTGATATTTCATTAATGTATTTGTAAAAAAAGAGCCATTTTACACAATCTGGATGGATTAATTCTCAACAAGTATGCTTATATATATTTATATGTATATATGCATATAGTTACGTAATTTATTTTTACTTTATAGCTGTATATTATATTTATATTGTATAAGCCAGATATATATGCCTATTCCTTATGCACAGGTCTTATATGCATTCATTAGAGGCACATGAAATATGTATATTTATATATAAATATAAATATATGCAGACACATATAAACATTTAAGCTTATAATTCTAAGTATTATGACCATTATTTGGGCAAATCACATTTCCAAAATTATTAAGAACCTTGCTGTGCAAACCTTAAGCTAAAAACAGTGTAGGTCAGACAAAGAAAAATACTTTATGACAATACCACCTATATGTAGAATCAAAAAAAAGTCAAACCTTTGTAAAACAGAGCAAAATGGTGGCTACTGGGGGACTGACAGGTGAGGGGATAAGTTTGATGGTGCAAACTTTTTTTTTTTTTTTATACAAGCACTGGGTACAGTCAGAAGCGCGGGAGGGTGAGAGAATTCACCAGAGCCAGAGCAGGGAGCAGAGCAGGCAGAAGGACCGAGGTACACTGCTGAGGGGAGCAGCGGGCGGCAGGAGAGGTCTGCGCGCCATGTGGGACCCTCCTCCTGTGGCCGGGGAGCAGCCGGGGATCGAACCGGTGCCACAGAGGTTGCGGGCAGCTTCGCAACCCAGCGCTCAACCGCTGCGCCACCGGGGAGGCCCTGATGGTGCAAACTTTTAACAAATTGTAAATATGCCATAGAGATCTAATGTACAGATAGTGAATATAGACAGTAACATTGTACTATAATGATGTCACGTAATATCATTATGGCAATCATTTTATAATATATAAATGTATGAAAGTAATATACTATACAGCTTAATTTATACATTCTAAAGTGATTCAATTAAAAATTAGGGAATAAAGGCCTTAGTTCAAGGCCTAGTCCACAGATGTCACTTCACTACTATTTCCTCACTAACGTAATGAACATTAATGATTCTGTCAGTCACTATATTTGTCATCGATGATTATGATATTCTAATTTTAAGAAGATTCTTGATAAAAGTAATAAATTGCATCTTCAATAAAAACACTCACAGCAAACAAATTTAGCATCTGCATTTATAGGTGTTCTATTTGTCTTCAATTCCATTCCTAGGCAACTATCACATTGACCTAAAAAAACCTACGCATAGATGGAATCCCCAGACTTAAAATATATTTGGACAATTCCTTATTCCAAACCAAGCTTGGCAGAGGCAGCCTTCTGCAGCCCATCGTGAAGCTCCTGCCCCCCTCTGCCTGTCTCCCACCACTTCCCTGAGTTAGCCTCTCTGATAAACAGGCCTGCTCTCTGTTCCATAAACACTCAATGTCCACTCATCTTCACTGCCTCTGCTTATGCTGCTTTTCCTGCCCTGAACTCAACTTGTTCTGCTAGATCTGTGGAAATCTTAGAGTCGCAGCTCCTCCAGATTTCCCCTGACTAATCTAACCTTTAACAACTGCTCTCATCTCATGTTTGCTTCACTGGAAACTTAACTTGTTACTTTTAATTTTTTAATTATTTTTACCAGATTACAGTATTTCAAGGGAAAAAAAAAGCAGCAAACAAATCTCTTGCATCAATTCATGCTGAATTAGTTACCCATGAACCCCAAATGCCATGAACCCCAAGTCGGATTGACAGTTATCCTTCCTGCCATAAATTGCCAGGACATTTTCTTCAGCCAAGTGTGTTTCCAGCCTGGTGGACTAGCCTCTCCTAATGTTTTCTGTGCAGAGTTACTGCAGTTTCCTCCTTGTTGCCAGTTCTGTTATTGACACTGTGGGGAATGTTACTCTTTCACTATAGAAGCTGAATAGAACAAAATCTATGTTTCCTTCCTTGCTTTTTAATGAGAGATCTGTTTTCAATAAAATGACAGCACACTCAAGCAGCTGAACAGCTGTTACGGCGGCTGTGGGTTAACATCACCCACAGCAACGATAACCATCTACTGTCAAGCAGCAATCATTTTGCCAAATGTAGATAAGACCTACCAAAATTACCAGAACTTAAAAGTGTTGCTGACAACGTCGGACTTAACAATTAGTTTTAGACCTAATATTCTCTCAGTGCATCAGTGGAATTTTCTTAACCCCTATATTCCTTATCTGTAAAATCTATGTCGATTTCTTCTTTTGCTTATTTACATGGATTCACCATCACCTACATCTATTTTCTCACGATAGGGATGGGAATATTAGGTGCTAGTGCGGTGTTTGTGTGCTTGCAGCTGAAGCTGACTGTCTTCGCACAGGATTATGTAGGACAATGCTGGCTTACTCTTTCCAGCAAAGCCTGGATTTGACTCCTGGGTATGAGACCTGTAAAATGCTTTCATGACGTAGATCTCCTTCTGTTTTGCCAGTTTCATTGGAAGACTAATTTGTTCTCAGGCCTTTCTGCTTTCTTTCCTGAGATCAACATTTTGGTGATACATAGCACGGCAAAAAGGCCTCAAGCCATGACTTGTAAAATAAAGAGAACTTTTTGTTTTAGCGAATTTTCTTTTATTCTTATATTTGAAATGTCAGTAATGTTTCGTTTAAAAAAAAAACTTTAATTATGCCAAGTCTTTGATAATTTCCTCTAGAAATCATTGTGACAAAAAGCAATGGAAGGTGCATTGAACAGATGATCAGTTGTAACTCTAGGCCATAGTTTATTGAACAGCAAATTGATGGCTTGGAATAGATGTCTCAGGTTACTTCTCTGCTGTCATTGTGTATTATTTGAATGGAATATTTAAGCATGGACAAGCTTTTGTAACAGAATCATCATTAAAGAAGGAATCTGGGTATATTGTATACATTACACCTTAGTATATAAAGAAGTACAACATTAGCACTCTTATTCATAGTGTGGCTGTGGTGATATCTTGCATAAATTATCAAAGCAATGTTGTCAGTCTCTGTAGTTTAATATATAATCAGAATGATTTTAATTCCATGAGTTGGATTCTAGGGAAGAGATGGGAAAAAGGGTGATTTCCCTTCAAATTAAATGACTAAGAGACTTGATCTTGTTAGAAAACAGAAGCCCTAGATAGATAGATCCATATATGAGGTCCACAACTTATCTACTATCTAATTACATAGTTACTGTATCATTTCATATTATGGTGTTTGAATAATTAGAATGAGAATTTAAAAAAATCATCAAAACCAACAACATTGAAAACATTTTGCATGGAGATACCAGATTCTTAAAATGAATGAGAGAAATGAATAAGACATCTAATATTCCAGCAGCTCCTGGGGCTGATTTACACTTATTTCCAACTGTAGCATGGAGGAAGCTGTTTTTGGTTATTTAATTGGTATAACAAAACAGAAAACTTGGAAAGGAGAGATGAACAAAGCAGAGTTTGGAAAATAGTGTGCTATAAATTATATTTGTAAATACATTTCAGCAGTTTCTTTAGTGTTTACAGGGTTTGCCTCATATGGCTGAAAGCAAACTTTGACTACTGCTTACCTTTCATTAGACATCAGAAGGTCGATTGACAGCATGCTAGACGCCTCACTTGTTAGTCACATGGACATAGAATCCAAGCTGTTTTACTGCTTCTGTGTAATGGGAGATATAAGACCTATTTTTAATCAAATATTTATAATATAAAAGTCTCACTTTTTATTTTTTTTTAGAGTTAACTTTAACCTTTTTTTAAAGATTTGTTTATTCATGCATACAAGAACTGGGGTACAGGCCAGATGTGTTGGAGGGTGAGAGGATTCACCAGAGACAGAATGGGGAGCAGAACAGGCAGATCCACTGAAATACACCTCTGAGGGGAGCAGTGAGCGAGACAGGAGAGGTCTGCCACGCCATGTGGGATTCTCGCCGGCCAGCTGGGAATCAAACCTGTGCTGCAGAGGCTGTGGACAGCTTCACCGAGTTGTGCTCAACTGCCTGCGCCACCAGGGGTGGCCCAGAAGTCTCATTTTTTAGTGCAATCCACTGACACCTTTTTCAATTAATATTTCCATGTTGTATATACTCTTTGCAAGTCATTCCATGAGCCCAGGTATAAACCCAGTTTCTGAAATGTTCCAAATTCAATACTCCCCACTGTTTTCTTCATTGTCAAATGGTAAAGCAAAGCATAATAGAAGCATGATAACAAACCCCAGAATGTATTTGTGAAGTCCTCCCAGCTTTTCAGGTGGGAGAAATGAAGTAGGAAGAGGGTTAAGCTCCCAATGCAGCTTGTACGTGGCCGAACCAGGACCTTACCTCCAATTTGTTGGCCATCAATCATGGTGCCTTTACTGCTACCATGTAGGGCCCATGTCTCCACAGAACTCATATTCTGATAGATTTTAGTAGCACAATAAAACATCCTAGTTTCCTGGTCTATTATTCAATTAATTGGCCCATCTGGAATTTGTATTGCCCAAGCCTATTTTCATAAATTGTGAGCAAATATCACATTCAGCTGTAGACTAATCAAAATTGGCTGTCCATACTAGTCAAATGAATAAACTACCACTTCAATCTCCTGTTAAGTTTTTACTCCGTGATCTGATCTAAGAAATTCACTGCTCTCTATCAAATTGCAGTGACTGGTGGATCGATAGCCTCAAATGATGACTTGGTCAAAAATGCCTTACCTTCATTATTTTATTGCTATCAGTTCCTAAGACGCTGTTGGATTTTATAAACTACTTGGAAGGATTTTTAATTCTTAAAATATGAATTAAAAATAAGATGTTCATGTGATGGAAAATTTCCAAATGTTTCCTGAGGCTATGGCAGAATTTATATTCATGTTAATTCTTGAATCATATTTCTGAATCAAGGTCTCTGAATAGCTTATATAGGTAGCTAAAATAATAGAGAATTATTTCCATTAGGATTTTGTATGTAAAATGTATAGAATGCATTGACTCACTCATATTTTCAGAAAATAAAAATACTAAGGTTCTGCTATGCATGATCAAGAAAGTCATTGTCTTTCTGACCTAGTGTTTGTGTTGAAGAATGTTGTGGAAAAAAAAAATTGACCAGTCCACACTGTAAAATCATCTGTAAACAGTGAATTGATTGCTCGAAAACCACAAGAAAATGTCCTTATAATTCATGAAGGAATTTTTGAAAAAAAGTAACAAGACACAATTTCTTACATTCAGATCCAACAGTAGTTTTAGCTTTTGTTATATTCAACAAAATATCACCTACTTGAATTTTAACAAACAAGTATGTGTGTATCCCCAAAATAAATCAAAGTATATGTAGCATGTTGTCTCACTGACCAATTGTCTTGGAGACTTTTGGTTATGTGGACTTCTGTTCTTGGCAAACAAAATGAATATATAAATATATATTTTACATAGTTTTGAATTTCTCTCCAGTTTAGACAGCTGTGCTTTTGGGAAAGTTCTCCAGGCTAGAAATCAAGGTTGCTTAAATCCTCTCCCTCTTTTCTTGTCTGTTCTAAGCAGCCAACTGCCAGGCTCGTACATTTCATACTGTTTGGTATTGACCCCCAAACATTCATTTGAGGAAGATTCAGTGATAATCACAAGTCTCTTCTTCAAGAGCATGAAATATATTGTGGTGACAGGTATTAAGAATTAGATATCAGACTTTCAGTTAGCCTGGTAACTTGACTAACACACTAAAATTTTTATTTTTAGATTTTAAGATTTTCGTTTTACTTAGTTCTAAAATGAGGTTGAATGATAAGCTAGTTAAAATTGGGAGCGTTGTTTTGCTTCTCTTTGCATTACTGCCCTCATGGATAAAATAAAAGTAACAACATGACCAACGCCAAGGGTTGTTGTGAGGTTGAAGTAGAGCAGAGTCCCACTGCTTGTGGGGCACCCAAAATGCTCTCCCTGGTGTTTGTACGATCACATTGGGTCTTTCTTGGTCAGCCCTGGCTTGAATATCTTATATCCACTGAATTCATTCAAGTCGGGGATTGCTCCATTGTTCTGTGTGTTGTCCCATTTTATTGCAAATTGTCCTGGATATGGAATTCAGCCCTCTCCATGATTTCTTCAAAATGCACGAGAAGATACACACACACACAGTAATTGTGTGTATGTGCAGATCATACTTTACAAAGGTTGTAGGAGATGCAGATGTACACCTTAAAGTGCAGAGAATATGAATTATCCATACACTTAAGAAAAATAAATCTACCCTTTCCATAACTTGAGCTCTTTCTCCTCTTTCCGTCCCTTCTGTATTGCTTGGAACCATACATTCTTCTCATTCTGTCATATAGGACGAGAATGCTTTCATCAGACTCAGCTACAAACTCTGTTTCCAATCCACCATTATATAACCCATTAATGGCCTTTGATAAATGGACCTTCACTGTAGGAGGTCCCGTCTCCTTAAAAGTATCTATCCAACCTCTCCCTCTATTGTGCCTGTTTACCTCCCTCAGCGGCTGTGCAGTCCTAAAGAATAGAAATTTTATGCTATTGTACTTAAAGTCTCAACAATTTGTTCCATGCCTGGCATACATCAGCAAGTAACCGGTTTTTCTTCCTTGAATAAACTACATATGCTAAAATGGTTTACATACCCAAGATTTCCACATTTATTTAAAGTAACAGAAATATGTAGAGAGAAATTAATATGTCCCAGGCAATGTTCAAAGCAATCCAAGTGAATCAGCATGCTTAATTTTCATGAGAAACCAAGAAGTAACTTATCTCAGATCACACAGAAATTAAAACTTTGATTTGAACACAGGTAGTTGAGCTCTGGAGTCCAGGATCTAAAGTACTAGATTATATTTCTTTTCTATGCCATAATCATAAAATTTCTTACTGATTAGCAAAATGAAATGTTTATATAATTTTATGGGTTTAGTATTACCAGGAGCTGTCATTCTAATAAAAAAATAATTTTGAATATATTATATAAAAGTATAAATACTTGAGTAAATGAGGGTTTTTTTGGCAATTAAAAAAATATTTTTTTTGATGAAAGAGACCATGAAAACCATGTATTACTATCCCTTTAAATTCAGCTAATGTGAATTAATTGCCTTCTGTATAACAAGAACATGCACTCGTGTTATCTCATTGAATCTATGCAACAACTCTGTCCTTAGTTACAATATTATTGTCAGTTTGGGGACCAATGTTATCCCAGAGTGTGTTAATATTATTGTCACATGGAGGCAAGACCCATTTCATATCTCTCCCATGGGGCATGATATTATCACTAAGCAGAAAGGTCACTGGTTTTGCCACGAATTAAGACAGGAGGAAAAAAAAGTAGAAAACCTTAGATTATGGTCTTATTTGGAATTGTATTTTTTTCATATGTAATAAAATATCAGTTCTTAAAATTGTTTGTATACAGAAGTTGTATAGTGTGGTGGTTAAGACATGGCCTTAGGCCACAGACTGCCTGAATGTGAATCCCACCTCTGCTTTACACTCTGGCTAAGAGAACATACACAAGATATAGAATCTGTGCCTCCATTTTCTTAACTCCAAAATGGGAATAATAATAGGGCCAGCCTGATGGAGCTGTTTTGAAGATAAAGAAATTTAATGTATGCAGAGTGTTTAGAAGAAGGTTTAAGAGTATTTTTTGAATGAATAAAGCCCTACACCTGCTCTGCAAAATCTCCTTAGATAGATATATATCCTCAATGGTTCCAGGATGCATTTATTGAATAATGTTGTCATGGATTCAGATTATTTTTCTTTAATAAAAAGCAATAGAGTTTTGCTGTATAGATTCAAAGACTAACACATAGAGCTCTCATTTTAGCTTCAAAAGGGAAGTAGATGTTTAAGAATTAACAGTTCAGAAGAGCTGGAATAGATATAAAACCTAAAAAAAATAGAAGTATGCATGTATTTTAAAAATACTAATTCAAAAATTTATCTTTTATGAAGGAAGGATGGTTGAGGGGCTAATTTAAGTAAACAATCAAAAAGGGGGAAATTGGGGGGAAAAAGTCTATATCCCCAGCTGGGAAATGTCTGCAGATATAGTGAATACTTAGTCAGCAGATCTCTATTTTTATTCAAGCAGCTTGCCAAGAAATACAGTGGCTGCAGTTTTCCCTCCTCTCTAATGTGAACTGCAGCTCAGCTAGGAACTCTGGAAATGGATGCCCATCGTCTAATGCGCCTGAGTGGGCGCCGGGCAGTAGATTCTCAGGTCAGCAGATTCTCCGCCCGCACTCTACTGTGGGAATTGGCCCAGTTAACAAAGGCAAACTGGGTTAGGTCTGAGTTGAAGAAATACCGTTACTATTTGCGTATGCTTTATGAACAACAAGCCTAACACTCCTGCAAACATCATTGTGTAATACCCTGGTTTCCTATTTGTCTTAGAAAGCAGTCATGTATATGAATGTTTCCCTGTGAGAGCCAGTAGGTGTGAGAATTAAAATGTGGTGATGAGAACTGTACAGATTATGAAGGTTTCATGCACACAGCTAGGCTTTACTACCTTCTTACTTTTCCTCACACTGCCTAGCCTCCAGGAGAGGCTTTGTCCTTCCCTCCAGATTTTTTTTTTTTTTATCTCAGAATGTCAACTATCTCTTAGGTGCTGAAATAAACGTTACACATCCATCAAGCCCCTATTGATAGCTCTAGTGGGAAGCGGTCACTTCTTTTCCTGAATTTTTTTAAAAAGATTTATTTATGTATACAAGAACTGGGGTGTAAGCCAGAGGTGCAAGGGGGTGAGAGGATTCACCAGAGAGAGCAGGGAGCAGAACAGGCAAATGGACCAAAAACACTGCTAAGGGGAGCAGCGGGCGAGACAGGAGAGGTCTGCTGCGCCATGTGGGTCAGCTCCCTCAACTGTCGGCCTGGGATCTAACTCATGCTGCAGAGGCTATGATAGCTTGATGGTGCTGTGTCTTTCGCCCCACCACCAGGGTGGCCCCTTTTCCTGAAATTTTGAATTGTGTCATCTGTACAGTTTAGCCACGTGGTCACTTTCTGCTGTGAATCCTACTAGTTTATTTTCTTCTACCAGATTGTAAGGCTCTGAGGGTGTTCTGCATCATCTTGATATAGAAATACTGTGTCTTGAATAATACCCACCATATAGTATGTACATAATAGATGTTGAGAAGTGAATGTATAAACAGCAAATCATTTAAGACAACAATCTAGGAATAGTGAAAACTTATTCAAATAATAATAACTATAGCTATCAATTTTCAGACTGTACCAAACATTGATCTATATGTTTTATGCATGTTATCCAATCCAGCCCTCCTAACAGTTATAAAAATTGGGTACTATTCTTACCACATTCCAATTTCAAAGATGGTACAATCAAAGCACATAGTAGTCACACAATTTGCCAAAGTAGTTCAAGAAGTTAGTATTTGATTTTAAGCAGTCTTTTCCAGATTCTTTTTATTAAATATCACACTACTCTATCCATTATTTCATAGTAAGACAAATAGAGATTTAAATTTAAACATAGCATTTCTAATTCCAAGTCCAATACATTTTCTACTGTAAATTCCTAGAACACAGTAGATAGTTTAATTATTTGATTCATGTAATACTCTCTTCCCAGTTCCTAGCACTGACAACTAGAACTCCTAGTATCACAGGAGAGCCTTTTATAAATCTTACTGGTTCACTATTAATCATCCTAAATATGGTCCTGTGATGAGGTTGAAAATAAAAGTATGGAATACATCTGAAATATAAAGGCGTTGTTGGGAACTAACATAGAATGTCTGGTATGTATGTTCCTGAAATTAAGAGTTTCATAGGCTATGCTAAATTTTGATTTTTTTTTTTATAAGTCCCATAGATCCGGAACAGATAGATAATTACCAACCTAGTTTAGGTTGAGTGGCACTCAGTCTTGACTCTTATCAGAATGGACTGCAAAGTGTGTTAAAATACAAATTCCTTAATGCTTGGACCAGTTTGCACTCCCACCAGCGGTGCAGGAGGGTTCCTTTTTCTCCACATCCTTACCAACATTTGTTGTTGCTATTTTTTTTTTTTTAATATGTGCCATTCTCACTGGTGTAAGGTGGTATCTCATTGTAGGTTTGATTTACATTTCCCTGATTACAAGTGATGCTGAGCATTTTTTCATATGCCTGTTGGCCATTTCCATTTCCTCTTTGGAGAAGTTTCTTTTTAGCCCTTCTCCCCATTTCTTGACTGGGTTGTTTACTTTGTTTTTGTTGAGTCTCGTCAGCTCTTTGTAGATTTTTGTGATCAGATTCCTCTATCTGCTAAAGATGGAGCTTCCATATGATCTAGCATTTTCACACGTACATATTTACCCAAAGGGCACAGAAACATTAATTCAAAAGGGCACCTGCACCCCTATGTTTATGCAGCACTATTTACAATAGCTAAGCTTTGGAAACAACCCAAATGCCCTGAAATAGATGACTGGATCAAGAAGATGTGGTAGATAAACACCGTGGAATATTACTCAGCAATCAACAAAGATAAGCTCATGCAATTTGCAGCAACATGGATGGAGCTAGAAGGGATCATGCTCAGTGAAATAAGTCAGAGAGAAAAAGAAAAAAATACCGGATGGTCTCACTCATAGCAGGAATTTAGAAAACCTAAATAAGAAACCAGGAAAAAGAATAATAAAGTAAAAATCAAAATCAATAAGCAACTATAAACCAGAGACACACTATGGGGGGGAGGAAGTAGGATCAAAACAAGGGGGGTGGGTGGGAATTGTATGGGGACTATAACCAGGATGGAAATGCATACATTGTGCAAAAATGAAAAATGATGTAAAAAATATATATAAATTAAAAAAATAAAAAATAATAACAAATACAAATTCCTAGGCTTGACTCAACTTTAATCAGAATTTAATTCATGTTCCAGTTCATATAATCAGCCAAATACTTATTGTTCCAGATATTACTGGGCCCCATTAAAATTAAAAGTACCTTCATTATGACCTAAATAACTACTTAATAAATAACATGCATTGTTGTTAATAAACTGTACTCAAATTTGTGACTACTTCCATAAAAATTATTTTTAAATATTATAAATTTTAATTAATATATTGAACTATTTATTATTTCCCCCGGAAGTTAGAAAGAAATATTTAAATATGTCAGGGCAGGAAAGTAGAAATTGAAAAACAATGAAGAAAATGTAAAAGAAGGTTAGTTGGATCTTTGAACAAAGTGTTGAGGAAAATAGATAAAATATCAGAAAAATAAATAGGAAATTAATTCAGAGCTACAACTTTCTGTTGAATATAGAATAGATAGGTCTCTGATGAGCAGTGTATGAAGATCCCGTGCACATGAAGAAATTGGACTAATAAACTGAAGTAATTCATTAAACAAAATACAATTTCTGCCAATTCAGGAACATGACTGTGTAATTTGATTATTACATAAAATGAAGGGATACTTCTGTGGAAAATTATCTGCCTCAGAAAGAAATTTTAACTTTGAAAAATAGGAAGTTTTCAGGAGCACAATTACATGAATACTTAAAATGATAGAGGGCAAAACATCAGTGTATCCTGATTAATTTATTCTACCTTGAAGAATTTAATATTTTTCTATATTACACACTCTTTGTGGATTGAAAAATATCACTTGAAGATAATTGGATGCATAATTTTACAAGACGTGCACAAAATAAAAGTGCACACTGATGGTAGCTTCAGCATTCCAAACTGGTGTCAGCTGTAGAACAGAGACAATTTGTGAGGAAAAAATCAGCATGCTTTGAAAATATAATATACATGATTTAACTTCTGTTATTGACAGTATCACTGAGATGTAATTCAAATACCATAGAGCTAACCCACTTAAAGTATACAACACATTGCTATTTTAGTATACTCATAGAGATGTGTAACAATTGTGCGATTTAAAAAATTTTATCAACCCTAAAAAGAACTCCTTTACTCAATGAAAATTACTCACCATTTCCCACTATACATGCTCCACTGACATTAGCAACTTACTTGGATTTTTATACTAAAATACCATAAACTACTTGACTTAAAGACAGAAATTTATTTTCTCACACTTTTGGAGACTACAAGTTCTGCATCAAAGTTTTTGATGATTAATTTTCTGATGAAATCTCTTCCTAGTTTGCAGACAGTCTCTTTCGCATGTCCTCATAGGGCTTTTCCTCAGTGTGTGAGCACCAGGAGTGAGGGAGGTGGATTGGAGATTCTGGTGTCTGTTCTGATAAGGACACTAGACCTGCTAGCAAAGGGCCCACATTTTTTCCAAAGATTTATTTATTTATGCATACAAGAATGCGGTACAGGCCAGAGGTGTGGGGGGTGAGAGGATTCACCAGAGACAGAGCGGGGAACAGAACAGGCAGACTAACTGAAATACACTGCTGAGGGGAGCAGTGGGCGAGACAGGAGAGGCCTGCTGCATCATGTGGGTTACTCCCCGGTGGGCCGGGGATCGAACTCGTGCTGCAGAGGCTGAGGATTGCTTCATAGTGCTGTGCTTAACCCCTTGCACCAACAGGGAGGCCCCTAGGCACACTTTTTATTGATGTCCAACGTGCAGTTAGCAGGAAATATGTTCCCCAATGCCCTTTAAAACTCTTGTCTGCCTTTCTTTCCCCTCATATCTATCCTTGTTCCAGCCATGGGAGTTCCACCTCAGGACTTTGGGTCCTGTTAGAGAGTAACAGGTTTCTCCAGTCGCGCCCTGCATACCCAGGATAAAATGCCCCTCATTCACCACTCTCCTTACTCCCATGGGAGAGGTTGCCACTGCTGAATCACTCAGCCCCATGCAGTGTTGACTTGGTGGAAGTGCAGCACTGGCAAAATTCTTACCATCTCCAATGTATCCAAATTCGTCTATCTCTTTTTTCCAATGATTTCATGCTATCCCTCCCTCAAGATAACTGGACTACTTACTGTAAATTCTCTCCTCTGAGGGTATTGCCCAAGGTCAGCAATCTATAGGTATTTCCCCCAATGATATGAGAGGGGTTGGGGCAGGTTTAATGGTACATTCATTCTGTTGCACATACAAAGGTTTGTTTGTCAATTTCTGGATGAACAATTGAGTAAGAATACACCTGGGTCCCTTGGCATATGGTGTTAGATCCCACAATTCTTACAAAGATAGTTTTGCTCATGGATGAATGCCTAATTCATTAAAACATGGGACAAAATGGAAGAACGTTGTATTCCGCCATGATGCTGACTTCAGCCTTCTTTTACGTCTTTAGGCGTGTTTCCTTTAGTTCTTCAAATGTAATTATAATGACTTCTTTTAAGTCTTTCTTCAATTTGACATCTGAAGGATATTTTCTGTTGCCTACTTTTATTTCCCTGTCTATGAGTCATACTTTCCCAGTTCTTTGCATGTCTTTTAATTTGTTTTGAAAAAATGAACATTTAGGAAATGCATTGTAGTAATTCTGGATACAGATTTTCCCCTTCACACTCATTCAGATGATACTCACATAGCACAGTGCATTTTCTTCATTTGGAAGAAAACTTAGGCACATTTTATAACGTTATGACGAAATATTTATACAAAACACAAACATCAATACCATATAATGTTATATGGTAGTTGTAAGATTAGATACAAAAGAAAATAGTAAGAAATAGTAGAGGGTGAGATGAATGAAATGATTTTGAATGTAACACATGTTCGATATTATCCAATTATTTTGTATAGTGCATTATTGTCATTCCTATTACATAGATAATAAATTATTTCTTTTTGGATTTTGCAGTAGCAATTATTTCTATGTATGTGTTACTTGGAATGTTATTCTTTTGGTCCAGGAAATGATAGATCTAGAAGAAGATAATACATATGTTTTAGGACTACTTTCCAGCACTAAACATAGGTAAATACTATTTGAGGGACTAGGATTTCAATAATTCTTCAATTACATATTGTAAACAATGAATTGCAGTAGATTATGCTTGGCAAAAAAAATCTAGATTCTAAAGTATTTTTTATTTCCTGGTATGCACTTACCACTTGGCATGAATAATGCATCAAATATTTTTTACTACTACTGATTTTTAAAATGTAACTCAAAGTCAAACAACTACTTCTTATTTTCAATGAAAATTGGGCAACTATTGGAAAACTTTTATCCCATGTCAATTTGAAATCATTGCCAAATACTCAATGGAAAATAAAAGTGATGTATCATACCACTAAAACTTAGATTAGAGGCTATCTGCAGTGCTTTTTTTTAGACACTTTGATTCTGAATAGTATTACATATTCTAGATTGCAAGTCAAATGTATCCTTTGAAAATATCTAGCTATAAATTGATTTATTCAATACAAATTTGATATAATGTCTAAAATATTATAAGTACAGTTATGCAGAAACCAAAAATCTATATAGATATTTTTAAAGGGTGTTTTAGTTATTTGAAGGGATTTTAAAGTTATTTGAAGAAAATGTGATGTTTATGAAAATTCATTATTAATGCTAAAAATTGGTAGTCTTTAATAGTAACACCAACTTCGCCATTGTAAAAAATTACAGAAAATTAAAGAAGTCAGTTTGATTCTAAACCTCACAAACTGGCTCATCTATGTTCTAAAAATAAGTATCAACATAAGTTATTTTTTCATATTAGATATTTTAATAACATAATCTTTAAGTTAGAAGCTTTTAATAGGAAAAGAAAAATAGGGCCATTTTGGTACTCTACATGCCCTATAATTTGAAAAGTTATGATTACTGACCTTCTGCATCTATCTAAGAATTTATAATTGACTTGTACACAGAAAGGAGTATTGATTAGACATTGATACATGAGTAAATTTCGGTTGTTTCTAAAACTCAGCATTGTTCCTATTAGTGTGTCACAGCATTTTGCAGCAATAATTTGCCAGGTAAATTTTTAAACACTTCATGCTCTGGATATTTTTAACTCTGCCAATATTAGTATAGAGAAGAGACTATAGTCTCTGAAAATCCAAGTGAAATAAAAATTACTTAAGGTCTATTATAATAATAAGGAAGATAACCATCACTAGTAACCATTTCTATTTAAAATGAGACAGAGGAAAATGAAATAAATCATCACCATCACCATCATCATCATCATCTAATTAAAATATTTTGCTTCAGAAAGAGTAACTTTTTCTAATATTCTATTGATAATCTTGTTATTCTCCCTTCATGGATTTCCAGACTTGGAAGGATGACTTCTTTTTTTTTTTTTTTTTTAACGATTTATTTATTTATTTATACAAGCACTAGGTACAGTCAGAAGTGGGGGAGCGTGAGAGAATTCACCAGAGCCAGAGCGGGGAGCAGAGCAGGCAGAAGGACCGAAGTACACTGCTGAGGGGAGCAGCGGGTGGCAGGAGGGGTCTGCACGCCATGTGGGGCCCTCCTCCGGTGGCCGGGGAGCAGCCGGGGATCGAACTGGCACTGCAGAGGCTGCGGGCAGCTTCGCAACCCAGCGCTCAACTGCTGCGCCACCGGGGAGGCCCGGAAGGATGACTTCTTAGGGCCTCATTGCAATTGGAAAATGAGCTGTCCAGTTCAGGAGAAACAGTGTGACACAGGAGAAAGAGCCTAGGCTCTGAATTAATACGAGACATAGTTTAAATCACAGTACAATAACTGATTATTGGACACTATCCCAACTCACTACCAAGTAAGAACCATTCTACCAAGTTCTGAAGAATGAGCTCTAGGGTCTGCCTGAATACGTACTTACAGCAGTGAATTCCAGCTTTTGCTGTTCGTCATAAATGTCTGGTGACCTTGTTAGAATTACATATTCCTATAAACTATTGCAGACTTATGGAAATAAGTCTTTTAAAGGCAAGATCTAAGCAAAGTCAAAGAGAAACAAATTGGGGGGTCCCTTAGTGGGCTATTTCATATTTGGCCTTTTATATAACTGGCATTTTATGTCTTCAGCATTTCTTTAGTGGAATATGAGAAAGGGTAAAGGATGTCTGATGGTTGGTTACTATCCCAAGAGAAATTGTCAAAATCCCAGAGTTACATGTTCCACTCATCACAAAAGAAGTCCTGTTGCTATTTGGATCCATCTTCCATTGAAAACTTGAGTGACCATCTACTGATGTTTGAAGATGCTCACCCACCTATCAGAGGCATACCAAAGTATTTTTTTTCAACCACACAAAGCAGTCTGTCTCAGAAGATTTCTGATATACACATCTTTCCTTATGTGCTCCTACCCTCAGTGATGTTCTACTGCCTATGTGTATTCCTTATAGACTTACATTTCAGATAGCTGCCTGATTTGCCACCTCTTTTCAGCCTGGTTCTAGAATGATAAGGTATTTTCTTTCAAACAAATTCTCCATGGTATTCCTGTCTAGGGGTAAGAATACATGATCTGGGCCTCCTGCTTTCATAAATAGTCCATTACTAATGGGCTTTAAATTTGAATAATATCCTTTCTTATTATAGCCCAAGATATGCCTCACCATAATCAGTTCATTGCACTGACTCTATTGTATTTTATCTGGAAATCTTAAAAATAGCTGCAAATCAATCTAATGTACTCCCTTCTCCTACTACCATCCCATAAATTATTGTCTCTAAGGTAAACAGTGTATTTCTCATGTAACCATGGCTGACTTCATAGGCATGTAGCCTGAGTAGTGTCATAGGGTCAGAAAGACCTCATACTTGATTTAATGTTCTGCTGTGATCATCTAAAAGTTCTTAATAATTTTTGAACCAGGAGTCCTACACTTTAATTTTGCACTGGTCCCATAATTGTATAGGTTGTCCAGCATGCAACAGGATTTTAAAGGCCCTCTGTCATCCCGATAGTCTCCAGTTTGTCTTTGTTACTTTTTAGTCTGTATGCCTACAAATACATGTGATAGATTCAAGGGAACTTACCTCAGTAGGAAATGATCAAGTGTGATCCTGCCTGCCTTGTTATGGAGTGTAAGTTCCTTCCAATCTGTGGAGCTACAGCACACTGTTGACTTGATGGAATTTGTAAATGTAATGACTTACTTGTTCTGTGTTTGAATCCTGTATTCTGCGATATAGAGGCATTTGGTTCCATTTTCAGACTTATTCTTACCCAAGCTTTATGTCCATTCAGACAAAACTGAAAGAGTCCCAAGTCTGTCTTGATCATTGTCTCATTGTGTTCTTGCTTTGATGACCTGATTTTCAGACTGACTCAAGCAAATTTGTTCATGTCCAACTCTAAAGTTCTTTCCGGTAGATAACAGACAGCCATACTTAGAAGTAAGTGAGGGTTAGCTACCAGCCCAAAACCTCATTTTCAGTTTATAATGGAAGCTTACTTTGCGCCAAATTCTGAATACACTGAAGTTTGTTAAACATCTGTTACTGAGAAGACACAAATCAGTTCAAACAACTGGTTTTATGAGGTCAAAGAAGTCGCACCTATTTGCTTTTACATGCTTTGGACACAGGTGAAAATTCACTGGAAGCAGATGCAACTTAATTCTCTAGGAAGGGTCCAATTAGGGAAAGATAACTCATTCTAATTGTTTAAAACAGGCATTTTAGTTGCAGAAGGTTGGTTACACAATTGATAGAACATCTGAGATGCCAACCCAGGGATTGGTAACAGGAAAATGAGGAAAATGCCATTAACTTCCTGTGCTGGAAAGATAACAGAAGAAGTAATATTACTGGTTCCCAGAAGATAGGACAATCTGTTTTCTAGAACCCTGGTAGGATCTAGAAGTAGGATCAGAAAAAGCCACTAAACAGATATAATAGCTATAGCTCTGGCAGTTATCTGTGGCCATGAGAAACATGGGTCACATCCTATTGATCATCAAATTGAGAGTTGCAAAGTTCTCAGGTCCTAGTGAATTTTCCAAAGTCACCATAATAGTCCAGAACTGCTTGCTTCTGGATTTATTTATTCTGTAAGAGAATAAGCTTCTTCCTTTGTTTTAGCTCCTTCTTTGCATCTCTTTATTACTTAAGAGATTAATTGAATTATAGGTTTACATTGTGCTAAGAAACTTTAATTTTATTAGAGTAAGCAAAGAGTTCAGGTTAATTTGGAAGTATGACTTTGATGAACTTGATCTGGAAAAGAGTGGAAACAAGAGATAATTACAAGATTATCAAGAAAATCTGGGAATGAAATTATGATGTTAGTAATATTGTAGTACAGCCAGGATGCTCGGTGTGATGATAAGTGTTTTTCAGTTGTGGAGCAAGTGAGGGTATGCAGACAAGAGCGACTCAATCAGTATCAGAACAGTTTTGTTGGCTACACATACTCTCCCTGATTCCTAGAAAGCTTTCCAACATGCATGCCAGAGAATATCCCAGAAATTTCTCAGTAGGAAGTCTGTTGAATTGAAAAGGAATAGCTACCTCATTTTAGATAATCCTGGGACTATTAATGCTAACCATGTGTTAAGGAAGTAGATATCCATTTTGTGCCTCATTTCTGGAATATAAAACAAACTCTGCATTATCATAGTACCTATTCCAGAGGCTTTTAAATCAGGATTAAATGAAATAATCTCTGCCAAACATTGCTCAGCCCAAAGGCACACCATGGGTACTAAGTAAATATTAGTGACTTGGTTATTAAAGTACCTGCCACATACTACTAGGCATGTAATAGATTTTTGTAAAATTGGAAAGAGTGAGGAGAACTTACAGTTTGTGCTGTCTTGCATATTCACTAAGAAAAGCATTTTTGGAGTAATGACAACTGTTTTTAGGAGTTCCATGATTCTATTCCCACTTAGGAAGTAGGCAGATGATTTCTGATTCTGTAAAAACAATGTTCATAAAAGGTCAGCCAGTACTACGGAAGGCAGAGATGGAGTGATTCTGGTTGATCCAGCAGGATTTTCATTGTTGTCAAACTCAGATCTTTATTAATAAGGAGGTAAAAAGGAATGACTCTCTTTAGGACTGAGTTCCTGATTTCCTGTCCCGCATTGGAATGTGCCCAATTGTCCCTCTGTGTTCCTAGAAACTTTTTAGTTCTACAACTCAATTTTAGCTCAAAAAATAGATCTAGGGTAATCTAATAAATTACTGCATAAAGGCAAACTTAATTTATTAAGAAGATTAAGCATAGCAGAAACTGAACCAACAGGTATCAATCATTCAAAAGAAAAAAAATTGATAGGATAAACAATGTGATAGAGGTAGACAAATTTCAGTATCCCATTCACCAGCTTTCATATTGACTCAGTTAAATTCATTGTAATAATGAAACAATGTTCTAATTTTTATAGATTTCTTAGATGAATTGAAAATGGAGGAACTATATCAAAGTCATTGTAATGACAACCACCCAATGGAAGGGAGTTAACAGTATGATCACTATAATGTTTGGAGATAATTTCAGACAACTATTATACTTTTATTATCTAACTCAGCTTGCACTTGGATCCCGCCAAGACCAATGTTGACAAATACTGAGCACACATAGACCCACTGCTCCATCAGTTCTTTCTCTTTGCTGCTGTCTTCCAGATGTACCTGCTTCCTTCCTATTCAGAGTTCTTGGCACTCCTGCTGCTCCATTTTACTACTGTATTTAGTCTCTCTCTGCAACAATTCACACTGGGCCAATCAGGCTTTACCAGCACCGTTTGAGTTTTATCTTTCATCTTTGGACACTGTCTGTTTCAGTTACCTTTTTTCACCTTGACATTTGTGTGATCGTATCAAATATAGTCTTTCTTCATTTGTTATTATGTCCATTATATTGGTTCATTTAAGGGTCACTATACCCTGAAAGGAGCTTCTTATTCCATAAACAGTATGCCTTTACAGCCTTGCCATCAGCAAAACAGCACATATCTTCCAGTGTCATTGAAGTTTGGTCAGAACAGCAGGGAGACCTCTGTAATACTTTCTCTGTGCCTTCTTTGCATTGTGCCACTATCTTAGGAAGTTTTCAGCAGCTTTGTCTGCCTCTTTTCTCTGTATGAAAAAAAAAAAAAAAAAGCAAAACCATGTTGCATTATTTAGACTGCATTACCATTACTATTATAGTATTACCATATTACTACTACTATTACAGTAATAATATCTATCGTTCATTCATTCCTGTGCCAGACAGAACTCCTAAGCATTGTATATGATTGTGTAGTTCTTTGGTTTATGACAGACAACTAACCTTGGAGTAAGAAAAAAAAAATACTGGCTTATGGAGTTGGAAAACCCAGAAGTTGATTTTTCTGTAGGAACAGCCTCATCTATATGCTTAAATAAGAGAAAGAGATTTGTGCCTTTCTCTGCTTCACAGGTCAGTTTTCTACTCTGTTACTTTCTAAACCAGGGAAGCTAGATCCCCATATAGGCAAACATGGTGACAAAGAAGGCCACTAGAAACTTCACATGTGTATTACTGTGTAGCTCCTTATAAATAGGAATCTCGAGGGAAAATGGTTGGCTCTGTTTGGATTATCAATAGACAGAGACATAGACTTATATGGAAACTGACATCAGAGCCAGTCACTTTGGTTAGTGGGGCTTTCTTATCCATGCGTGAGTCACACACTCACAAGTGCACACTTCTGGCAAGAGAATCTGGAAAATCTATTTTCTAGTCTTCCCCTTCCTGTAATTCAGGGAAGATTAGAGAAAGGGGTGAAATGGTACCAAGTTCAAGTATTCACTACAGCTGTTCTATCTGGTGCCCCAGAAGTTCCCAATGCAACTGCGAGCTCTGTGAGTATAAAGATACTGTTGCCCTATATTTTCCCCTCAGGAACCATCCACAGCCATGGTCCAATGAGTATTGATGAATCAGAAGAATGATGAGGTCTTTGCATCTCACAGATTTATTAGGCACATTGTTTATAAAATGAAAGTTAATTAACAGTCCAGATTCTGTTGTAAGATTACAAAACACTCAAGAATTTTTGTTATGTTGACATTTTAATGCACTATTTTGCACAGATGCTGTACTAAGACTATGTGTCCGAATTACTTTAATCCTAAAAATAGCTCTATGAACTAGATGCTATGATTTTCTCAAATGTACAGATGGGGAAATTAAGGCTCAGGGATTAAGTTGTATATTCAAGGTCTGAAAGGTTTTAAAGGGATAAGCTGTATCTGAAACCCATGCATGTGTTATTCCAACAACCTATGATCCATTCTCCACTACCCACAGAAGCGGAAGAATTATTTGAAATCCCAAATGAAAAGTTATAACTAACATTGTGATTTATTGCCCTTTGACTATGCAAATATGCTAGCTATTTGAGATCCTGGCTATTTGAGATGATACCATCGTTACAATTTAATATCGTGTTTCTCACCTAACACTGTGGAATATGTCTGTTCCCCTATGGCACTGTATTATACCGAGATTGTTTTTGTTAAATTATCTTTCTTTAATAGAACCATCCTGAGTCAAAAAATTAACTTTAATGCACAAAGTTTCCACATATTATTCTTGAAGAGAAGCAATTAGATCTTTCTAGAGTGTTAGAGACATTGAGTCACCTGCAGCAGTCAACTGCTAAACATATTAGACAGAAGTTCATTTTGAGGTAATTTGCCCTGTGGCATCCCACATGTCAGACAATGCAGTGACTCCTTTATTTACAGTGGCATGCAAGTGGACAGTGCCATGTTTAGAAAATAATGTGCACCTTAGGCTGGCCATCCTCAAATGATTGCAAAGCTTTGTTGGAAAAGACAGAATTCTAGAAAGTTATGACCATGAATCACATTGTTAGAAATTGTCTTTCTCTAAAAGTTTATGGTTGTGCTGCAGTACCGTTTTTCTTCTGGACTTAAATTTGACTGAATTCCACTTGTCATCACTAAGAAATATTTTATTTTCATTTTCAGTTCACTCATAAATTGCTGAAAGTGTTCTCTCAAGAGGTAAATTAGGGTGTAGTAATAGCACAACGGAGTCTTCACACTGAAAAATATTCACGATATATTAAATATACATGTGGAGACTTTGGGAGAATAAACATGATTGAATTAAAAATTGTCAACATTACACCCATCTTGATGCCAAATTAAAATATTATATGAATTATTTCATCTGTTGAGCCTATTGCTAGAGGAGAAAACACTTCCATAACCTTGTATGCTGATGAAAACAAGTTACCAAGTTAGGGACAGGATAGCAAATCGAGTAGGCCGTGTTTTCCATACTCTGAGCATCTTTCACCTAAACACACTGTAAGAGGTCATTTCAACTGGTTCACTCCACTTTGTTGGACACTTATTGAAATGTTAGTGCAGCTTACACCACTTTTCTAGGCTGATAACTTGTTTTCAGTTGGACAATTAAAGGCTATATTTTGTTTAATCAATGGACCCAGACAACTGTTACTTATGTAAGATTTCAATCAAAGGCAAATGATGTTAATAATATATTGGAAGTTTCTTCTTATTTTTTTAATATGTTGACATTAAAATACAAAAGGCATTACAGGATCTAAAAATGTTGGTATTTGAGACATACATCATGATATCTGTGAACAGCCAAGGACTAGAAAGGATTATTTGGATTTACACTATGAATATAGTGTTAAAAATATGGAGACGTGGGGTCTCCCTGGTGGCGCAGCGGTTGAGCGCTGGGTTGCTAAGCTGCCCGCAGCCTCTGCAGCGCTGGTTCGATCCCCGGCTGCTCCCCAGCCACAGGAGGAGGGTCCCACATGGCGCGCAGACCTCTCCTGCCGCCCGCTGCTCCCCTCAGCAGTGTACTTCGGTCCTTCTGCCTGCTCTGCTCCCCGCTCTGGCTCTGGTGAGTTCTCTCACCCTCCCGTGCTTCTGACTGTACCTAGTTCTTGTATAAATAAAAAAAAAAAATAAATCTTTAAAAAAAAAACATGCAAAGGGTAATGGTGATAAAAGCAATGGTTTGTGTTCTCGCCCTGCTACCAGTAAACTGTGAGCTTGAGTGAGTCACTTTACTTGCCTATGTTGGAGAGAAAAATGATAATGAAAGATATTACTTTCTAACATATATGCTTATTTACATACTTTCATTGAAGTAATATTGCTTAACAACATGATACAAGTTTCAGAAGGGCATCTTTGAAATTTTACATGTGTGTATATAGTATATTAAATTAACTCCTACAAGTTCAGTTCTCTCTACAAGGTGAAATAGTGCTTTTAAAATTAGTATAGTTAATAATCTGGGAAGATACAGTTTTGCACCAAAAATCAAAACTGAAATACACTGGCAAAGAAAAAAATAAGTCAGTTTTAACCCCAACCATGGCTATAAGATAAAAGGAAAAACAAACATCTGGTCATTTGCATAGTTTTGATCACATAAACAAAATATTGTTTGCAGCACTCCCTTGGAAGAAAACCAACTAGCATGAGGATTATCACTCAAGGAGAACTGCTGCAGACTTCTAAACAATCCTTTAGACATTCTAAATGTCCTTTAGAATGCTCAGCCACAGCCCGTAATGTTATGGCGTAATGGCCAAAGGAAGAAGGAAGACCTTGGCCAAGTTAGGCTTGGCCAAGGACATAGTGCTGTTGGGCTGTTTTGAGAGTGGAACTAGCTGCCTCAGAGCATTATTAGAGGGAAAAAGAATAAACAAGAAGGACAAAGAGGTGTTGTGTAGCTATGTTTGAAACCCTCTGGGATGTGGT
This sequence comes from Talpa occidentalis, assembly GCF_014898055.3. Taxonomy (NCBI): domain Eukaryota; kingdom Metazoa; phylum Chordata; class Mammalia; order Eulipotyphla; family Talpidae; genus Talpa; species Talpa occidentalis. Next base: position 6,479,037 of record NW_023601543.1, read on the forward strand.
AGACCTGTTTCTTCTACTGACTCTGTTCATGTCTGTGTAGCGGTCAAACCACATGCTAGTGTGGTCACTCTGCCTCACATGTTTAACTGGTTTATTTCCTTGGCAGAGGATACAGATTGCTGGGAACAGGTGACAGTGTGTTCTCCAGAGGCCCTTAGTTTGTAATTTGGCCTGGGATTGGTACACCCTAGGTCATACTTTTGAGCAAAATCTTTGAAGTACTGCAGAGCCTTGGTTCCACTGTTGAAGAACTATGTCTCCAAGCCTCAGTTTCCTCATCTGTAAAATAAGGATAACAATGAGTTCAGCATTATCGTGCATAAGAATATTAGCAATTTATCTCTATTCACAAAACTAGGCATGCTTGAACCAGGGCTGGATGACTTCACGCTCACATGCACAGAAGAAACCTAAGCTGCTCAAGATTGCAGAGTTATATGGCAGTGATGTTGGGTGTAGCAGACCCTCTACTAGTCTACTGAAAAATCTCTTCTACTTTATTTCATTACTAAAGAATCATTTCCCCCTGGAATAGAAATGTGGCCATCCGGAAGCTCAACCTTCTAACTTTCCTTGGAACATTAATTTTACAAGTGACACAGTTCTATCTGTGCAATGTAATCAGAAATATACTGTGTAGGGTTTCAAATAAGACTAATTTTCTTGATAATAAAGGTCAGGCTCAGCTGATATGCACCCTTCTTCAGGCTTAGCCATGGAAAGAATTCCTATAGGTGGAACAGCCATCTTTGCAACCACTTTGTCAACAGAATGGAAAATGCTACAGGCTGAAGATGGCAGACAGGAGAGATGAAAGCTGTACAATGCCTGGACTATGAATTTCCAGGCTTGTTTTTTAGTGTTTTTTTTTTTTTTAACTGGGTGACTCTTAAACTGGAAATATCAGCCTATCATTTCTAGTTGGCAGCCATCAACCACTAAGTTCAACCCAGCCATTCAAACTTGTTTGAATCCATGGATCCTTGATCAGCACTGTCTGCATTGAAAGAACTTGGAATTTAGTTGAAGGAATAGAATTTCCAGGCTGTTAACTTGCATTACAAAGTCACTATTGGCTTAAGTTACTCTAGTCCAGTTTCTGTTACACACACAGCTATACATACACAACACCTATGTATACATACATACACACACACACACACACACACACATATATATATATATACACATATATATGTCTATATATATGTATATATGCACACACGCATATATATGTGTATATGTGTGTATATATAAATTCAAGCCTTTAGAAACTTCTTCAGGACATATTTTCTAGTGAATTCCTAAAAAAATTGCTTATACTGGTTTTTATCTTGCTTATTTTTAATAGTTACCCTCCTTCCCTTGGCCTCACACATCAGCTCCTCAGGGACAAAGTGCTTGCAACTCAGCACAACGTATGACTCAAGGATTGGGAAACTTGAACCCACAGGGAGTTATATAGTAGTGGCATGAAGGTCAGTGTGGAGGGCTTTTGATGTTCAGTGTCATTCTGTTACCACTAGGGATGTACATGACAGAGAGGACGTGCTTTTACAATGGCCAGCACTTGACATGCAAGTACTAGACATCCAGGGTAGATGTTAGGGCATAGGCAACAAAAAAAAAAAAAAAAAAAAAACTTTTTCCTATTTTATCGTTTTACTCATTTGTATTGCTTGTGATGTAGCCAGTGCATAAGGCTGTCTCTGCTTCCGCAAACTGGGCATGATAACAGTGCAGGTGATGGATAGGATCCAAGGAATGTATATGTGGGGCTCCTACAAGAGCCTGGAACATAGTCAGTGCAAGATAATAGACCTTACACCTGAACTCTTGTTCAATAAACTCTGAAATATGAGTCTTCTCAAGATGTTGTTGTGGGAATCTTTGCAATGACTCAAGATTTTATTGTCAGAGAGTTGTGAATTCTAGACAGAGGAGTGTCCCTTGCGAATTGTGTGACTTTGGGACAAGCACTCAAATGCTGCAAGAATTTCCTCTTCTGTGAAAGGGTATTTTCGTAGGTATCTCACTGACTTGTGAGGATTCACTGAGATATTGTATGCATGCTTGCAACATAATGTAGGTATTCACTTAAAAATAGCTACTGTGCTCTTCGAGTGATCGTTTTGATTTTGAGCCTCTCTTCTATGTCACCAGGTTCTTTTTTTCCCCTCTTGTTGCTGAACTCAGACTGCATGTTCATCACCTTCATTAACCTGGCATGTGTAGCTCATCCTTATGTTAGTTGCTTTTTAAAATCTCTTGTTTTTTTTTTTCCTTGTGTGATGGTAAAAATGTGTCAACTTGGCTAGGTTATGGCGCCCAGTTGGCTAATCAAATACTCCTCTTGATTTTGCTGTGAAGGTAATTTGGAGGTGTGATTAACATTGACAATCAGGTGACTTTAAGTACAAAAGATTCTCCTGAATGATGTGGCTGGACCTCATTCAATCAGTTTAAGGTCTTAAGCACAAAAACTAAGGTCTCCTGGAGAAGGCTAACTGTAGCATAGAAACCCTTCCTGAGTTTCCAGCCTGCTGGCTACCCGCCATACCTGCCAGCCCTTGCATCCGTGCAAGCCAGTTCCTTAATGCAATTCTTAGTAACTGACATTAGTATATTATAAAAAAAGCTCATGGAAACTGGTTCTGTTTCTCTGGAGAACCAGGATGCGCCTTTCCTCTTGTACAAAATGGAGTCTTGGAAAAAAAAAAAAAAAAAGATCTTTGGTTATTGAGAGCCTTATCTTAACTTCTGACATGTGTCTGATGAATGTGCGAGAAACATGTCTGTGGGACAACTGGCTGATGTATTTCTGTTTCTGTTTTTCTTCTCTATTTTGAAAACTAGCCCTTCACTCTCCTTTCATAGGCAATTTACTATTCCCTACAGCCTTTTACTTCAAATTTACCACTCATCTCCACAGACCTCCTGGGAATTTCCACTCCAGTAGCTCTCTCTTGTCTTTCCCATTGCTGCTTGTAGCTATCATGTCATCACTGCTCATTAATCATGAAAATTATTTTACAAATCAGGCTGGGGGGAACCTCACAGCCATTGGATATAACACAGTGAAAGTCCAGTGTAAGAGCCTTACAGCAAGTTCCTTGTACCACATGTATCATTGCACCACAGATCTTCTATCCTCTGGACACTTTTGAGGAAACCAGAGATTTGTTGGCAATCTGTAGGCATGTGTGGAGGTTCAAAGGATTCTTTGGAGGACTCCTGGTAATCCCTTGGGGCTGAATAAAGCATGCCTGTCCCTTTGTTGCTGCAGGTGCTGCTGTCTGCCCTGTTCCTGGACACAGTGCTTGATTGCCTACCTCTGGATATTGGTGTCCTAAGAAATTTCCATCTACTTCACAAGGCGTAGCTCAGCAAAGCCAATTAATTAAACCAGTTTTCCAGCTGATAGATTGATGCATTACCACTGTTTCAGCAAAGCGCAAATTAGAAGCATATTGTGTCTGATGGTCTGGCCATCTCTCACTGTTGACTGTAATTTGCAAGAGAGGAAGAAACACAAGAAGGCAACCTGGAAAGAGTGGTTGCAAGGCCCTGTGGATGCTGAGGAAGCATTTATTGAGTGCTGCCCAGGTGCCAAGTGCGTGTCACTCAGGTTTCCTCTTTTTTAAGGCTCATAGAGACCCTGTGAGGGAGGTTTTAATATCAACCCAGTTTCATGAATAAGGAAATAGGCTCAAACAGGTTGAATTATCTTCCTGGGGCATTCAGCCATTTAAAGGCATTGCTGGCAAGAAAAGCTAAGCAATAGTTGTTTATGTTCTGGGCCTCCATGCACTCAGCAGATTGAATTTCTGCTGATCCAGTGACTTTTTCTATGTCCTTTTATCACCCACCTTCCCCTATTTCTCCAGCCCACCACACATCAGGAAGCCTTTCTCTATTGGCATGATAATGGATTGTACTCTGTTGAGCTCTCATTCTTCTGTGGCAGTCCCAACTGCTAAGTCATGTAATCAAATCACAGTGATAGCTTGATGGGTTATTTTCAACCTACCTGCAGTGAACAGGGCAGAATCTATCAGAATGAAAGCATGAGAAGGGTTTCTATTTGGTCCCTCATTGCAGTTGCAGATGATGAAGCTTAAGACCTTTGAAGTGCAACTGCTTTGATCCCAGCTGCTCTGAGCTGATCCTGCCAGGCAGCTTTGAAGTGAAGGAATCTACAGTTCCCACTTTATAGGATATGGGGAGTGCTAGAAGGCAGTGGGGAGTTCATGGCCCTGGTTAAGTGGCTGTTGCTGGAATCCAGATGTGACATTTGATGAGAGTCTGAACTAGGGCAGAGGCAGTAGACATGAAAGGGGGAGGGGTGAAGATTGATATACTCTACATGGTTAAACATCCAGAGGATATGGAAACCTTTGGAAAGTGGGAGGTGAGGAAGAGGGACAGTTTGAGGATGAATGATTAATTTCTGTTTTTTTAAGACTTGTGATAGTCGTGTCATTCACAGATGGAAGACACAATAACGAGAACACAGGCTTCATCTTCTAGAGTTCTCCTCACAGCCCCTGGTAGGAAAGGAATACAGGCAGTGGAAGCAAAGCAAGTACAGAGACAGAAAGTCACAATCCTAAAATAGCAAATTGGCTGGTGGAATTGAAGGGAAGAATGCATTTTGAGGGAGAGGTGCAAGATGAGGCTGGAAAGGTAGGTAAGGGACTATATGAAGGAATTTTATTTTATTTTTTTTTAAAGATCCATCCATTCATGCATACAAGAACTGGAGTACAGGTCAGAGTCATGGGTGGGTGAGAGGACACACCAGAGACAGAGTGGGGAGCAGAACAGGCAGACCGACCAAAATATACTGTTAAGGGGAGCAGTGGGGAGATAGGAGAGGTCTGCTGTGCCATGTGGGCAGCTCACTGGCCAGGGATTGAATCTGTGCTGCAGTGGCTGCAGACAGCTTCATAGGTTGTGTCCCAAATCCTAGCACCACCAGAGAGGCCCCTATATGATGGACTTTTAAAGACTTGTTAATGAGTTTTGCTTTTTTCCTTAGGAAAAGCAGAAAATGATAAGTAAGTTTAAACATGGTGACTTGATTATGAAGACCTGCACTTTAGAAAAATATTGCTAGAGTGCAGAGGATGGCCTGGAAATGGGGTGAAGACAAAACAGGGGGAAGCTGTGTCCTTTCCCCTGCTGTAGTGACTGGAGGGAAAGAAAGAACTTGGGGTTAGACAAATCATCTAGCCCCACACCTAGGATGATCTGGCTCGTGTGAAGATAATTCATGGTTTGCTCTAACAGTGCCCTATTCATTCTCAAAACACCACCCAAACTTCATGTTTTTCTTTCCTGTAACTATACAATATATCTTCCTCTGAAATATTACACACCCCCCGCACACACACAAAACAAGAAACATTAATTCTATCAATCCTAACTTTCTAGAATATGTTCTTCACTCTCCAATACCCAGGTCTTTGCAAAAGATCTCCTTCTGTCTGAAATACCACTCACCTCCCTGTTTCCACTCCCAACTCCTATTCTTTCTTCCTGCACCATGGCAACTTGTTTAAATATCTTTTTCAATATTGATTTCAGTGTTCTCAGTCATTTGTGTGTGGGATATATACATTAATCGTTTGGGAGATAATAGAGAACAGTCAAGTCAAACACACCTGCACAATTTAGAAGCAGACTGTTGCTACAGCTCTGATTGGCATTCAATCAAGTATTGTGAAATTTAAATGACTATCTCCTAAATGACCTAGCACAATACAGGTACATATTAAATGTTCAACAATTTTCTCAATGAGTGAAATTTTACTTGTACCCTTATTACTCTGGAACATTTATTATTTTATTTTCTCACTCTTATAAATACTAATATATTTATTATTTCCCCATAAAATTGCAACTATGTTGAAATCTTTCCCTTTGATGCTACTTTGTGTGATAGTCAGTAGTGGTGAGTTTAAATGTGTGTATTAAACAAGAAATATATGTGCTCTGCGTTTAGCACTCTTAATTCTTCTGGGTCTCATTTTTCATCCTTAACAGTAGCCAAACAATAGCACAGACAAGTGTTTGTATGTGTATGTGTTTGTGTGTGTATGTGTATGTGTTTGTGTGTGTGTGTGTGTGTCTGTCTGTCTATGTGTACTGCTAGCATAAGGCTGAGCCCAGGTCTCTAAGTTCATCCTTGCTGTTAATGTGTTGTTTCAATCTTATTTATCGAAAAGAAGATGAATAAGGGTTCTGCATCTCATCTCACTTCAGTATCTGTTTTGCGGCATTAACACAACAGTAACACTGGATCTCTGAAGCAAAGTTATTTACTTAACATTCCATAATCATCTCCTACAGTTTGTCTATTCTGTTCATACCCAACTACTTTCTGAGTTTCCAATAAATAATAAACACCTAGAAGTGAGGACACTGAGTTCTTTTATATCTGTTTGGAATGTAAATAGCACAAACTCCGTGATGTCGACTTGACATAATGCATTAGCTGTGATTGTCCATCCTTTTTCTCCCAATTCGATTATTTGTTTCCTCTCACTCTTGTATTTTAGTAGCATTGCATAGTGAAAGGTTTTAAAACATGTAAGAGTGCTGGGTAGGAGGATTGAATTACATTGAGAAGCCTATCCACATAGCAAGCAACTTTCATTACCCATTATCCTTGAGCTGGTGAATATAGCTAATTCACACTTTCATGGAAGGAAAAGACTATTTGAACTTCATTTCACATGGCCTCCCTGATCCATGTGTGAAGTGATTTAGCACCACCGCAGCAGGCAAACAAAGATGGCCTATTCAGTCATTATAAATTGATTATCCAGCCGATTCTGATAAATCACTACCACCTATGTGTTAAGAAATAACTGAATGCTGGACATGTTTAAGCTACTAAATGATTCACTTAAATACATCTTGCATGCTAATACTAATGTGAATGTTGAACTAGCTCTGACCAAAGAACAATTATTTATCCTTTGTCATCTTTCCTACTTTTCTCCATGTGATCATTTATTGTCACAGTAAACCATGTAAGTGTAAAGAATATAGAATTCTGCCAGTTTCCTTTGCTTTAAGAAATTGAAAATGTTATAGAAAATACTTTTAAGCATGCACATAGCTTTTTGATAATCAAAGTTATATCAAGCAATCAAGTGTCCTTTAGAATTTCAGCCACTAGCAAATGTCTACAGCCTCATTGTAGTAATGTTCATACACCAGGCTGTGGGCTAATGGTGACCGTTTAGAGAAGAGAGAGTGTGTGTTGTTAGATTTTGAGTGAGTAAATCTAATATAAAATATATTAGATACTTCATGTGTTCAGATAACCTGCAAGTGCTATGTAAGAGGGCAAGTCGAAATTTTTCTTTAAAACGTTAAAGTAATTTTGATAGGATACTTCAAATAAAATCTAAAAAAAAAAAAAAGAAAAGAAATGAAAACTAATCTCTGGCATTTTGAATGTCAAAAAATAACAGAAAGATAGATGAAGGAGAAAAGGGTAGGAAATGGCAGATGTATGATCAGTCTAGACATTGTTCAAAATTGTAGTAAAACATCCTCAATGTAATAAGCCAAATGGCACAGAGAAGAAATATGAATTTTCATTTTTAGTTCAATGAAGCTACAGGCTTGGGTTTGAATACATAGCTAAGACCAATTTGGTCAACCCTAACTTAATTTATAGTAGAATTAAGAAATGATCAAATAAACTTAATTTTCAGGGTAGATAGGTGGGTGTGTTGTCTACAGAATATGAGTTTGGTGTGTAAGTTGAAAACTAAGAAGAGGGCCTCCCCGGTGGCGCAGCGGTTGAGCGCTGGGTTGCGAAGCTGCGCGCGGCCTCTGCGGCGCCGGTTCGATCCCCGGCTGCTCCCCGGCCACCAGAGGAGGGTCCCCCATGGCGCGCAGACCTCTCCTGCCGCCCGCTGCTCCCCTCAGCAGTGTCCTTCGGTCCTTCTGCCTGCTCTGCTCCCCGCTCTGGCTCTGGTGAATTCTCTCGCCCTCCCGCGCTTCTGACTGTACCCAGTGCATGTATAAACAAAACAAACAAACAAACCAGCAAACAAATAAATAAAGCATGCCTCTATAAAAAAAAAAAAAAAAAAAAAAAAAAAAGAAAACTAAGAAGATTAATTTCCCTAAAGCACTCAGGTTCACTCCATCCAAAATACACAATTGGGATATAGGATGCAAATAAACAGATGGAGGCTAGATAGACCATAGAGTCTTGTTAGTAACAATCATCTCAGGCTACACTTGAACCACATTCTATACCTTCTGGAAAGACCTATAGTTTCCTCAAGATTTCTATGGCTTCTTTTCACACGGTTCCCTCTGACTTTGTATTTCTTCTGGCTGGGTTAGTTCTGCTTCAAGACCATCTCCACACTCCCCCTTTGCAGGCTTTGATAAACATTGGGACATCCTAAATGCTCAGTTTAGCCCTGTAATTTCCACTCAAGCCTTTTCTGTGTTTAGCAGATTTTACTGGATGTCTGGGGAAGTCCAAGGTCATTTATATTGTAACAAAGCAAACAATTTAAAATGGAACATTTAAACCTTCCTGTTTTTTTAAATCTCCTTTGTCCACTCTGTTTTAGGGTAAAAACATAAGTGATTTTTCATTGACTTTTCTTCAAGTCAGTGAAAGGTGACAAGAAGGGGTATTTGGTTTCTTCTCCATTCGATAAATAGCACTTACTCCTGTTCACCAGCAGGGCAGTGTGAAACAGCTCCCTATGTTAACAGCAGAGTAAGTAATTCATATTAGTGTGCAACTTTCTGGAGAGGATGTAATGATGCCCTTTTCAGTTATTCATATGGAAAAAATGCTTTGGAAAACATGTTTTTTTAATTTACGTGTGCTTTTTTGAAGGATGCAACATTTTCATAAGTCACCATGTTTGTTTGTATGTGTTTAGAAAATGCAGTTTGTTAAAACTGAAATCAGGCAACATGAATAACTCTTGAAGCTAAGAATTCAAAGCAAGAATTTTGCTTTTCCCCCCTCTTCTTTTATGATCAGACTAGCTAGAAATTTTGCATTTATTCTTTATTTTTTGTATTGACTAATTTTGGCTTTTCACCTTATTAATTACTCATTTTTGTCTTAGATTCTGTATTCTTTTTTCTGATCTCATATAATGCTTATTGTCATCCCCTTTTGTAATAAATAAGAAAGGCATTAAATCCCATCAATTTTCATAGAGAATAAATTCACATATTATAAATACTACATAACTGCAACTTTCATTAACTCTTTGACACAGTATATTTTCCAAATAGTATTTTTAAAATCCGGACAGTTTATTTTGTGTTGATTGGCTTGGATCTTGATTATTTTCTATTTTCATTGTATTGTGATCAGATTAAATAGCATACACAATTTTTGAATTTAGGTATTTATTGAAGTAAGGTATTTTTCTAACTTAATATTGACTATTTTTGTAAATAATCTATGAGGGCTTGGAAAGAACATACATTTTCTATTTATCTGGCAGATAGCAGCGTAAGCAGTTATTAACTAAGCCAGTCATACTTTTATAATTTTACTTTTTGCCAAATTGGTTAGGAAATGACTGAGATAACTATGTTTAAGTATTACACTATGGTTTGATTTTTGTTACCATTTTTTTTAAGAGTTATTTATTTATTTATACAAGCACTGGGTACAGTCAGAAGTGCGGGAGGGTGAGAGAATTCACCAGAGCCAGAGCGGGGAACAGAACAGGCAGACTGACGAAATACACTGCTAAGGGGAGCAGCGGTCACGGCAGGAGATGTCTGTGCACCATGTGGGACCCTTGCCGGCGGCTGGGGATCGAACCAGTGCTGCAGAGGCTGCGGGCAGCTTCGCAGCCCAGCGCTCAACTGCTGCGCCACCAGGGGAAGCCCTTTGTTACCATTTTTTGATATAATTTTATCTCCTATTTTTCAGTGAATCATGTTAAATTACATATAAACTCATAATTTGTATCTTTTCATTAATATCTTGGCTCAGTTGATGCTATGACAATGAGTTTGATTTTTTCTTCTAATAATAATATGATCCATCGTGTTTTAGGGTTTGGGCAGAAAAAGAATGAAAAGAAAAACTTTATAGAATTAAGTAGAGCTTGCAGGATTTATTTACATTGAAATATTGTTATTCATACTCAGACAAATTTTGTCAGGTTCCTGGATTGAAGGTCCCCAGGCATGGGGAAAAGTAGAGATCTTAATAGTCTGCAGGAACCTGGGGGAAAGATACCAAGTTATTTGTAGGTCAACAAACCCAGTCTTCTGTCAGAGACTAGAAAAGACAAGTGTATTAGAGTTTTCCTGAGAAGCAGAACCATATATATTGTATATATACTTACATATATATAATAGTAAAACAATAGTGAGAAAGTATAATTATGTGAGCCATGGGAGATATATTTTTACATACAAGCACACACACATGTATATATGAAATATATCTTCCATGGCTCACACAAATATAGAGTCTTACATATCCTGAGATCTGCAGAGTGAATCTGTGAGCTGGATACCCAAGATGGCCAATGTTGTAGGTACAGTCCAGGTGCAAACACTTGAGATCCAGATAGACTTGAGAAGCAGGATGATCCAATGCTTCATTTCAAGGCCAATGGTAGGGAAAAGTAGATTTCACAGGGAAAGGCATCTGTTTGTCTCAGTCTACCAATTTTTTTTTTTAAAGATTCATTTATTTATTTATACAAGAACCAGGGTACAGACCAGATTCATGGGTGGGTGAGAGGATTCACCAGAGACAGAGCAGGGAACAGAACAGGCAGACTGACGAAATACACTGCTGAGGGGAGCAGCGGGCGAGACAGGAGAGGTCTGCCTCGCCATGTGGGACCCTCGCCGGCCGGCCGGGATCAAACCTGTGCTGCAGAGGCTTTGGGCAGCTTCACAGCGCTGCACTCAACTGCCTGCGCCACCAGGGGAGGCCCTGTCTGCCAATTTAAATGTTAATGTCATCCCCCAAAAATTCCCTCACAGACATAGCCAGAAACAATGTTTGACCAAATGTCTGGGTACTTTGTGGCCCACTCCAGTGATAAAATTACTATCACCACATGTATAAGCAGGAGAGAAGTAATTTGTAAGGAAACCCCTTCTGGTTCCAAGGGAATGTCAGTATATATGGAATGAAACATGAAAAGGTAACATGCAGCCCTCAGTTTAGCCAAAAACTTAACAGTTTAATCGGAATCCAAATAATTAAGCCACAAAGATTGAGTTGTATAGAAGCAGCAGTCACAGCTCTTTATCCTTGTTCTTTATCACAGCTTTTATCACTGTATTGCTGCTCTTTATCACAGCATGGGGACTGAAAGTATAGTCTGTGATTAACCATTTTGAGATTGTTGTAAGAAAGACCATTTCCTAGCCAAAAGTGTTAGGCAGGAGAACCTCTCCGTGGTTTTCCAGAGAACCAAATCTGTATGGATGGGCCTGGCAAATGCCATAAAAAAGCATAATGACCATTTTCCTGGGAGAAGTGATGAACAAGTGACATGTCATCAAATAACAGGAAATGAGCTGGCAAATCGACCAGCTTTGGGAAAATAAGCCCCTTCTTTCTCACCCTCTTACCCGAGAGGAGGGCGGTGGGGAATGTCATGGCCCCAATTCTGGGTCCTGCAGAAGATACTTGGAGTAGGACAAGGAAGAATCATTTCAAAAGCAGGGAGTTTCCACCTTCTCAATTACATGAAAGGTGAAGAATTAGCTAGAAAATTGTAGGCAAGGGAATCTAACGATCTTATTGGTAATGGTTGGAGTACAGACGGTTGCTAGATGGAGGAAAAAATGGAATTCAGAAGTTGCATGACATAAAAGTCAATCACCTTCTGTATACCAATGACAAACAAGTGGAATTTGAAATTAAAAGCACAATACCACTTATGTATGTATTTTTTTTTAATTTTATTGATCTGTCAATCACTTACATAACTTTATAATTTGGGAAATACAACTTCACCCCTGCACATATGAACATGCTTCACTCCAGTGCCAGAACAAAACAGAGGGCCATATAAAGTCCAGGTACATGATCTTCCCTCTCCTCACCAACTCTGGTAACCAGTACATTTTTCATAGAGGCTAAGAATTATTTTTGCTATGTTTGTTTTCTCGGGTTATTTACATTCCACAAATGAGTGAGTGATTATGCTAAGTGAAATGAGACAGTCACAAGATCATTTAAATGAGCACACACACACAAAAAGAAAGACAGATGTTTACATTCAAGAATATGTACAAGACCTATATGAGGAAAATGACAAAACTTTGATGAAAGAGAATAAAGAAGTAAATAAATGGAAAAGTATTATCCCATGTTTGTGCATCAGAAGACTCAATATTAAGATATCAGTTTTCCCAACCTGGGTCTATAGATTCAATGCAATCCCAGCCTAATCCCAGTGAGTTATTTTGTGGATATTGACAAATTGATAGCGAAGTTTTTGTGGAAAGACAAAAACCCAGAATAACCAACAAGATACAGATCACCCTTGACTTATGATGGATTTCATTCCAAAAAGCCCAGCATAAGTTGAAAATATCTTAAATCAAAAATGTGCTCAGTACACCTAACCTACTGAATGTCATAATTGAATATGACTTACGTTAAATGTGGGCTATGGAGAAAAACAACAAAGAGCCATATAGAGCCAAACTAATAACAAACCCTAAAAGTCTAATGGTACAACTGAGGCTGCCAGAGTGGGAGGGCAATGGGGGAAACACAATAGGGAAGCAACACAATGAGTTATGCTGGTGTCATGCTAGGGCTTTAGCGAGGGTTGTGGTATAATAGCAACACCTGAAGAGGGAGACGCTATACCTCTAAAACATGAAGAACATTGTAAACTAATGTTACCTGAACGTAAAAAATGTGCTCAGAACACTTACATTAGTTTTTAGATGGGTGAAATCATTCAAGACAAACCCTATTTTATGATAAAATATTGGCGGTCTTACGTAATTTGTTGAATACTGTACTGAAAGAGAAAGCAGAGTGGTTGTATGTGTTCACAGCTGAAAGCACCATTGTAAAGTCAGAAAGCATAAGTTGAACCATTGTGCGTCAAGGACAGTCTGTACTGAAGAAGAACAAAGTCTGATGACTAACATTACCCAATTTCCAGACTTTCAATAAAGCTACAGTAATCAAGACAGTATGGATGTAGGTGAAAGAAAAGACAAATAGATGAATGGAACATAATAGAGAACCCAGGAATAGTTCCACATAGTCAACTAATCTTTGACAAAGGAGCAAAGGCAATATAATGGAACAGATAACTCTTCCAAAAAAATAGTCTTAAACAAATGGTCATCCATATGCAAAAGTAAAAGAAATCTGTACACCCAGACCTCATACACTTCATGAAAATTTTAACTCCAAATAGATCATATGCCTAAATGTAAAATGCAAAGCCTATAAAATTCCTAATAAATAAAATAGGAAAATTTCTAGGTGACTTTCAGTTTGGTGATGATTTTCTTGATATAACACAAAGCCATTATCCATGAAAAAAGAATTGATAAGCTGTATTATATTAAAGCTAAAATCTTCTCTGTGAAAGACACTGTCAAGAGAATTAGAAAAACACAGGCTGGAATAAAATATTTGGAAATAAATCATATCTGATAAAGGACTGTTACTCAAAATGTACAAAGAACTCTTAAAACACAACACTGAGGAAACAAACAACCCAATTTTTAAAAGTCGGCCAAAGACCTTTACAGATACTTCAACAAAGTGGATAGACAGATGGCAAATAAGCATATGAAAAATACTCCACATCATATGTCAGCCTGTAAGTGCACATTAAAATGAAATGATATACTGCTATACACTTATTAAATGGCCAAAAGCCAGAACACTGACAACAACAAATGCTGACAAGGGTTGTGGAGCAACTTGAACACTCATTCATTGCTGGTGGAAATCCAAATGCCAGTTATTTTGGAAGACATTTTAATTTTTTCTTACAAAATAAAATATACTCTTATCATACAATCCAGCAATCATGGTCCTTGATAGCTCCCCAAAGCTTATGAGTGTATGTCCCCATGAAACCCTGCACATGGATTTTTATAACAACTTTATCCATAATTCCAAAAATTGGAAGCAACAAAGCTGTCTCTCAGTAGGTGAATGAATAACCAAACTATGGCACATCCAGATAATTAAATATTATTCAGTGCTAAAAAGAAACGAGCTATCATGCCATGAAAAGACATGGCAGAATTTTAAATGCACATTACTAAGAGGAAAAAAAAAACAATATGAAAAGGCTCCATATCATATGACTGTTGGAAAAGACAAAACTATAAACAGTAAAATGTTTAGTGTTTGGGCTTAGATGGGAAGGTGGGATGAATAGGTGGAGAACAGACAATATTTAAGACAATGAAACTACTTTGTATGCTATTATAATGGTGGTTACATTGCCTTGACTATTTGTCCAAACCCACAGACCAGTGCAACATTAAAAGTGAACCATAATATAAACAACAGACCAGGTGATAATTGATGTATCAAAGTAGGTTGATCAATTGTAACATATGTAGAATGCTGGAGTGAGAGTTCACTAATGGGGGAAGCTATTCCTCTGTAGGGATTGCCAGTTTATTTGGAAATAATCTGTGCCTTCTACTAAATACAGCTGTGTACCTAAAATTACTCTAAAATGAAGTCCTATTATTATTTTTTTAAGTCAAAAGGATTCAGGCAGTCCTGTGACTCCAGAAATAGTAGGAGTGGTCAACTCAAAGGCAAATGTTTTCCTCAGTTTATTAGAATAAGGACTTGCAGTTTATTGCATTTTTCAATGTAAAAATGTTGGCACACCAAGCAGTATGAGATGGCAGAAAATGAGCAAGATAGAAGGCAGAACTTCTGGTACCCACTTGAACCCCCTCACCATGTCTTCATGGTTCTAGTGCAGAGGGGAATAAAAAATAAATGCAGAATGACATTCTTGCAATTTCCAGGTTTTTTTTCTCTCTCACCTCTTTTTCCATGCCCTGTTCCTCCTCTCATTCCTCCTCCATCCTTTATCTCCCCTGCACCTTCCCCTTCTTCCCTTGTGCCAGCTCAAGGAAGGACTTCTCACCTTCCAGGGACTCAGTGCTTCCTCTTAAGTTTCCTGTCTCTTCATTACCAAGCTGATGTGGAGAAAGATTGCAATAACTATGATATATCTGAACTGAAATGTAATTTTCTTTGGCAAGCTTTCTGCATGTCTAGATTTTTCTTTAACTAACCATCTTTAACTGTGCCTTTCAAAGATTATTTTCTTGAGGGAGTTCACAACAATTCTCCTTTTCCTCTAGAATCAACAGTATTTGTTGAATATACATTTGTTTTTTAAGCAACTGCTCAGTGGTATATATCATTCCAGATACTGAGAACACAAAGTAGAATAAATTGGATCCCTGCCAACAGGGAGCTGGGGCTTGTGAATGTTTAAGTCAATTCCTTTCCAATATCACTTTTGGAAGCCAAAATTTATTTTTCACAATTTGCATCACCAAAGCCTTAGTTTTTCAGCTTCACTTTAAATTGTCTTATCCAACAAAATCATGTATAGCCATGGGTATCCTGACAATGCACTTGAAGGTTTTAAAACAAATTTCTTTCCAAAACAAGACTGTGGGCATATCTTCAACTGGAAGGCAGAGAATAATTCAAAATCTGAATTTTAGAAGCCCAGAATTTTAATTATTTTAAACCACAAAGTCTTTCTCTCCCAATATTGTACTTGTAAAGCCTTTTGGTAATTTTGCTTTTAAAATGTTGACAGTTTAATTATGAACTCTACTGAAATATTAGAGATGTGTTAGAAATTCAGTTCGGATTGGTGAACATGAAGAAACAGGGTTATATAAATCAAAGGTGAAGTCATGAATTATTGTTAACGTAATTTGTAACATATGCACAATATAACAATACTCCTAATGATAGGAGTATGTTTTTATGGTATACCAATACCATCCTGGATGGATGTTGCCCCAAGTAATTAGCACAGCAAACCTGCAAGGTAACCCAGCTTTGCAGATTGAATAGCTGTGAAGAAAAATTGTTCAAGTAGTATCATTTTTAACTGGAGAAGTTATTTTATGCTGTACTGTCCCTGATTGTTATTGATACCGACCTTCTATATATGAGGTGATAGAAAATATTTCGAGACAGTTGGAAAAAAGCTACTTGCACATAAGCAGAATGTTTGTTTTTGTTTTGTTTTATCTTCATGACAAGTGAAATAGTTACTGAGAAATCCATGGGGTCATCAACCCTGAAATACCAAAACATCTCCAACAACTGTCATGTGATCTTAAATATATGTGATTTCTGCTGGTAACAAAGTCACAGCTACTTTTAATGTTACTGGTCTCCATTGTTAATGCATGGAAAAGCTGGATTTAAGCCAGTGTAGTGAAAATAATGGTGGAATTTTTCCAATGTAAGTCCATAGACAACAGAAAAAGAATGTTAGTCTACCAGAAGTCATTGCATTGAGGTCATGTAAAGAAAGAACTGGAAAAGAAGACAACTTTGGGGCTCATTTTTTCTACAGGCCTGAGTGAACTACCTTAGAGGGAGACAGACATATAACAGCTTGACGACACTGAGCTCATCCATTTACAAATATAAATTCTTCCAAATGTGGTTAGAATTCACATACTGTTTATATTTTAGGGTGCTTGGTCCTGAGATATTTGTGGAAATCTTGTATTCATGTTTTATTTCAGGATAGTTTATAATGCAGTCCAAACACTTGTATATGTGTCTATTGAATTGTGCTATCAACATGAATTTAAAATATTAAACTGAGCAATATAAATTCATTTTCATAAAGTTTGAAACTACAGAATTTTTAAAAATGTAGTTTTCAAATCCTTATTTATGTCTTGAAATAGAGGCCATCACAAATAATTTAACATTTCATATACCTCTTCTGTAAGTTCTCAGCCATGTATTTAACATGCTGACAGCAGTGTTCCTGGTGAAACTGAAATTTGCAACAGCTTATTTTTGTTCTAGGGACATAACTTCCGCTCTGCTTGATAGGCACTCTTTTGTAAACTTGCCATCTGTATGTTTTGATGCCTGTGATTTTATTTTTTCACTTAACAACTTTTCACAGTGGCATTATTTATTTTAGTTGCATTTATTTTTTTTTTATTTTTTTTTTTTAATTTTTTTTATAGAGGCATGTTTTATTTATTTATTTATTTATTTGTTTGTTTGTTTTGTTTATACAAGCACTGGGTACAGTCAGAAGTGTGGGAGGGTGAGAGAATTCACCAGAGCCAGAGCGGGGAGCAGAGCAGGCAGAGGGACCGAAGTACACTGCTGAGGGGAGCAGCGGGCGGCAGGAGAGGTCTGCGCGCCATGTGGGACCCTCCTCCGGTGGCTGGGGAGCAGCCGGGGATCGAACCGGCGCCGCAGAGGCCACGGGCAGCCTCGCAACCCAGCGCTCAACCACTGCGCCACCGGGGAGGCCCTATTTTAGTTGCATTTAAAAGAAGTTAAATTTCAGTTCCTTTTTTCAGTTCACTAAGTTTTCCATCATGCATCTTTTCTGTCCACCAGTCATCTTTCTCACGATGGTTTGTTTCTGATGATGTCTTAAGTCATAGTCTTTCAACACCAGTAGGCTTTATTTGCATAGAAAATGCTTGTATCTGGGGCCTTCCCCGGTGGCGCAGCAGTTGAGCGCTGGGCTGCGAAGCTGCCCACAGCCTCTGCAGCACCAATTCGATCCCCGGCCACCGGCAAGGGTCCCACATGGCGCGACAGACCTCTCCGGTCTTGCCCGCTGCAGCCCTCAGCAGTGTATTTTCATCCGTCTGCCTGTTCTGCTCCCCGTTCTGGCTCTGGTGAATTCTCTCACCCGCCCCCCTACCCCCAGCGCCTCTGGCTGTACTCAGTGCTTGTATAAAATAAATAAATAGGGCCTCCCCGGTGGCGCAGCGGTTGAGCGCTGGGTTGCGAAGCTGCCCGCGGCCTCTGTGGCGCCGGTTCGATCCCTGGCTGCTCCCCGGCCACCGGAGGAGGGTCCCACATGGCGTGCAGACCTCTCCTGCCGCCCGCTGCTCCCCTCAGCAGTGTACTTTGGTCCTTCTGCCTGCTCTGCTCCCTGCTCTGGCTCTGGTGAATTCTCTCACCCTCCCGCGCTTCTGACTGTACCCAGTGCATGTATAAACAAAACAAACAAACAAACCAGCAAACAAATAAATAAAGCATGCCTCTATAAAAAAAAAAAAAAAATTAAAAATAAATAAATAAATAAATCTTAAAAAAAAATGCTTATATCTGGGCCTTTATGCCATGTTATTCTGCCCCACTTAAAAGAGGTTAGGTCTTGTCATCTATGATGTCTCCTTCGGGTCTATAGTTAAGTCCTAAAGCTGCCACAAAGTTGCTTAAAGGAAGGGTGGCAGAGTAGGAGTAGGAGGTGGGAGGGGACCCAATGGAACATGGTGGAGGATTATGGGACTTCTATGGTGGGCAGGGTGTGCAAACAAATATTTGTTGAGGTTTGAACACATGTTCCCTAAAACAAATACAATGATGTAAGCCAACTTTACCTTGACAAGCATCACTGGGGAAAAAAGAACAGAAATGTATGCTCTCTCCATCCCAGAGGCTGGCATCCAGGTATCTGTGCATGCATGCCATGCTCCCTGTGGAGGCTGTAGGGAAGAATCCTTTCTTGCCTCTTCCTCTCTCTGCTGGTGAGTTCATGTTTTGTAGCTGCATCCATGGCAGTCTCTGCCTCAAATCATAACATGGCCTCCTTCCTGTGTCTGCAGTAAGGACACCAGTTGGGCCTCCCTGGTGGTTCTTGTTAAAAGTCTCAGCGCTATCAAGCTATCAGCAGCCACTGCAGCATGAGTTCGATCCCGGCCAGGGAGCTACCCACATGGCGCAGCAGACCTCTCCAGTCTCCCCACTGCTCTTTTCAGCAGTGTATTTCAGTAGAACTGCCTGTTCTGCACCCCACTCTGTCTCTAGTGAATCCCCTCACCCCCACCCCCCAACCTCTGGCCTAAGACCACAATGAATAAGTAAATAAAATAAAACTTAAAAAAAAAAATAAGGACACCAGTCATTGAATCTGGACTCACTGGATCTAGCATGACCTCATTTTAACGTGATTACATTCATAACGACCTTATTTCCAAATAAGGTCATATTCACAGATATCAGAGGTTAGAACAGAAATACATCTTATTGAATTTATATATATATATATAAATATATATACATATATTACTAAAGAGAAGTTCACATAACATGAAATTAACTTTTTAAAGTCAACAATTCAGTGACATTTAGTATATTCAGTGTGCAGCCAACACCTCTGTCTATCTCAACAAATTACTTCCATTGCTCCCAAGTAAAACCCCTTACCTATTCAGCAGTTATTTTCAATTCTCCGTTCCCCTCTGCCCCGGGCAAGCTATATTCTGCTTCTGTGGATTTATCTCTTCTGAATATTTCATATAAATGAAATCATGTAACGTGCTCTTTGCATCTGGCTTCTTTCATTTCATATAATGTCTTCAAGGTTCATCCACACTTCCTTTTTATGGCTGAATGCTATCCATTGTATAGGTGTACCGTGTTTTATTTATCCATTCATCTGTTCATGGACATTGGGGCTTTATCTACCTTCCGGCTATTAAGTGCAGTGCTAGTGTGGACATATGTGCACATACACTTGTTTGAGTCTCTTATTTTTCAATTATTTTGAGTGGATTTCACAGTCCTTTGGTATATTCTATGTTTAACTTTCTGAGGAACTGCCAAACTGTTCTCCACAGCAATGAACTATTTTACATTCCCACTAGCAATGAACTAGGGTTATGATTTCTCCACATCCTTGTCGACATTTGTTATTTTCCATTTTTGTATTATAGTCAACTTAGTGTGAAGTGGTACCTGATTGCTGTTTTGATTTGCATTTCTCTAATGACTGATGATGCTGAGCGTAATTTTCATTAACTTTCGGCAATTTATATGTCTTTTATGGATAAATATCTATTTAGGATCCTTTGCCTATTTAAAAAATGTGGTTGTTTGTCTTTTTGTTGTTGAGCTGTAAGAGTTCATCTGGATACTAGAAACTTATCAGATATATGATTTGCAAACATTTCTTCTCTGTACGCTATATTTTTAACTTCTTAATGATGTTTTCATGTACAAAGTTTTCATTTCGATTAAGTCCCACTTACCTGTTTTTTCTTATGTTGCTTATGAGTTCTGTGTCATATCTGAATCTGTTGTCAAATCCAAGGCCCTGAAAATTTAACTCTTATGTTTTCTTCTAAAGATATAACTTTATGGGGAGGCACAATTTAACCCAAAAATGTGATGTCAATATCATGACCAATGAATGAGAAGCGGGGACAAGTATAAAGCCAGGGCAATTTCCACACCTTGAAATGCATAACCCAGAAGGAAACATGACATCTCTGGGCACACCCCACTGACCAGTGCTTAATTCTAGCTTTATAGTCACTCCCAGATTCAAGAGAGAGGCCTGGCAAGGTATAGTTTAGCTTTATGTGTATGTACTCAACCAACAGTGGTGAAGTAAAGGCATCAGCTGGGTCTATATGCAAAATTAGTTGCAGAACTGGACTTTGTCTCAGCTGCTAAAATCACATTAAATATCCTGTGGCTTTTCATGTGCTGTCCAGTGACAGATGAGCCAGCAGGGCTGACAGCTAATCCAGCCGCCCAAGCTTTTCTCTCAAAGAATATTTTCTTCCCAATAAAAGTAAAAGGGTAAAGTAGAAGGTGAGCTTGGGGGCCTCACTGGTGGAGCAAGGGGTTAAGCACCACACTATGAAGCAATCCGTAGCCTCTGCAGCATGAGTTTGATCCCAGGTCAGCCAGAGAGAAACCCACGTGGCGAGGCAGACCTCTCCTGTCTCGCCCGCTGCTCCCTTCAGCAGTGTATTTCAGTCAGTCTGCCTGTTCTATTCCCCACTCTCTCTGGTGAATCCGCTCACCCCTCGCATCTCGCATCTCTGGCCTGTACCCCAGCTCTTGCATGCATAAATAAATAAATCTTAAAAAAAAAGGAGGTGAGCTTGGGTTAAGGACTCTTTGCAGTGGACAGAGATATTAAATGTTTTCCAATGTCATTTCTCAATGCCTCATGTCTTCTTTATTTTCTTTGTACTCTGTTTGAAAAATTGCTGGTGATTATTAGTTTTGACTTTTATGATTCTTCTTTTCCACTTCAACTTTCCTTGCAGCAGAAAATTGAGAATCATAGGAAATGCTTTCCAGACTATGGTTAGAGAAGGAGGGTTTAGGGTTGGAATTTTAAGTGATGGAATTATCTCCATTTTTGACCAGGTTGTTTCTGACTCTCTGATCTCTCCTCTCCAGATACACTGTGAATAGGGGTAAGTTGTGGTGGAAATATTTCTCAGGATTCTATCTCGGGATTATTCATTCTCTCTCTCTTTTTCTCTCTCTCTTCCCCCCACACATACTATAACCCTCCCTCATTTTTGCAAGAAGATAAAGTTGAGCTGTGTTCATCTTCACTTAACTGAGTACAGTTGAGTCTTAAAAACTTTAGTATTTTCTCTTGACTTCATTTGGTTATTCCTTATAGTATAAGACCACACAGTAGAGGATGGGTCTAACTGAACTAAGTAAGTTTCTACCAGTGAGGAAGAAGAGATGGTGAACAGATTTGGAGAAGATGAAGATCAATGCTATCAAGATCTAAAACTGACAGTTTCCTATCTTTTTCTAAAGTGATCTCCATAGCTACCCAATAGCAGCTTTATTTTTATAACCATATCTTTACGTCCCTTAGAAATGTAAAGGATTTTGTAAATGATTTAAAAAGATACATTTTTCACCTATCAGACAAGAAAGATTAAAGCAAAAATAAAAGGAATATACAGTGCCAGCTAGGATATGAAAAACAAAACAGGCAGCAGTCTCCAGCAGAGCTGCTAGGAATGTAAATTAATACATAACTTTCTAGAGGTAAACTTGGCAACATGTATCAAAAAACTAAAAAATGTGCATGTACTTTAGGTTAAGCATTTCCCTTGCAGATATTTTTCTGTAGAGGAAATTGAGCATGTGTGCAAAAACAGTATGCAAGTGTGGACATTGTAGTATTCTGTTTAATACTGAAGAATTTGAAGGTAATTATTTGGGTAGATTAAAAGACATTTTGATACACATCTTCAATGTTATTTTATGTAACATTAACAAGATGATGAAGATGCTAAAATTAGCTGTCATTTGAATATTTGCTTTGTGATATATATATATATATATATATATAACTTCAGTTAATTAATGAGCTTTGTGAGTAGGTAATATTATCACTCCCATTTTATAAATGAGGATACAGAGGATTATGGAGATTCACTGGCGCAGAGTCAGATACTTAAGTAGCAAAAACAATAGTTGAGTAGAGAAATGTCTATTTTAAATACTATATACTTAGAATAAAACAAAACCTTCATCAAGGTATAATTGGCATACAATAAATCACATGACTTATGATTATATAATTTTGTAAGTTGTATGAATAAGCATATAAAACCATTACCACAATCAAGAAAATACATGTACCCATCAGCAACAAGCCTTTCCTTGTGTCCTTCTATGCTCCCTTATTCCCACTCATTCTCTCATATCTGCTGAATTTCTTTTGTCTCTGTCAAAATCAGTGTGGTCATATAGGTGTGAGTCTGTTTCTGGAATCTACATTCTGTTCCATTGGTCTATTTTTCTGTATTCACACCAGTACCACACTGTCTTGAATACTATACCTTTGGTCCTTTACATTTCCATATGAATTATAGATTCAACTAATTATGTCTTATTTATTTTGATAATAAAGCTTCCTGGGATTTGGAATGTGACTGCATTAAATCTGATCCATTTGGGAGAACAGATATGTTAACCACATCAAATCACCCCATTTATGCATATGCCGTATCTCTTTTTTTTCTTTAAGTCGACCTTAATAAATCCCAACAATGCAGTTCAATATACAGTATTTAACATCTTTGTCAGACTTATTAGATCTTTTCATTATTTTGATGCTATGGTAAGTGGTGCTATATTTTAAAATTCAGCCCCAATTATGTTTTATCGTTATATAGAAATAGAATTGATTTATTTTGCATCTTCTCATTTTATTCTATGATCTTATAAACTCAGTTATTAGTTCTAGTAGCTTTTTGATTTTTCCATTAGATTTTCAACACAGATGACCATGTCTCCTGTGAATAAAAAAAGCCATATTTCTTTTCCAAAATGAATGGCACTTATTTTTCTTGCCTCTTTACATCAAGTAGGTTTGTCACTACAATACTCAATAGAAGTAGAGAAAGTGAAAATCCTTGACTTCTTACTACTGTTAGAGGGACAGAATTAAGTCTTTTACTTTAAAATATAATGTTAGCTACAGGATTTTCATAGGTACCATTTATCAGGTTGAAAAAGCTCCCATGTATTCTTGGTTTGCTGAATATTTTATCATGAAAGAGTGTTGTTTCTGCAATTATTGACTAAATGAGTGACTGACAGTATAATTTTTTGTTTTTATTTTTTTAATATGATGTAATTATGCTACTTGAATATTTAGCCAATCTTGCATTCCTTGGGCAACCCCTAATTGTTCATGGTATAGTACCATTTATGTATTGATTCACTCTCTTTTTTCTTACACTGTATGGCTTCACTTTTTATGACTTCAAACACATAAACCTTTCTTCTTGTCAGTTCTATTCTGTGATTAATTCCATCCAGAGTATTGCCATGTCAGATACTGTAGATTTCTTCACTCAGAGTTCTCCATCACCCTTTCATCTCTTCCATGTTTGTACTTAACATTAAACATGCAGGGTAGAATTATGGCAACTGTTCAAATGTCCTTGGCATTTAAACTGAAGAATTTGTGTCAGTTCTGAATTGGTCTCCCTATCTCGTGGTTGTTGTAATTTGAATATATTTATCTTAGTGAGGTTAAACATCATTTCAGATGAATAAGGGTCAGTTCTAAATTGTTCTTGTAATTGCTGTTTGCATTTTTCACATTTTTCTATCAGATTTGGGGTCTTTTGCATTGCCATCTTAAAGTTTTTACATATTACTGATATTTGCCCTTTATTGGTAATATATGTTGCAATTATTTTTCCAAGTTTGTGAGTTTTTTCTGAGTTTGAGTTTATGGATGTTTTGTTACACCCTTTACAATATATTACATTCTAAGTGGCATAATATATCTACGTATCTATATTTATGTACCTCTGTCTGTCTCTGTGTCTCTGTCTCTCTCTGTCTCTCTCTGTCTCGTATCCTGGGTGAGTAAGCAGCCAGTAACTTCCAGGATGTGATTATTCATAGGAAACTCAGGAAAGACCCTGAGGCAAAAGGACATGTGGTCAGGTGAAGGTCACAAGACAGCTGGACTTTCTATTAGAATTAGGAACATATAACCTGTAGCTAATCACACCACCTATTTCTTCTAAGGCTGAAATCCTGAATGAAAGACCTTATCGAGTGAGTTTAATGGGCAGTACATGGCTTATTTGCAAATAATCTCTTCCAAGAAGCTGGAAACTCTTTCTGTAGCTTTTCACAAATATTAATTACCCTAGTATTCCTCTTCATAGAAAATGAAATAAACTTCATTTATCCAGGAAGCTACAAGAAAAGGAAGGGGGTAGGGAATAGGATACTAACAGCACCAGTAGCCAACTAAAGTCAGAAAAGTTTCTGATGGCTGAGGTCAAATATAGAGAATTGCCCTTCACCAAAGGCACACACATCTGAGGTTAAGCCAAGGTACTCCCTGGGTATTCCTCTAAATCTTAAATACCATAGTTTCCTGTATAAATATGTCCAGCACAGCGCCTCCCTGGTGGCTCAAGGGGTTAATATGCAACCTATGAAGTTATCCGCAGCCACTAGAGCATGAGTTTGATCTCCTACCAGGGAGTTAACCACGTGGCACAGCAGACCTCTCCTGTCTCACCTGCTGCTCCTCTCAGCAGTGAATTTGAGTCTACCCATACCCATCTGTTATGTTCCCCACTCTGTCTCTGGTGAATCCTCTCACCCCCCACACCTCTGGCTATACCCCAGTTTTTGTATGTATAAATAAATAAGTCTTTTAAAGATTTTTTTTTAATGTACCACATTATTTAATAAATAAATAAACAAACAAATAAATAAATCCAGCACAACTTCTAGCATGTACATTTTGCCCCTCCTCTCCCTATTGTTTTAAAATTCAGGTGTGTTGTAAAATCTGTTGAAATGAACTCAGTCCCTTAGATTGGAAACATGGTGAGGATAACCAGGGGAACATATTTATTTAGTGAAAACGATATCCCAAAGACAGTGATTTCAATTTGGAAACAGAAAACTGAAGAAAGTCATGTGGACATTGGGAAAGGAGACAGGATAGAACATTTCCCAGCAGTAGCCAGGAAGTAAGTCGCCGTCATGGTAAATAAGAGGTATTTATAGAAGGTAGGTGGGATGATTCACATTTCCAGGGAGACTTTTATATGACCACTTTACCTTAGAGGAATTTTCAGTGAGGCATCCTGAATACCAAGTAAAGTTAGTGAGAGAGAAAATAAACCACTGCATGGAGGTAACCAAGGGGAAAGATATGAAAGAAACAGCCTCTCCTGTCATGTGGGCCACTGGAATTAAACCAGGGAACATAAGATGAGGTCTCTAAGGAGTGTCAATGAAAATTACTGCATCTTTGAGGGGTGTGAAAGAAACACTGCCTTTATCTGAAGAAATCAGCTGGCCTCCCCCTCCATCTGAAGACTGCCCTTCCTCAGCACCATGGAGATGTCAGGAGTAGTGCTTTGTGATGTCTCAGTTTCCCTTGACTACCGCTGACTCAAGCACTGCCTTGCTGAGCAAACAAAGGCAAGGGTGTGACTCCTCATTACCCGCCCAGGTGGGTATATATAGGGAAGCCATGCGCTCTGGGGCAGACCATTGGGAGGCTTCAGCAAAGCTGAAATTACAGGTGAACCACAGTTTAGCACAGATATAGACCATCTGACTACAAAGGTAGAATAACCAACGCTAGCATGGAACAACCAACTATGAGTGAGGATCAATCAATGTCAAGTGGGGAACAACAATCCCCTAGTAAGGAACAGCTGTCTACAAGTGAAGAACAACTGGCCACAAGTAGAGAACAATGTACCACAACCGAGGAACAGCCATCTACAAGTGGGATGCAACCAAGTACAAGCACAGAAGAACCAAAAATAAGTGGAGAACAACTACCCATAAGTTGGGAACAACCATCTACGAGTTGGGAACAACCATCTACGAGTTGGGAACAACCATCTACGAGTTGGGAACAACCATGCACAAGCACCGAACAGGTGGCCACACGTGGAAAACAGCTATTTACAAGTGCTCGAGAAAGGAGGGACTGGATGATCCCCTTTCACTGCAAGTGCAGGCAAAATGCCCAGGTTAGATGGCCCTACCCATGTACCTCCCTCATTGATCCCCCACCTGAGATCCCTACCCTGTCCTTGCCTGGTGCAAACCCCTTCCTCAGCCAGCACCCCTTCTTATGAAATCCCCACTCCACCATCCAGTCTCTATCAATGCCCACCAAACTAATGCCCTGTGTTCACCCTGTTGCTCTTCCAGGTGAATAAGACAACTACGCTTGTAAATCTGTTCCTGAAAATACGTCCCACCAAAAGATCCTCTGAGATACCAATCACCTATTCAGGAAAGCGCAAGGGAGAACACCAGCTGATAAAGAGAGGGAACCCAACTAAAAATAAGAATCAGCTAGAGCAGAATAAGTAATGCACCATGTGCAGAGAGGCCTGGAGACCTACAACTATCTCCTGCCTTTCCAGAGGAGCCTGCAGAGAATTGGTGCATCTCTAGGGTACACAGCTGGTGGGGTTGAAATAAAATCTACAAGATGGAAAAGAGCTGTGTGTCTCTGAGTTTTCTGATGGTGAGGAAGAGGTGAAGGAAGGGAAGAAGCAAGTGTGTGTGAAGGGAGGGACATGGGGCCTGTAAAGTGGGAGGTGCCATGACAACAGGCTTGTGGGGTCACAGTTAGCCAGAGGTTGGGCACAAGGATGGAGTGAGTGAGAACTGAGAACTGAAGACAGATTTTCCACCTTAAACTTGAGGTGGCCTGCTCACTTGTGGCAGGAGGGAAAGGATTTTTAATTTTCACAGGTGTATGGGTTGTGGGAGGCTCCAGATGGGTTGAGATGTGATGTATATGGAATGATAAAGTCACACCCCCGAAAGGCAGACTGAAAAATCACCACCAGGTCACACATCTCATAGTGACATTTGTTACATGTCACTTTATGCTGGAAGAAACTTAAGGGCCTTATAAAGATGAAAACATCCTCCTGATAGTCCCCAAGAATATCACATTCGAAGAAAATTGGGGCAGAGTAGTAGGGCAGTGGGAAGGAGTAGGCAATAAGGAGGAGCATTGTTTTTGAGATATTTTTATACAAAAGTAAAACCAAGCAATCAGTGCTATTTTGGTTACTACTTCCATACTCCAGCATTTGTGAATGGTGCCAGCCATTAAACACTGCTTCCCAAAAGTACTCTCTTTTTTTGTGTTTGTGTTCAGTGAAATTTTTATTAAATTTTTGTGTTATTGCACAATGGAATATTACTCAGCAATCAAAAAGATAAACTCATGCCATTTTCAGCAACATGGATGTTGCTGGAAGGGATCATGCTCAGCGAAATAAGCCAGAAAGAAAAAGAAAAATACCAGATGGTCTCACTCATAGCAGGGATTTAGAAAACCCATAAATAAGGGATCAGGAAAAAGACTAATTATAATAAAGTAAAAATCAAAATCAACAAGCAACTATAAACCAGAGACACACTACAGGGGAGCCGAAGGGAGTAGGATCAAAACAAGGGGGAATGGGGATTTTAGGGGGACAATAACCAAAACCATTCTTGAGGTGGTAGGGTGGTGGGTTTTAATGTCAACTGTAGAGAGTTAACGTATTTTATTCCTTGAGTAATTTTTCAGTAGTCTCTGTTATTAATCTACTCACTCACTACTATTTCCACTCCCTAACTCCATCCCATCCCATTTTTCCCCATAATCAGCCATTCTTATAAATTTTAGTCATATCCTTTCTTTTGCTTGAGTGTTAATAAAGTGCATACAGAGGTTGATAGGCATGTGTTTTTTTTTTCTTGTTTCTCTAAATATAAACAGAAAAACCATGTCATAAAATGCTTTATTAGTTGAATAAAAAATATGATAGGTTACTGTTAGGATGCTTGAAAATTACTTTTTGTCTAGCCTATATGAATTAAGCATTTCTACTGCTGATCACATTTACATTAGACATGTGCCTTCTTTAAAAATGATGCAGGGGAAAATGGTTTACTTTGGTCCAGTTGAATTATCCCAAAGATAGGCATGTGTTTTAAATGATGTATCCGTTTTTCTGTATCATATTTTATTATTTCACTCAGCAGTGATTTTTTTAAGCTTATATATTTTTTTAAGATTTATTTATTTATTTATACAAGCACTGGGTACAGTCAGAAGCGCCGGAGGGTGAGAGAATTCACCAGAGCCAGAGCGGGGAGCAGAGCAGGCAGAAGGACTGAAGTACACTGCTGAGGGGAGCAGCAGGTGGCAGGAGAGGTCTGTGCGCCATGTTGGATCCTCCTCCGGTGGCCGGGGAGCAGCCGGGAATAGAACCAGCACTGCAGAGGCTGCAGGCAGCTTCGCAACCCAGCGCTCAACCGCTGCGCCTCTGGGGAGGCCCTCGGCAGTGATTTTAAGATCTATCTATATTGCTGTATGTATGTCTAATCCACTTTCTGTCTTATAATTAAATATTTAGGGAACTTGTTTCTTGACTGCCTAAACTTTATTTTTTTTAAAGATTTTATTTTTTTATACAAGCACTGGGTATAGTCAGAAGTGGGAGGGTGAGAGAATTCACCAGAGCCAGAGCGGGGAACAGAACAGGCAGACTGACGAAGTACGCTGTTGAGGGGAGCAGCGGGCGCAGCAGGAGAGGTCTGCACACCATGTGGGACCCTTACCGGTGGCCAGGGATTGAACCGGCGCTGCAGAGGCTGCGGGCAGCTTCGCAGCCCAGCGCTCAACCACTGTGCCACCCAGGAGGCCCTGACTGCCTAAATTTTAGAAAGATATTTGGATTTTTAATATTACACAAAATATTTCACTAGATTAATGAAATGTATCTTCAACTGCTTGCCAAATAATATTTTCTTTTTTAAATGAAATTTCACTGAGTGCAATGATGATACTAGTATGAGAGTATGGCAGCAGGCACTAGGCATTTTAGGTGAGTCTTGGAAATACAAGATTCAGCTTCATTCCTCCAAGAGGACTCTAGGTTTCTTTAGGGAATACTAGTACCACCTAATGTTCTGAAGTTTCTTCTGATCTCTGTGCAGGCAAAGTCACTGCAGAAAACAAATTATGACAAATAGCAACACAAACACCTCACTGGTCTAAATTTGTGGAGAGAAAGTAGGCTGTGTGTGTGCGCGCGCGTGTGTGTGTGTGTGTGTAGTGTGTGAAATCCTCACCTCTGAGTGTCTGTGGTGTTTTGAAGATGAGGGAGTAATCTTGATGTGACCTAGACCTTGCTTCTCTGTTTGCAGAAACTGGAAATAAATCTTTCTCCTGTGGATATAACCACTTGCTAGTTTGCATGCTCCATATGTTTGGATTTGCATATCACAAGTTTTTGTAAAGTGCGGCACTTTTACACACCATCAGAGGAAAAGAAGGTGCCTCAACAGACATATTCCTAAGCCAACTGTGTATGCGAATTCCTGAGCACCTGCTTTAGGCGGATGCTACATTATATACATGGGTGCGCACACGGGCAAATGAACTGTTGATAGCTAGTGCAAATATTTAAATACTTATATTGAAATGCTTAATGTTTGACCTTCAAGAAACAATAAACGAGCAGAAATTTTGAAAATGAGACAATGCAAGCCAAGTAGTGTGGATCATGGCAAAGCCCCTCGCACCCAGGGACGGTGGATATGTTCAATTAACCGCTGGCTCTGGCTCCAGGAGGCCCTTCACTCAGGATCACTGAAGAAACTGTAGCTCCTCTGAAACTTTGTAAACCCCCCACCCACCATTTTCCCCAGTTTGATGCAAATTAGTTTATCTGTGAGTTGAGTGTATAGGGAATGCAGGAAAGCTCAGAGATCCCCTAATTCATGGCTCTCAGATGAGGAGACTGAAGCCCCAGGACAGGATGGAACTGACCCCGGGACACAGTGAATCATGGAAGGGATTCACATATCCAAAGTGGGTGTTTGTTGAATCAGCTTCCAAATAGAATTGGCCCAA
Organism: Talpa occidentalis; assembly: GCF_014898055.3. Classification (NCBI taxonomy): domain Eukaryota; kingdom Metazoa; phylum Chordata; class Mammalia; order Eulipotyphla; family Talpidae; genus Talpa; species Talpa occidentalis. The sequence continues at coordinate 6,509,495 of NW_023601543.1, forward strand.
CCCCCCTCAGACTGACAAGGCCTGTACCCTTGGGGTGCTCTTGAGGTGTCCCGCTCACTTGTGGAACACTGTGGAATAACTTTTTGGTTAAAGAGTTTGTTGACTGCATGGGGCCGTTTGAAAACAATCGTGTGGTAGACTCTAAGTCCCAAAGGATTTCTAGGTTTCTAGGAAGGGATAGGTTGTGAAAGAGAAAAGAGAAGTAGCCTAAGCATGATTTTTCTTTCCTCCTTTTTAAAAAAAAAAAAAGATTTTATGTATTTATACAAGCACTGGGTACAGTCAGAAGCGCGGGAGGGTGAGAGGATTCACCAGAGCCAGAGCAGGGAGCAGAACAGCTAGACTGACTAAGTGCACTGCTGAGGGGAGCAGCATATGAGGCAGGAGAGGTCTGCGCGCCATGTGGGACCCTCGTCGGTGGCCAGGAATTGAACTGGCGCTGCAGAGGCTGTGGGCAGCTTCGCAACCCAGCGATCAACCACTGCGCCACCGGGGAGGCCCAGCATGATTTTTCAAAGTCAATTATTAGTCATGGAAAAAAAATCCCCAACTATCTGCTATGGAGAGTGTGTGGCTGTATTGTTTTACAATTGTGCATGAGAGAAAGAGGGAGGGAGAGAGAATTAGGATTACAAAAGTAGTTTTTGTTACTATTAAATCTAGACACACTTCAATCCTAAAAGCAATGTCTTTCTGGCATTCTAAGTGTTCTAATCAATTGAGCGCATATAGGTGGGACCAAAAAAAGGTACATCACCTCCAGTAAGAACAAAGTTAATCTTTTTATTGCTATATGGGTAAAATAACCAGATAATTGATGTAGTTCACTTTTTGACATATCCTTCCACTGCAAAGTTTAAATATTCTCAGTGAAGATAAAAAAAAAGTCATAAAATAAGTCTGATGGAGATAATTTGCACTGTCATCACTGAGCGCTACCAGAACTTAATGTTTCAGTCCTTGAAGATTTAAAATGTATATGTATATATTTTATATATACATCCACAACTGTGCTTTCACTTTTAAAGAAAATCTTATTTGACAGACACATACACTTTGGAAACCTGCTTTCTTTTTTCACGTTTCAGTATACCATACACTCATTTATATGTATGTATTGCCTATCAATTCAAATGGCTCCATAGTATTCCACAAAAGGGATAATGTCATGGTTATTCAAACAATCCTCCATTAAAGAATGTTAGATTGGTTGCAGGTTATTTTGTTGTTGTTTATAATAAACATCATTATTATAAACAGCACTTTTCATAAATCGGTGTGCAATTATGTGGTTAGAGATGACATTTTTTTTTAGGATAAGTTCCTAGAAGTGGAATTTGTGGGTCAATTAAAGGCTCTGGAATCATATTAGGTTGCCCTTCAGAAGTGTTAATACTGAGTTTTGCGCCAATGAAGTGAATGCATGGATACATTGATTTCCCAGTACCCTTGCCGAGTCGAAGCATTAGTTTTTGAAATTTTGTCAATCTCATAGGAATAAAAACCTCATGGATATTTTCCTAAGTATTTCCATAAGTATTTCCTTGATTTTACCAGTTAGGTGAACCACTGTTCCCTAAATGCATTGGTCTTGTAGTTCCTCTTTTGGCCTTTGTCCATTTCTCCTTAAGCATAGTTATTGTTGTTTTCTCTAACATGAATTGCACACTTACTACATAGCAGACACTGTGCAAAACTCTTTATTATCTAATTTAAAATTTACATGAACACCAGGGATTAGTGGGCACTATGGCTCTACGCGACTTTATAGATGACAAGTACGAGGTTACACAATTTGTTCAAGCTCAGGTAGTTGGTAAATGACCGTCACCTGGTGCTAAACCAGGTCTGCTTGCTTCTCAGTCCCTTCCCTAACTTCTCCATCAACCTTCTCCACACACATATTTGGAATGATTTTATAGCCAGATATTCTCCTTTCTGATTTCTGGCTCAGGTGTCATGCTTACAAAAGTCTTTCTTTGCTACGAAGCAGGAAAGAACGCCATCTGTTAGAGTGAAGGGGCAGGTAATCATGAAGAAAAAGTGGAGGAAATTTGAAATGGCTGCTGCCGATGCCCTCTCATTTCAGCTGGACCTCACAGCTGCCTGGCTGCCAGTCCTAGGCTGAGAGCTCTGTTTCTATTTGCCACCCATGAACGCTCCGCCTCCATTAAATCTCTTGCACTCCTATTAGCATTTAGACACACTCCAGTATCTCTCATCTTGAAAATCATCCCCCTTTCAACATCAGCTTCCATCCAACCTTGGTCTATCTTACTCCTCACCTTTAGCAAGAAACTTCTCAAAGTTTGAGCACGTTTTTGAAGTCCCTTTCTTCCTGTTCATGTCTCATCCCAATCCTGTCTGGCTCATCATTTGTGTGAAAATGGTCTCGACCACTTTTTTGTTTTTGAAAATCTCTCTCCTCGGATTCTTGGTTTGGATTCTGTGAGTACACACTCTCTTGGTCTGATTCATATACTATGTTCTCAACTTTTCCGTGGTCGCCTCTGTCCCTGCTTTAATACTGACCTTTGGGTATGTTTCATGTGTATGTTTTCTTTCTGTGGCTATATCTTCCCTGCTGCCTAAGTGGTGGGTAGGCAGCCCCAGTGCCCAGAGTAGCAGTGTTTTCCTGAATCATAAGGCCGAATTTTCAGCCCAAGTCAGCCTTTGAATCTTAAGAGTAACATACATAAATGAGTAGCAGATAACTACTCAAATATTTTTCAAACACCCCAAACTTAACAGGTTTAAAGTAGAAATCATTTGCACCTTCAAATCTCTTCTCTTTTCTTCATTTCCTCTCTTTTCACCTCTACCTAATTTCCCAGGGCAAAAATCAGGGACCCTTAAATAGATCGAAAATTATACCTACTTCTCTCCCACTGTACTCTCTCTGTTTTAGTCTTGGCCTCCATCATCTCTTGTTGGATTAAGGCACAACTTGATAGCTTTTTTTTTTTTAATTCACTTTCTTTCTTCAAACTATTTTAACACTACACTAAGTTAATGTCCCAAAATGAACGACTGATCATGCCACTGTCCTTTCTTTCCATGAAAAAAATCTAAGCCCCTTAACAAAACAGTGGGACCTCCAGAAATTCTATGGAGATGACACATGCTTTTTGTAGTTGTAGGAGGGGTTACGGTGACAGTGTGCTCAGAATCAGGGGCTTATGAACTCAACTTAAAATGTTTTTGCATAGCCCTTTGCAATACTTTGAGAAAATGTCAACTTTCCATATCAAAGACTGGGAGGATGGCTAATAAATATAGGAGAAAAGATTCGCTGTTTTCTGAGCCACCCTTTGGATCTGTCCCTCCAGTTGTGACTGTATATGACATGGGCCCTCCTTTCAATTCATTTCACTTGACCACCGCACCCCTGGTCAATTATTAATCACTCTTTCAGTCACTCAGTGAATGTTTGCTGAATACCCACTATATGCTAAAAATTATTCTAGACACAAAGCACACAGCAATGAACAGGGTTATGGCCTTGGACCTCACGGAGTTTCACTCTAGCAAAGGAGATAGCCATAAAAGAAACTATTTTAGTATGAATAACTTAATTACTCATACCAGTAATAAGTTACTATCAGGGCATGATAGAATCTATTCCGAAGATCCTCAGCCTCCGCAGCACTGGCATTTGGGGTTAGATAATTCGTTTTTGTGAGAGGCAAACAGTCCTTGATGGATTGTTGGCTGCAGGATGTGTATTGTAGGATGTTTAACAACATCCTCATCCTTAACTCATGTGATGCCTAGAGTACCTACCAGCCGGTTGTGACTACCAAAATATCTTTAGACGTTGCCAAAGGTCCCCTTGAATTGAATTTTTGCACAAAGTCAATCCCAGATGACAGTCACATTAGTTGATTTATCAGATAATTATCTGTAATTTTCTCAAATATTCCTCCTCTTTGTGAACTCAAAACTTGTGCACACATGGTTCTATCTTTTGGGAACACTGCACACCCTCCCTGATTGAACCCTCCCAGCACCTACCAGCCCAACTTTTCCTCTGGGCTGAATGTCCCTCTGTGTTCTCAAAGACCCAAACTATTTCCCAACTGATAGGGGTCACACTTTGTGATACTTTCCTATTTCCTTATCTGCACCCCCCAGTAGCATCTAAACTCCATAGGGAGAGCACCTACCTCGTTCCTCATTGTATCCAAAAAATTGAGGCTTTTATTTGGCACACCAAAAAACCCTGATGAAAATGTACTTATGGAATTGATGACTGAATGAATAAAAGGATATTTGCTCAGTGAAATAAGCCACAAGGAAAAAGAAAAATATTGGATGGTTTCACTTATAGGATGAATATAGGGGGACCAGATAAGGGATTACGAAAAAAAGAATAACAATAAATAAAAAAACAAAATTAACAGGCAACTATAAATCAGAGACATTCTACAGGGGAGGGAGAAAGAGAGGAATCAAAACAGGAGAGGGAAGAGCACAAGGGACTATGGTGATGGTGCACTGGTGAATTGGTGGTGGGAATTTTATGGGGACTACACTTGAGAGGAGCAAGCAAACATTGTGCAAAAATGATTAGTGATGTAATATATATATATATAAATAAATTATTATAAAAGAAAGAAAAGGATATTTTAACTAGGCTGAAAAGTAGTAAAATAGTCAGCCAGGATTGAATGCCATTAGTTGATTTGTCACAACTCTATTTTTTAAAGATTTATTTATTTATACAAGAACTGGGGTATAGGCCAGAGGTGTGGGGGGGCGAGAGGATTCACCAGAGATAGAGTGGGGAGCAGAACAGGCACATTGACCGAAGTACACTGCTGAGGGGAGCAGCGGGTGAGACAGGAGAGGTCTGATGAGCCATGTAGGTTGTTCCACGGCTGGTGGGGATCGAACTGGCTATGCAGAGTCTGTGGACAGCTTTACAGCGCTGTGCTCAACTGCCTGCACCAGCAGAGAGGCCCTCACAAGTCTTTTGATGAGATACCAAATATCAACATATAAAAAAAATCACCTTGAATTCATAAGCAAAGTTGTTTTATTATAGAAAACTAAGTTCTGCTTTAACTGACTTTAAAGGAAGAATAATTTAGCGTGAGGCTCGTGGGTCATTTTATAGAAAGGGGACTGTCTCTTCCTCTTGTTTTCACTACATTGCCCATCTGTCTGATTCCTTACTCTTGATACTGACTAGCTTTTCTTGTGTTTTTTTTTTTTTTTTTTGCACAGCTCAAATTTTATACCTTCTTTCTTCCAGATTCCAATTATACTAAGACTGGAATTTCATAATTGTAGTTGAAATTCATGGGAAGGGTGTTCTCCTTTTTGTTCAAAAGCCCAAATTTGAGACAACAATGTGGTGAAAAGAAGATGGCGTGCCACTATGGAAATGTGACTCCTAGTTTTGTCAACTCGTAGACTGGGGAGGGGAGTGAGGCTCACAGAAAAGGGGAAAGTGTTCAGAAAACATGAGATTTGGGGAACACTTTAGCAGGTAGGCATGTGTCTACTAGACTGATAGAACTACTGCTTTCGATGGGAGGAAATTGAGGTCACAGAGGAGTGGGGCTCCCTGAGATAGTAGACTGGAGCCCATGGGCTCTTCTCTGTCTGTCACTCGCATTTACTCATTGTAGTTGCCTCCCCTGGAATCTGTTTTATGCTCTTCGTTTTCACTTACAATATCAGTTCCTTCACCATTATGGGTCTTCTTTCCCTTCTCTGAAGTTTTACAAGCCTTAAAATTTATATCACACAATTTAGCACATCCACGGATTCATTTCCCATAGATTTATTTTGTAAATCTTTTTTAAACTCCTCTGTTAGGTTACACTTCCCATCACAACACTAACTCTCATTTCCACATAATCTCGGAACATGCCATGATCCGCAGCTGACTTTTAGTGTCTGTTGCTTCCATTGTAGGTTGACCGATTCCAAATGCTGCCGACTGGTATAACTTCATCTTGCTAGTAACACAAAAGCAATATTACAAAACACATTGTTTCAGTGAATTTGTGTGGGCAGCACAAACATTTGGAGTGAGTTACTTCTGGTTCCAGTCATATTGCTTGTGTAGTGTTGTACAGATGAATTAACCTCTCCACCATGCCTCTATCACCTATTTCAAAGCATTGTTTTGAGAGACTGAGAAAATATGTCCATTTATCCTGTCATTCAAAAATATTTAAATTCCAACTACGTACCAGGTACACCTCTAAGCCTATGGATGATGCAATAAATAACTAACCAAACAAAAACAGATAAATGTCCCTGGCCTCATGTTCTTTGCACATAACTTGGTCTATAATACAGTCTTAACAAGTGTGGTTTTCTTTTTTTTTTTTTTTAAAGATTGATTTATTTATACAAGAGCTGGGGTACAGGCCAGAGGTCTGGGGGGTGAGAGGAATCACCAGAGACAGAGTGGGGAACAGAACAGGCAGACTGATGAAATACACTGCTGAGGGGAGCATCAGGAGAGACAGGAGAGGTCTGCCGCACCATGTGGGATTCTCGCCCGACCGGTGGGGATCGAACCTGCGCTACAGAGGCTGTGGACAGCTTCACAGCAACCGCCGCTTGCACCACCAGGGAGGCCCTGCAGTTTTCTTATATCTTGTCCTTCCTCTGATCTTGATCACCTTTTCTTTCTAATTCATGTATTTAAAGTAAACATTCATTCACAGTGTGTCATCTAGGTGTCATACAAATATTTTTGCATTTATTTTCTTACAGTTAACATTGATTTCACTAATGTTACATCTCTTTGAAGAAATTTTAAAATGCAAAGGAAATCATAGGATAAAATAAAAAGGATCTGTTGTCTCACTATGTAGACATGCTCTATGAAGACTACTTCTCTTGGCATTTGGGATATTTTCCGATCTTTTTGGGAATTACATCTGTATTAGACTCCATTAACACTGACCTCTGCTGCGATGCCACTGTTTACAAAATGCCATTAACATTTCTTACATATTTAGGTTTTGGCAAAGAAAGCCTGACTGACTGTGTCTGTGATACACAGTCTCGCTGCATTGACCTGCCTGTGACTTCTTGATAATCAGCTGCTCTTTGTCTTTATATGAAGTTTAGTATTTGAGATTTGAACAGATATCAATAATTTGATTAACATGAATGTCCACACAGAGAATGAAACACAGATCCTTTTCTTTATAATGGGAGAGCAGGAAATGACTTTATGACATGTAAATCTAGCTTACTGACTAGTAATTAATGACTAGTAAATGGAACCAAACTACTGGGTAATTTCAAATAAAAAGTGGCATACTTGATTGTATGTGAGTAAAACATATAAATTTAACTGATTCAAAGCCAGTCTTGTTTCTTTAACTTTCCATAGTGAGTGTAGCTTACTTGGTTTTGCCAATATAGATACTGGCATCTTTTGATTCTTTAGCCCCCAAATTATCAACAATATGCCAAAATAGAATAAGTCATATTTCTGTAAGAAACAGCTATGTATCTATTACCCAATGTCAATAATTACAAGTATTTTACCTTCTTGTGTCTTCTGATCTTTTTTTGGGAATTTGTTATGAGAATTTTTATGGGAATATTTTAGATTAAATACTCCACATTGTGTTATTTAACTTATAAATACTTCTGTATGTGCTCTAACTTATGAGGACTTTTTTTGGCATGCCCATTATGTTATTGTCCCATCTAAAAATTAATAATTACTTAAAAGCCCCAAATAGTCAGTTCATATTTAGATTCTCATGATTGTCTCAAAATGTCTTTTTACTGCCAGTTTGCATTTTCTTGACTTGCCTTTGAAATCTTATCCTGCCTGACATAATTCTCAAATCCCTCTTTATTATTTGATTGATTAGTGAAAACAGGCCCTTAGTCTTGCTTAACAGTTTGTATTTCATTAATATTTTGTTCCTGTAAACTATGAGTTAGATCTGGAAGCATGATCAGATTCAGGTTAAACTATATTTTGTGTTAAGAGCACTTCATGTGCAGTTTTATGTACTTTCCTTTACAAGAAATCATATAAGCACTAAAAATGGGTTATTTGCCTCTGACAGTTTGGAGGATTCAGACCAATTCAAAGATCTGAATCCTAGACCTTGGGTAGCTTAGCTCATTTAAATTTGCACCTGAGGAGGTGAAACTCTAGGCCCCTGAGTCACAGACATTGTTGTAAACAGTTGTTACCGCAATAAAATTAAAAAAAAAAAAAAATTTATGTATTTTCCTTAGGAACCGTCCTACAAAGTTAATGCCAAGGGGATAGATTCATTTCTTGTGAAATTTGTCCTTTTATCCCATAACGAAAGGCTTTTGAAAACTTTTTTTTTTCACATATTTTGTCCAATTAACCTTTGCTTCAATATAGTCATTTTGTACTTCCTGTGAGAAGTTATCAGTTTATTTTCAGTAAAAGCTGAAGCACATTTAAGTACTTGCCTGCTGAAACTTGGTTTTAATTCATGAGAAATTCACCATCTTGAGCCAAATGAGTCTTTGGTAAATCTTCACATGGGTGTGTTTTCAATAACACTTGCAGTATGTTTAGCAGAAGTCATTCAAATCTCGTCGTGAAGGAAGTCTGGGATTGACTTCTGTTTGTAGTGGCCTTTGATCTAATATTTGACAATGTGCCCATTACTTAACGGGTTCATGTTTTACTTTGTTACGGTTCGTCTTTCTTTCTAAAGAAATGTTTTTGTGTCTTTTAAACTCTTTTCAGTGCATATTATCTTTACAGTGAAGTATTGTCATTGTTCTCAATATTTACCCATGTGCAATGCCCAGTTCTAATATAAACCCATAGAATGTGGAGATTAAGAGTGCACAGGTTTTGAAGATTTATGGCATTAAACTAGTCATGTACTCCTATAAATCTCACCTCCTCACTTGTAAAATAGGGCATAACAAGAGAAAAAAATCAGAGGATTAAATAACTAATACAAATAATTAAAAAAGCATTTTTGTCACAAAGGTAGCACTTGATAAGAATTTATTATTATTATTATTATTATTATTATTATTATTATTACCACACTACCCAATATAAAAACAACTCTCTCATCCCCCTCACCCAAAACAAACCTTGACTATTTCTGGAGGTTCTCCAATAATGATGTCTCACATGTAATCACAACCAAATCTGACTGTCTGGCATCTGGGTCACTATACTACATTCACTTTGATCTTTATTTCTTATTGTTTTCTACTTGTTCACATCTGCTAGAAAAGCTTCCCAAGCAAACCTCACTGATGCTAACACCTTTCATAGCATCTATGTTAGTTGTGATCTCACCAGACTCCCAAAGAAAGAACTCCACAAGGTGTCCAAGTGTTTCTGGGTTCTATGTTGGGTGCTCTGTGAAGGTATAGCAATGCTGTGATACATTTTTTGACCTGATCCCTGGAGGAACTGTGCTTGTGCCCAGATTCTCACAAATTCTTTCTTAAGTTATTGCTTTATTAACTAATGCTTTTAACTATCTTTCTCCGCATTGTTTCAGGGGAACCTCAATGGATAATGTCTTGGAAAGGCACATAAGACCGATTAAAATAATGTGAGGAAAAGGGTGAGGTTGTACAAGGCAGAGAACAGAATTAACTAGATGTAGACAAGTAGAATGATTGATGACTAAATCTATAAGCTACTTCTTTAATACTAGTGAGTAGCTTCCAACAGTATTATCTTGACTGCATTTAAAGCATATTTGTATTTGGGTGTTTTCAATTCCTTAGGAAAATTGTATGCGTTTACATTTTATCATGTTTGTATACAACATCATCTAGTATAAATGGTTATCAAGGTTTCTGGGCTAGTCAATACTACTATATATTTTTTGACACAGAAAATTATTAGAGCAGATTAATTTCCTATTTAGAAGTATTGCTATTTTCTAAATCAACAATCTACCAGTTCACAAGGTTATTATGGTTGCATCCTTGTCCCAGATTTATAAGGAATATTAGTACACTCCATGTAAATTATGTACTTCAAATCTTGGACAGTCACATGAGTATTTCAGATAATTAACATATGAGAAATATTCAACTTCTCCAGTAACCAAATAATAAAACACAATAATGAAAACAATAATAACATTACCCTTTTTGTCTTTCTGTTTTTTTTTTTTTTTCTCTTGTTTTACACCAAGTCTGTTGTTGTCTGGTTGCTAACAATAGTGGGCACTTGTAAAATGTCAAATACCAGGTTCCAGGAATATAATATTGCTCAACTATCATAAAAGGATATTTATACTATTATTTATATCTCTGATTACTAATGTCTGTGGCTGTTGGTCTGGCACTGTGATACTGTGGAGAAGGATATTTGAAAAATAGGAAGTTGGATTATTTGATTATTTCAATTTTTATGATGGTACTAAATATTTACAAAAATCTAGTGCAAATTGACAATTGATGCTGAAGAAGGACACCATCTCCTACATTTGCCCTTGTACTAGACCCCTCTAACTGAGATCTAGAAGAATTAGAAGTTCGGAAGGGCAAACATTTTTTTATTTTAATTTCTTTAGAATTTTAATTTGAGATTTCATTTTTGTCCTTTAATATCTCCCTGGGAAAGAAATAATTGAGGGGGTTAGGGTGTTCAAATTTGAGGCATCCTTCATGTTGTAATTATTTGGGCTAATTTCATTATGTCTGGTGAGCTATCTTAAACAATGTAGATGAGCATAATTTCAGATGGAAAATGGAATAAAGATAAAATACTTAGCTTAGGGTAAACCATAGCCTTGAAGTTATTTTTATTAATGTCCTATTCTGATGGACTTTATAGTATTCTGAGGGAAAAAAAAATGAACTATCTTCAACAACTGGTCCCAGGAAGATACATAAAATAGAAGTGGTTGATACTAGGGTTGCAGGATCATCCCTACCATAATATATGGAGCTAGTACTACCATAATATATTAGTTTTCTCTCCCAAGAGAAATGGCCACATCATATGCTTCATTGCTAAGCTCAATGGGTTTAGACAATGGTATTCATCCCTAGATGCACATTAGAATTACCTGGATGATGTTTGAAACACTTAGATTTTACCCTATACCAATTAAATCAGAATCTCTGGGGCAAGGGTCTAGCTTATTAGAAAATACTGTGTATTTGTGTAGAGTTGAGTTCCCCAGGAAAAAAGACTCTATGGCAGAGATTTATTTATAGAAGTTTGCTGGGAAGCACTCTGAGCAACAACACCTATAAGATAGTGTAGGAAGAAAGATTGGGCAATGGACGTTGAACTTCAGAGGTTACAAAAGAAGTGTCTGCCACAGTCAATGCTACAGAGAAGTCTGGACCTTGGACAGTCCCATATTTTCCCCAAATTGTAACAAGGTAACTCAATAGTCTTGTATCCTTACATCTATCCAATTTAGCATTTGGTTACCATTGGATCTGAGTGTAATCTTGCAGATGAGGTTCCTTTCCACTGAATGGAATTTCCAAGGGGCAATGAACTCTAAGATGTTCAAGAATCCAATGCTTGGGCTTCCCTGGTGGTGCAGCAGGTTGAGTGCAGTGCTGTGAGGCTGTCCCAGCCTCTACAGCACAGGTTTGATTCCTGACCAGCCAGGGAGAGTCCCGCATGGTGCAGCAGACCTCTCATGTCTCGCCCACTGATCCCTTCAGCAGTGTTTTCGGTCATCTGCCTATTCTGCTTCCCACTCTGTCTCTGGTGAGTCCTCTCACCCCCCCCACACATACCTCTGAACTGTACCCCAGCTCTTGTATAAATAAAAAAAAAAATCCTTTTTTTTTTTTAAAGAATCCAATGCTGCACATGTATCAGACTCCAGAGTCCATGGCATTTCCCAGAAGGATGAAGTACTAGAGTTATCCTTACTGGCCCCTCTCTAAAATCATTATATAGCCCAGACCTGCCCACCAGAGGAAGAGATATGTGTCTCAATGGTAAAAACGGGTGGGTCCTATTACCCCATGGGTCATGTTAAACACTACTGGGGTCACTGGGGGAAAAGTCAGACATTACGGGCATGTCTCTCCCTCCTCCTCTCTTAACATAGATATGCATGTCCTCAAAAAGTAGGTACTCTGCAAAGACTATGCATTGGAGCAAAGAAAGTTTGTTCAATAAATGGTGCTGGGAAAACTGGGTCGCTACATGCAAAAGAATGAAGCTTGACCACTACCTCACACCATACACAAAAACCAACTCAAAATGGATTAAAGAACTAGACATAAGACCTGAAACCATAAAATACATAGAAGGAAATATAGGTGAAACACACATGATATGCACATCAAAGACATCTTTACAGACACATCACCCAAAGCAGTGATAGTGAAGGCAAAGATAAACAGCTGGGACTACATCAAATTAAAGAGCTTCTGCACAGCAAAAGAGACAATAACAAAAACAAAGAGAAACCCCACCAACTGGGAGAACATTTTTGCACCCAACACTAATGATAAAGGACTGATCACAAAAATCTGCAAAGAGCTGATGAGACTCAGCAACAACAAAGAAAATAATCCAGTCAAAAAATGGGCAGAAGAGCTAAAAAGAAACTTCTCTGAAGAGGAAATGCAAATGGCCAACAGGCATATGAAAAAATGTTCAACATCACTTGCAATCAGGGAAATGCAAATCAAAACTACCATGAGATACCATCTTACACCAGTGAGAATGGCACATATTAAAAAAACTAGCAACAGCAAATGTTGGCGAGGTTGTGGAGAAAAAGGAACTCTTCTACACTGTTGGTGGGAGTGCAAACTGGTCCAACCACTATGGAGAGCTGTGTGGAGATTTCTGGACCTACTAAACATAGAGCTTCCATATGATCCAGCAATTCCACTCCTAGGTATTTACCCAAAGGACACAGAAACATCAATTCCAAAGAGCACCTGCACCCCTATGTTTATAGCAGCACTGTTTACAATAGCTAAGCTTTGGAAACAACCCAAATGCCCAAAAATAGATGACTGGATCAAGAAGATGTGGTACATATATACCATGGAATATTACTCAGCATTCAAAAAGATAAACACATGCAATTGCAGCAACATGGATGGCGCTGGAAGGGATCATGCTCAGCGAAATAAGCCAGAAAGAAAAATAAAAATACCGGATGGTCTCACTCATAGCAGGAATCTAGAATACTTAAATAAGGGACCAGGAAAATGAATAACTATAAGAAAGTGAAAATCAAAATCAACAAAAAACTATGAACCAGAGACACTTTTAGGGGGCGGGGGCGGGAGGGGAGGGATTGGGGTCAGAATGGGGGGGCTGCAATTGTATGGGGAATATAAAATAAATTTTTTAAAAAAATAAAATAAAATAAAAATTAAAAAAAAAAATTAGGTACTCTGGGGGCCTCCCTGGTGGCACAAGGGGTTAAGTATCAGCGCTATGAATCAGTCTGCAGCCACTGCAGCACAAGTTCGATCCCTGGCCAGGGAGGTGGCCCACATGGTGCATCAGACCTCCCCTGTGCTCCCCTCAGCAGTGAATTTCAGTCGAGCCGCCTGTTCTGCTCCCCACTCTGTCTCTGGTGAGTCCTCCCCACTCCTTGCTTTCTCCTGCTCCTCCTACTCCCTGTTCCTGACTCCTTCCTTTTCCCCCTCCCTCTTCCTGTTTTCCTTTCTTTGGCTATATTCCTTAAAAACCTAATTTTCACATATTTTATGTCTTTTTCTTCATCATTGTAATTGTCAGAGATTTATTTTATTGCCATCCACCCCAAGTTATCTTGATTATTCATTCATTATTGCTTAATTATTTATTTCTGCCTCTTCCTGTCTATTTACTTCCTTAACAATTTTGAGAAAATGATTTGGGGAAACCTAGTTTGTTTTCTACACCACTGTAGCTTGTAAGCAATTGAGGAACATTACAAAATATAGATATGGATAAAATCACAATATAGCAACTTTAATGCAGTTAAATATATACTGTATAACTGTGAGCAAGTTCTTTTTGCCTTAGTTTCTTATCTACAAAATGGGAATAATAATAATAATAGCACTGGGTCTTGATGTGTGTATATTAAAAGGAAGATTAGATGTCATAGGTTCTGTCTCTTTCAAAACATAAGTCGCTTCCAAGATTCCCATGGTTACCACCAACACAGTCAGCCAGAAGAAAAAAAGCAGCTTGGAGAAGGTTTATGTAGGTCAGATTTGGAAGTTTCATTTGTGATGTTTCATGTGTCAAAATCAATAAAATTAAAGGTAAGCAACAAATTAGTGAAACATATGCAGCATACTTGAAAAATATGGATAGCTTTTTTAGATATTTTAAATATATATTGTATGTATTTACAGGTGTAGAATACATGATTTTACCAAGGATTGATGTATCAATAGAAAAAACAGAAGGATCTATAGACTGCTGAATGTGGAGAGACATATTATACTGCTAGTGGGAGTTCAAAATTTACAGTTTTTCTTTAGACAGTGTGCCACAAAAGATCTTTTAGTTCATATTTATTCATACATTCATCCAAAATTTAGAATTATTCCCAAGAGAAATACATACTGAAGCACATATTTATCTATCAGTATGCTATTTGTGGCATTATTTATTTAAAAAAATGAAGATAGGAATCACCCTAAAATTCCAGAAATGGGCAGATATTATCTAAAATGTAAAATATTTGGCAGCAATTAAATTTTAATGTGTTGCAAAATATTTCAGTAATGGGAAACAAAAGTAGGCTATAGCTTTGAGAAATTGACCGTATAAGAACTTCAATAATTAAAATTTGCTGATTAAGCTTAGTAGTGGAATTGTCTACAAAGTACAGAAGAGAATAGGAAGTGCTTACCTATGTCCAGTGCTAAAGTGTTTGGGGACAGTCTGTCAGAGATGTCATGTGAATTCAAACTGTGAAGACTAGGAATTGTTCAAGTAGAAGAAACAATATGTACCGAGAGAGTACAGAACAACAGGACATATTGATAAAACTTTAAGAAACTCAATATTACTGAAGCATTAAGCATAAAAATAGGTGAAAGTAAAGGGAGCGAGTAGGCAGGGGCTAGATTTCATAGTGAAGTGTCATCCAAAGAGCTGGAATTTATAATAAGGTGACAGGAGGTAGGGTTACTGAAGCATTTTCAGTTGGGACATGAAAGCCAGATTTAAACATAATCTTCATATCTCTACACATTGCAAGGAAATAAATATTTCTTGGGGAAAGTAGACATAAAATCAAATACACAATTTGATATACTTCTTCACTCCTACCTGCTCTTGCACAAAACTATATGTTCTTCTCTGTCAGCTACCTTGTCACACCTGCTTCTTCTCCACTGCGGGAGCACTAAAATAATAACAGTCATCAGGAGCAGAACACACACTGTATATTGTCTTCCAAACAAGGCTTTTGTGAGGCCCATCCACTGATGGATACATGTTGGAGATGTAATGGATTGATGTGCTCTGGAGTTAGGGAGGGTAGTATGGGCATGTGCAAGACTGATGCAAGAGAGGCAATTTATTTAGGTATTACATGGTCCAAGTTTGTATGCCTGGAACTAAGGCAATAGCAGTAATATCTGAGAGGAGGAAATAGATTTAAGGAATAACATACATAGAGGATGTAAAGCATTGGATTGTTGACTGACAACATTAAAGCATCTTACCAGTAACCTTAAGCTATATGGAATGATGATTAAAAACTCACATATTTGGGCCTCCCTGGTGGTGCAAGGGCTTCAGATGCAACCTATTAAGCAATCCACAGCCTCTGCAGTACAAGTTCGATGCCCAGGCAGGGAGCTACCCACGTGGCACAGCAGACCTCTCCTGACTTGCCCGCTGCTTCCTTCAGCAGTGTACTTCAGTCACTTTGCCTGTTCTGTTCCCCACTCTGTCTCTGGTGAATCCACTCACCCCCGCACCTCTGACCTGTACCCCAGTTCTTGTATGCATAAATAAATAAATCTTAAAAAAAAAACTCACATATTCAAATAACATTTTCTGTTGTTAAGTTGCATTGTCACTACACCTGGAAGCATGTGATCTGCTCCTTTCCGTCATAGTCAGAAACCAGGGATAGTGGAGTCACCTGGAGTTCTAATAGTGTGGATGGCAAGTGGAGTCCCAACTGGATTTCAAGGGTATTATTCCCCAAAGGAGAATTTAAAACCCCATGTCACCAGCCAGACATGGAAAATGTGTGTTGTCATCAGAGGTGAGGGATGGTGGGCTGGGGCGGGGGAGGTCCTTGTGAGGGTGCAATAGTTCTGTGCTTGACTGAGGTGGTCTCCTCCATAGAACTGGCCTCATATTACATAAGCATCAATTTCCTGATTTTGATATTATCTTAAGTATGAGATGTTGGTGACTTGGTGAAGGTAACAGTCTCTCCTGTCTTTGCACCTCCCTATGCATCTATATTTCAAAATTAGAAATTGCAAAGAAAACTCCTGTGAGAGCAACAAACCCTGGCAGGATAGTACCCATTTTTTCTAGAACAGGCATTATCTCATTTACCTGCAATTTGCCTCTACATATTAATGAACCAATGCCTGGCCTTCCCAATTCAGGTCAGATTTCTGCTTTTTAATATTTTCTCTTGTTCAATCCATAAAACGTAACAGTGTCTTGCATGTAGCAGGCATTTTGACGGAATGAATAAAGGAAGGAAAGATGGTTTATCTGTCCTGCTAGGACTGAGTTCCTTTAGGGCTGGAACAATAGATTCATCTATATTGGCAAATCATCTAGCACAGTAGGCATTCGGTGAATGTTTTAAGAAGCAATAAATGGAATGCTATAAAATCAGTGAGGATTATTGTTATTAACATTTTAAAGGCTCTTACAATCCCCTGCTAAAAGGAACTTTTCATCATTCCCATCAACCTCACCTTTCTTTTTAAGACCTTTTATACTTTTTGAATATAACTGAGGGCCACCTATTTTTAGCGAGGTTGTATACTTCTATATAGATGCCTATAAAATGGTACAGTGTTCTAAGATAGAAATTATATTCAGAGCTGTTCTTGCAAATCACATCCTGCAGAGATTCTAGATGGTTGCAGTACCAGCTCTGCTACTTTTCAGAATAAATTAGTGAGACACTTGGAAGCCAGGAAAATGGCTATTTGTTAACTGGTCGTTGAAAGATGTGGAACGAAGAGCCTCAGTGGAAAGACCAGTGAGCTGCTGAAACCTTGTATCCATTCCTTTCATACTGTGCTTGCTGGCCTTTGACAGTGCTTGAATCTTCCAGAAAACAACTTGTATTCTGGGGGGATAAAAAAGAGACAGAATTGATAAGTCATACCCTAATTTTCTAGACATTTCTACTCTTATTCATTCTCTTGCCCCATGAATAATAGAGAGGACCCGTTAGATATAAATGAAAAAAAGTAATGCAAACAGACTTTACAAAATGAGACTTTGTAGGCTTATGGAAGAAGTTCTGAGTGAGATCTGAACTAGGAACCCAAATAATGTTATCTTGACTTGATTGATTTCCAATCTTAGCTCTGCTCTCCCCTGGATTGTCTTCCTGTGCAGAATCTACAGGTTCATGTATTCCCAAATTCAAGTACAGTGGAAAAGAACATGTATCTTCCCAGTAAATTCTAATTGAACTAGCTATAGTCACATTTCCTCTTATAAGCTAATCACCATGATTGAGGGGACTCTGTGAATCAATTGACTAGGGCTGGGTCTTGTGCTGCACCACTGTCGTCTGTTCAGTTACAACTGAACTAGAGGAACAGAAGGTAGAAAACTAACTCTAAAAGTTAGTGAGGTACCACTGCTAGAAAAAAGAAGTAAGACGTACTGGCAAGCCAAAACAATAAACATCAATAATATCCAGGATGCTCAGTTTCACCCCACTTAACCTGACAGCTTGCAATCCTCCAATGTGCTGCTTTCTGCTGTTGAGCCATTCCTTTGACCAGTTTCCTTGCATCTTCTTATAAAAATGCTCTCTGTTCTTCAAGGAAATGTTCAACTTAAATGTTTGTCAGTCCTTCCTGCAACCCTAGGTCAAATGAATTTCTCCCTCTGTCTGTGTTCCTTACGGTATTTAAAATCTCTACTATAGTGTCCATCAGGCCATTTGGTATGGTAGTAACCTAAATTGTGCCTCGATTTCCTTAGGTAAACAGTTTCATATGATTAGGTACTGAATCTGTTATAGCTTTGCATTGCCCACAGAGCACCAAGGACTCTGCCCAGCCACAATATTTCTGAGTTTATTTGTTGCTGACTTATTGACTTGAAATTCATTTGAATAATGATTATTTCCCCCCACATCAGCATACTATATCTATTGTCTGTGTTCCCTCCTGCAAAACTGCTTGAAGGCATACATGCATTTTTGAAGTTCTACTTCTTCTTTGATTTAAGGAGATCCATTTATACTTATTTTATTTAAAAATGTCATCCTTTAATTGTTAACTTGTCTACTTAACATTGGGCTTGAGTGAATTTCTGATTGTCTTGAGACTAGAGGACTTTGACCCTTCCCTTCCAATATTTATATGCTTCATAGATTTTAAAATATATCAGAAACCGAATTCATTATGCGTGGTCTGACTTTAGCTATATCATCAGCCAAAATGAATCATAACCACAATAAGGTCTTTATATATTGCAAATTAAATTAGACATTTTATGATTCAGCAACAAAATACACTGGCAAGAAAACTCATCAGACCTTTTATAGTAGTTGAGGTTTAAAGTGGATACATAATGGTATATCTTCTTATCTAGTGGGCTTGCAAAGACTGTGATTAATCTTACATAAGTGATATAATTGGGAGGAAAATGGGAAAATATTGAGTTCCGTGCAGTAAAGTTTTACCAAACACTTACTATGACTCCAAACTTTTTCATTGTATGGATGATGAACAGATGAAAAAGGCATGGTAAAAATCTCATGTTACAGGCCTATGCACAGAACCTTAAAATAGTGTAGGAAGGTCAGTAATGGAGGTCCTTAGAGTACTTTGGGACGTGGAGAAGAGGCACTTAACAGAGTATGGATATACGGTAGGAGTTGCTGGGTGCAATTAGCTATCTGGATGTTTCTAAATAACTCAAGGATTGCATAGTATAGAGGTACCTTGTCTTTGGAGAAGTGTAATAATTTGCTCAAGATCACCCATGGAGACAGTTACTGGGCATCCACTGACTTGCATTTCCAGTTAATGTCAGTATACCTTATTAAATGTTACTATCCTTCTCACACCGTGTATATTATTACCTGGAATTAATGCACCACAACTACTGCAGAATCATTTTATAATATAATGTATTTAAGAGAAAATATATTTAGAGTAAAATACCTTAGGAAATTGAAGAAATATTTTATTTGTAAGTTGAAGTAAGTTCCAAAAATACCATATTACTGAGGAAAATGGGTGTGTATTAAACTGTACTGGACCAGATGTCAAAATTTGGCAGAATGGGTGTCTGTTCTTTCTCCTTAATAAACTTTTCCTTATATCTAAAAAAAAAAATGAATCAGGCAGAATGCATACAAAAAGTAAAGTTTCCAACTTGAGTGTCTCTTGATTTTGGAGGTAACAGACTAGAATGCATATACAGACTTACATGTCTCTCTTACTCAGTAAACAAACATGACATATTTTCCCCAAAATTTCACTGAATGTATTAACTATTATTAAGCATTATTGTCCTTTCCAAATAAAAGGAACTGAAGTTGATTTGAAAGGCTTGCAAAAGCTAGTACCCCATAAAGGCAACCAAATTTAACCCATAAAGAGAAACACAGGGTATTTTGTATTCATTATGTTATGTTTCTTGGTGGGTAATTTTCAAACATATATGAGACAATATTAATAAACTAAGACAAATAATTGCGTATTTTTTCAGTGAATACAAAATGTATATCAGAGTATTCTTATTCTAAATGTGTTGGTTTCTTTGGTAGTTATTTCTGCAGAAGAAGTATCCTCTGAATTATCCTCTGGGATTTTATTGAATTGTACAATTTTATAGGACTCTTGATACACATAGTCTCCTAGAGATGGAAACCTTTTCAACTAATAAAATAGTACATTTTATGATTATATATATATATATATATTCAATCTAGTAAAATGAAGACATAAATATAGCTTCAAACAAAAATGTTCCTTTATTTGAAATTGAGTTTATAGCAGGCTTCTATTCAATTGAAACACCTTAAATGAAGTCATTCTTTTACCTAATTCTGCCTTCCATCCATCCTGTGCATCTCTACTTGGGTATTTCACTTGCACAATCTATTCCAATCCAACCATTACCTTAGCCATAAACTTGTCCTTCTTGTGTTTCTAGTTCTGTATGTGAAATGATCATTGCCCCCCTTCACTTGGGATTATTAATTATGAGTTTTCTGTAGTATTTTTCTCAGCTTTACAACAATACCTTATTAATTACATCTTAATGGCATCAATAAATACAGTACTGTTGTCTTAGATAATTATTATCTCTTAGCTAAATTATTTATATATAGTGACCTAGTTGGTCTACCTTTGTTAATATTGTCCTTAAAAACTCTAGCTCTTACTAAAATAATAACAATATAAAACACAACAAAAGAAAAACAAACAGACAATTATAAATCAGAGACATCCTGCAGGGGAGGAAGAGGAGAGGGATCAGAGGGAGGGAGGGAGGAGCACAAGGGACTGAGGTGATGGTGCACAGGTGCATTGGTGAAGGAAATTCTATGGGGACTACACCTGAGGGGGGAG